>NW_017731436.1:318594-355980 GCF_001890085.2 Hipposideros armiger
AGCAGCCGCAGTGAGTGGCCGTCCAGAAGCCGGCGACTGATCTGCCTTGCCCGGGAAGAGCGCAATGATGGTGCCAACTTGGGCCAGTGAAGCAACAGCCTCCACAACTAGATTGAAGAACAAAACGACAGCAACTTGTCTGTTCCCCTTCCCCCAATTCCCCAGCACTGTTCTCATCCCAATTCCCCAATAAAAATCTTAAAAAAAAAATAAAGAAAGAAAGAAAGAAAAAAAGTCTTCTTTGGTTCTATAAGTTTAGAGTTCCAGTTCTAGATTCAGGCTGTGTGGGTTAAAGTCCCAACGCTGCCTCTTATCAGCTGTGTGACTGTAGGCAAGTTAGTTAACCTCTCTGAGACTGTTTCCTAATAGGAAAATGGAGATATTAATAACATTCATTTCAGAGTTCTAGTAAAGAGTAAAGATGGTAACATCTATTGATTATAGTGCAGTGTCTAGTACATAATAGGGGCTCAATACATGTTAACTATTATTACTAATATTATTTGTTTTACTTCATTAACACTAATTAAGAGGATTCCTGTTGTGTGCTCTGTGTAGGAGTAATAATTTCAATAATTTGTTTTCAAGTTCAAGATGACCAAACTTTATATTTAAGCAGGCTCTGTTAGTGAGCAATCCTTGAAAGCAAATGTTGATGAGTTGTCAGTGAATAACAGTATAAAACAGGTTTGTCATTTGAAAATAAGCTAAATTTGAGGCAGTGTTAAAACTTGCCTTAAATGAATAGTTCAAACGATTATTGTTGGAATTAATAAAATAGTAACTTTTTGTTACATGTTTACTCTTGTACTTGGTGCAAGCTGACATGAATGAAGGTGGAACAAACCACCCAGCTGCTCCCAAGGTCAGGGTCACTGACCACTGAATTCTACCCTCTGCTTGTGAAGTACCAATCTTCAAATACTTCACTTTTTAGGCATAATGTTCCTGACATGTTTCAGGGTTTCACAGAAGGATTATGTAAAAAAACCCCTGATAATTATAAATCAAAAAGTAACTTACAGTAAGTTACATTGGATACCTGTGGGATGCCATTGATTAATTCCAATATTCAAGGATTTTTTTTTTTACTCCTGCTTTGGCTCTGTGTCTGTCTTTTTGTGCTCCTACATACAGGAGAACCCAAATTCCAGGACTAGTGGGCTTTAACAAGGAATAACCAAGTATTTAAGACACATTATATTCAGGCAACAGGGTTGAAAAAAAAAATCTACCCTAAATTTATTTATCTCCATGCTTTCAAAGTGTAGTTGGAGGAAGAAGAAAGAGGAATTTTGGATCAAGGCAGTACTAGTGGAACCGGCCAGCTTGGAGCAGTTCAAAATTTAAAAAGCGTCTTTGAGTCCCCCCTCAGGATAATCATCTAACCACGAGGACACACTTTCTCGTACATTTGTTCATTTCACGTTCTCCGTTATAAGTAAATCTTTCATTTCTTGTTCTTGGATTCCTTAAAAGGAGGAAAACATGTGCTTGGTCAGTGGTTCACCCTTCCTTAGCTCAGGCAAGTGAAACCTAAGGCCAACATCACTCCAGGAAGAATGGAAATGCCAAACTTTCCAAGTTGGTTTTTCCTGAGTTAAAAAATCAGACAGGGGCTGTAAAGGATCAAGTTCTTTGGATCAACAAACCACGTAGGGAGCCAGAGCAGCATCATTAATTACATGGGAAAGGTTTCTGTGCCTGCAGAAGGCTTTGGACAAAGGAGAGAGACGGAAGAAAAGTTTTTGATGCCAACTATAAAAATCCAGGCCTGCACTTTCAGGTTAGTCCAAAATGGCTTCTTTACCTGAGTGCTGCAGCCTTCACTGATGCCTGGCTATAGCTATAACAGCTGCTATTAATTGAGCACCTGCTGTATACCAGGCTTTTGACATAGATAATTTCTCCTCCTCACAATAAACTAGCAAAACAAGCAATTTTATCCCCACTTCATAGATGAGGGAGACAGAGGCTCAGAGAGGTTTGAAACTTGTCCAAATCACACACCCAGTAGTAGTGAATGTGGACTTGGAACTGAGCTCTGCTTGACTCAGAACTTGTTCACTTTCTACTACTCTGCTTGTTTCAGAAGCCCTCATCCTCGAAGTTACAGAGACAGAGTCCAGATGGAGGCAGAAAAGTGTATTTTTATCCCATTGGGACCTTAGTGTGGGTCCAAGGGAACAAGATTCTTGGCCCCAAGTGATGGGGACATGCACTCCTGGAAGTGCCATCCGTCCCCTGGGGTGTGGGAGGACTGAGTGAGGTGTCGGGGTGTCAGGCGTGGTTCCATGGGGGAGTTGGTGGCATGTGAATACTGGAAGCAGGAGGAAAGATATGTTTTTTTTTGCTGCTGATTGGTGTCTCTACCAATCTGCATGTGGCCACTGGAATTAATTTTTCATACGTATTTTCTTACACATTCTTTGAGTCACATCTTAAGACTATATTGAAGGTTATACCTGGAGATGACACTGTTGTACTTATGAGGCTACAAGAGCCTCTGAAATCTATAGATCACTTGTGGCGAGGTAGGAGAGGCGAGGTGGTGGGCGCGTGCTCACAGGCACTGGGCTAGAAAGTCAGGGGGTGGGTGGTCTAGGCCCCACTCTGCCTCTCAGAGCTGCCAGGAATAATCATAATATAATAAGAGGAGCTGCTGTTTTCAACATCGAGCATTTACCATTGCAGGTGTTAGATTAGTTGTTTTAAATACATCGTTTAATTTTAACGACCCCTTCTCCAATCACTCCTAAAAGAAAATTTATGATGAAAATAGGCTAAGGGCCTCTGAAAATTCAGTCCTCATTAACAACAACAAGAACACTGTCAAAAGTTGTCAAAATCAACTTTTTCAGAAACCTGGAAATTAACCAAAAGCTTGCAACAATACCAGAGGCATTTATTTAAGAAAAATGGCGGAATCTTGGTAAGAGCAGTGAGCTTTGTGGAGTTTTAACTGACCTTATTTCAAGCCCCACTCTAGGTCCTCAGTAGCCTTGAAAATCAATAGAGTCACAACTACAGCAGCTGTGAAAATGTGGCCTATCTATACAATGTCATATTATTCAACCAAAGAAAAGAATGAAGCACTGATACATGCTACAAAGTGGAGGAGCCTTGGAAACATGATGCCAAGTGAAAGTAGCCAGACAGAAAAGGCCACATATTGTGATTCCATTCATGTGAAGTATCCAGAATGGGAAAATATAAAGAGACAGAAAGGACACTACTGATTGTCAGGGGCTGAGAGTAAGGAGTAATGGGAATGACAGCCAGTGAGTATGGGATTTCTTTTTGGGATGATGAAAAAGTCCTGAAATTAAATAGTGGTGATGGTTGCTCGACTTCATGAATAGACTCAAGACCACTAAACTCTATACATTTTAAAAGTGTGTGTTTTATGGTATGTAAATTATACCTTCATAAAACCGCTGTAAAATAAAATGAATAAAATAAAATAAGTAGTTCATGTATATAGTAAAAGAGAAATCAAGTAGTGCAAAATGTACAGAATATAAAGTAAGTTTCGTTCCACTCCTGACCCCGAGCCCCCAAGCACCTCTCTCTCATGTTTTATCGTGAGCCTTATCAGAGATTTTTGATGCATATTCAAGCAGGTAAGTACATGCATACTCACATTTATATCTAAATGTTAGCATACTATACATTTTCTTCAGACCCTGGCTTTTTCATTTAAACATTAACACTTGGCAAACATTCTACATTAGTACATGTGGATCTGCTTCATTAAAAAATTGCTGTGAAAACCTCCGTGTGGTGGTTGAGTATCAGGAGGGATACCTAGGCTGTAGGGGCTCCCTCAAGAGAAGCGAGTGACCCCAGTCCCCTACCAGTCTCCCCAGCCCAGAGTTCTGGTGCCAGGAAGAAGAGCCCATCTGTGTGTGAAAAACAGTGGGTATTCCAACCACCCAGGTGGGATGGAAGGAACTGGGAAACCCAGATGTCCTCTTAAACAGCCCCCACACACTCACTTGCTTGCAGGCACTCACCCTGGGCTCTGGCAGAGGGATGGTAACTGGTTGGGGTCGAGGAGGGTTGGAGGCATATGGGGGCAGACTGAGATATGTGGCTTGGGGGCCAGGGCTGGAGGACAGTCGCCACTTTCCCTTTGTGGAGTCCTCCTCCAGTGCAGCCAGCAGGCCATTTTTCCTGTGTTGAGCCCACCCTCACAAGACCAAATCTGAATTTGATTGGCCTGGTGAGCTCCACTGTTGCACTCTGCTGACTCACTGGGAAGCTGCCCCACCCAACTCCACCAATGCTAGGGCACGTTCTCTGTGAGCAGCCAGCCCCAATAACTTTGTACTCTATCTTGGAAAACTATTGGAGTCTGGCAGGCCTCCGGGGGGAAGTGACTGACCTTGATGTGCTCTGAGACTTTTGCTGAGTAGCTCCAGGCTCTGACACCAAACCAGAATTTACATTAACCTGGTGAACACAACTCTTCCCACTCTAGTGACTCCCTGACACTCTGCTTCACCCATTTTGTGTACTGCGTGAGACTCTATCAGTGGCTGAACTTCAAGGAAGTTGGCAGGTGGAAGTAGGCCTCGGGGTGTCCTGGCTTTTGCAGAGCTACCCCAGGCCTGGTACTAATAGCAGACGTCCTCGGTTCACAACATGGCCTCTCCCACGCACCTCCAGGTTTAGCACAGGCAGCAAACAACTGCGGATAGCTTGTAGCTCCTACCAGGTAGCCCCTGGCCAGTCACAGACCGTGGGTGACCTGGGCCTGCACCAGAGCCCCTCTCAAGAGGCCTCAGAACCAACATATTTGGATGTTAGCTTGATACCACAGCAGAACACCTCCCAATTAATCCCACAAGTGGCACACACAAAAGGACAGTTTTTAACAGGCACCAGAGCCCTCTAGGGTGAATCCCACTTAGTGGGGTCAGTCCCCCACACAACAGCCTATAAGCTGTGGATGTGGCCAAACCAACAGTCAATCAGCCTGGGGGTTATTCCCACCCACTGACTTGCCAAAAGCAACCAAGGCTCAACTATAACAGGAGGACACACACAACCCACACAAGGGACACTCCTGGAGCACCTGGAGCAGGTGACCAGGGAGACTGTGCCAGGGCCCCATAGGGCCTCATTAGGCCACCCAGCAAGACTGGGAAACAAAGCAGATCTATTGGGTTATTGGAAAAGTCATGACACGTTTTTGTAACGAAAAACAGAAAAAATACGTCATGATTTTTCTGACAACCCAAGACTTAATACATAGAAACAAACAGAAAGGCAGCCAAAATAAGGAAACAAAGAAATATGTCCCAAAGGAAAGAACAGGAGAAAACTCCAGAAACAGAACTAAGCAAAATGGAAGCAAGCAACCTACCAGAGACAGAGTTCAAAACAATGATAATAAGGATGCTCAAGAAACTTAGTGGGAACCTCAACAAAGAGATAGCAAGCATAAAAAAGGACATAGTAACCGTAAAAAAAAGAAGCATTCAGAAGTGAAGAATACAATAACTGAAATGAAGAATGCACTAGAATGAATCACCAGCAGACTAGATGAAGCAGAGGATTGAATCAGTGATTTGGAAGACAAGGTAGCAGAAAACACCAAGCAGACAGCAAAAAGAAAAAAGAATTAAAAAAAAAATGAGGATAGTTTAAGAGACCTCTGGGACAACATCAAGTGTAACAACATTTGTATTATAGGGGTACCAGAGGAGAAGAGAGAGAGCAAAGAATTGAGAACCTATTCCAAGAAATAATGACTGAAAACTTTCCTAACCTGGAGAAGGAAATAAACATACAAGCCCAGGAAGTGCAGAGTCCCAAGCAAGATAAACCCAAACATGCCCACACCAAGACACATTATAATCAAAATGGCAAATGTTAAAGACAAATTGAGAATCCTAAAAGCAGCAAGAGAAAGGCAACACCATAAGAAATAGAGTCAATAATATTATGATGGCATAGTATGGTGTCAGCTAGTTGCTGGACTTATTATGGTGATCACTTCTTTAGTTATATAAATGTCGAATAACTATGGTTGACCTTTGAAACTAATATAATATTGCATGTTAGCTATATTTTTAATAAAAATCTTAAAGAAAGACTGAAAGAAAAATTGCTGTAAAGTATGTTTTTATATGGGTGTGCCATAATTCGCTTATCCCATCCCCCTGTGATGTATATATTTAGGTTGTTCCCAATATTTTACTATTAAAAATATCCAGGATCAACGGACTTATGTATTTTGCATTTGGGTTAGATATTGCTAATTGCTAAACCACTGTAATCGTTTCTATCCCATTGGCCAGAAATCAATTGTAAAACAATATTTAGCTGCAATAGAAGCTTGGAAACACACTTTTTACTCTGGGTGCAAAGTGCCTTGTTAAAAATTTCATTCTAATGGATGAAAGGAGAACAGATATTGAGGATAAGAAACAGATCTTCCTTGAAACTTTAATTTTTTTCACTTACAAAAACACTCTCTCCTGTGTTCTTCTTACCATCTGAGCAAGCCTATTGAGTCTTCTGCAAGGAGGGGGCCTCTACTTCTAACCTCTCCTTACTGAAACGCTGGTGTTCCCAGGGTTGGATCTTCTCTCTCACTGTACACACTCTCCCTGAGCAGCCCACTGACTTAATTGCCATCTATCTAGATGCCGATGGCTGTCCATCTCTACACCTCTTCCTGTGCCCGGGCAGGGCTGTCACAGTCCTCTACCACCTAGCATCTCCTTAAGCATCCCAGGCCTACCTCTTTTCAGTCTCCTTTTGAAATCAAAGTTTTGTTAGAAGTCTGAGCTGGAATTCACAGGATTTAGGTAAAATTTTTGTTCCCCAAATCTCAGGTGACCTTGGGCCCCTTAAGACTTTTCAAAGGTAGATGAGTTGGTGCTTATCAGGGTCCTTGATGGATGTGACTCCTAAGGCAAATGCCTCCAAAACTGGTGATGACATTCTCATTTGCAGGTTGGTCCTGAGTGAGGTTCCTTCTACTTATTATAGGATGGGTTACTTGAGGTGATAGTGGGGGTTTCCTGAACCTGGAGAGAACTGCGGAAGATGTTTCAAATTGGGAGATGCTTAACACCTGTCAACATCAGTCATATTTATCCACGGGTCTCAGCTTGGGCTTTTATATCACACACTCCCACAATGCCAGCAGGTACCACGTGGCAAACAAATTCTAAGAGGACAGCGTGAAGTCCATGACCCTGGAGGGATGAAATGAGCACTAATTACCCACTGTCCACTGGATATCTCCATTGGGCTGTCTCTTGGGATCTGGGTTGGTCATCTATCCAGACCTCACACTGCCCCCTGCCTGGCCACCTGGGGGCACCCTCTCACCCATAAACTTTCAGCCCCAGCAGGGTCTGAAGCTCCCCTGATCTGCTCATGGAGAATTTGACCACGCTTCTTTATGGTCTCACGCTGTCCCCCATCCATACTCGTACCATCCACATCCATTCCCTATCCAAGAAAGGTGTAATATATCTCTCAAGTTGTGTTTCCTTCTTCTTTGGTTTCCATTTTACTTTATTTTATTTGGGTGTCTTGGTTAGATAGTAATTTTTTCATTTCTAACAAACTTTCAATTGTGCACATCTTTAGCTGTGGATCTAGCAAAATCAACTCCTATTGTAAACGATGTATGACATACTCGTACTTTGAAATGTAATGAATCAATAGATATTGGCCAGAACTACCTGATCAGTGAGCTCTGAGTTCATCTGTTATGGTTTCCGCTGAGTCTTTGATTTCTCTCCAGTTTCAAGCTTACCTCTTGTGTAGGCTTTAGGCCTCTGACACCAACTCCCATAAGCTTTGTCCCACATGGGAAATAATAGCAATTAAAGGAAGTGTGTGTACTCAGAAGTCATCCAGTATGTTCTCTGTTGCCAATGGACAGAGTACAGCATTTGGAATTAGAAGACTTAGCTTTTTGTCTTGGCTCTGCCTCTTAGTAGGGGTGATTGTAGAGAAATCAGTTGATGTGGCTGATGGTTTATCTCATCTCTAAAGTTATATTACCCCACAGAGCTTTTTCCAGCAGGCTGTTTGGTCCAGTAGTGACTACCAGCACAGTGCCTAGGACCTGTAGAGAGGCCTCAGAAGTGATGGAGACCTGGGACTGATAATTAGATCAAAATTACACAAACAAATCTTCAGAGTCAAAATTAATAAGAATTTAACTAAATGTCTGAAAAATATAACATTACACCCATTCCTCTAGTTGTTAAATTTAGTATTTATGAAACTTTCATTACATTAGAAAGCGATTTGTGGATTAAACTTTTTTTTTTACTTTGCAAGAATTCCTGAGTATCTAGATGATCTCTAAGACATGACAAAAAAGTGTCAAAGTCATAGGACAGCATTCTATTTAAAATGGGATGTCGGTGCCTTTCTGTATGTTTGCTGTGATGTGGGGGTGCCCCAAAAGTCAGTCTTAGGGCTCAGAGATCTTAAAAAGGCACTGGCTATGAGGGTTAAGGGATTTATATATGTGATTAGTGAATTATAGAAAAATGCATTAACTACTCAGAAAAATCTACAGAAGAAATGTCATTGCCCCAAAAGGCCATCAGCCATGAACCTCTGGGAGCCACTAAGCCAGAAGTTTTCAAATCTACACGATTATTGAATTTGCTGGGGAAGGGAGTCAGGGTGGTGCCTGGGAACGGGAATTTTAACCAGCATTCCAAGTGATTCTGACAACTGGCCAGATTTGGGATCCACTGGACTTTAACCAGAGCTCCCTCCATCTCATTTCATTTCATTTTGTCCTTGGTTTGACCTTTTGGAAATAGTGGCCAACCACTCTCATCTAGACCACATTTCTTCATGAGCTTGACTGCTGCCAAATCTCTCTTAGCCAGGCAGGATGAGCCCATTGCTGTTCATAACACAGTCAAACATGGCTTTGTTTTCAGCTCTTTCCTTCTCAAACTCCCCCAACCCATAAGAATTTACTTTCCAACAAATCCTTCCCTCCCCACACCAAATTTCATCATTTGCACTGTCCTCAAATTTCCTTCTCAACTCTCAGATGCTGGCTGGAATGTCTTTTCTCTTCTCTGCTCTTTCATTCCAAGTCACAGCTTCTGCAAAATGTTTTCTATTCTAGTTTTGCAATAATGGGCAGGAACAGGGATTTCAGGGCAAGGGGGCTATCATTGCTGGAAGCCAAGAGACTGGAAATAAGGAATAAACAGTGTTACATCCTCCTGAGACCATCAGCAGAGCTGGTTATTGGGGTGGGAGAGGAAGAGAAAGGTTTGTCTTTGCTCTTCTGGGCAATTTACTCTTCCTGGGGTAGGAAGTCAACTGATGGACAGAATTATAGAGCCAGATGGGGTCCGACTCTTCACTAATCCAGGCCAGAAGTTGGAAGGAGGTTGTCTGCTGGAAATGGGATGCTTAGTAATCTTAGGAACAGTCTTATTTTGGCTGCAAAGGTAGAGGTGGTTGCCTTCCTTCCTTGGAGAAGGCCTTCCGCCTCAAGGGCTGTGGGCTTGGTTGATTTGTGCAAGGAGAATGCCAAAGGAATTATTCAGCATTTTCCAATGGGCCTCAAAAACTGATTTAATTATTTTTAATGCAAAGCAGCTAATTACAGATAATTAAAATTAAGATGAATTTACTTGCTGCACGAGATATTCATCATGCTCAGATTTCTCCTAGTAACAGCACAATAACAATACGCCAGCATCAGCAATACTTTACCATGGAATTTTTCTGAGTCTGTGGCCAGTGGCTCATTTACATCAGAATCACCTGGGGTGGTTGTTAAAAATGCAGATTCCTGGGTTGAGAGGCTCAGAATGTGTAGGGTGTGAGGCCCAGGAATATGCATGCTTAGCTGGACTCTCAGGTGATTCTTAAGAACACCAAAGTTTAAGAGTCATTGATTAAATGAATAATCTTGACAACAACCTTATGAAATAGATATTATTATCTCCATTTTTAAACAGAAGCTTCGGAGATATTAGATAACATTTCGAAGGTCACACAGCTAGCAAATGGCAAAGCCAGGATGCAAACTCAGGCCCATCTAATTCCAGAGCCTGTACCCTTTTCTAGTCGCCCCATATTCCCACAGAGGTACCAGTGGCTGCCAGGCTGTTCACGTGGCCTGTGATATTTGTGGCAACAGAGACAGCACTGAATGGTGCGGGAGAGCTCCTACAGAGGCCCTACCTCTGGGCTGCAGCTGGGAACTCTCTTCTCAGACAATTGCTGTATTTATTCTCCTTTTACTTGTGTGTGTGTGTGGGGGGGGTGGGGGGTGGGGTGGGGCTCACAGCATCTAGGAGGCCATTCTGCCTATGGTACCCGGGGCTCTATCTGACCCTGGACACCCATATTATTGGAAACTCTGATGGTTCAAAGCAAAGGGTAGCAGATGCTAGTGGGAACGCACTCAGCTCTCATTTGCCCTCCTCCCAGTGTCGGGTGGCTGTGTGTTTTGGGGAGGGACTGGGCCGCACTCTAACCTCAGACATGTGATTCCTAATTACCTCAGTTCTACTGGGAATTCCGTTCTGCTTGCCAGTGACTCAGCCATGGGCCAAGGAACCCAAGTCTTGCCAAGGAGATGTGACGGAGAGTCTACTGGGTGATTTCTGACAAGGATTCCTTCCTTATGAAGAGCTGTCCAAGCAGTTCCATAGGAAGAGGCCAGGCTAACTCCCTGCACAACTCTAGGGGCTCAAGCACACTGGATTCCATGTGGACAAAGCCCCTTGGAGATGGACAGGGGTGATGATCATGCAGGAAGTGAGGTGAGGGGTGTCCCCTGGAGTTGGGCAACATGGTCGAACATGGAGAGAATTTCACCTTCACCCACTGAAACCTGAGCCACATGGTTTTTCCAATCCCATAGGTACATGTTAACATCAACTGAATAAAGATTTTGGAACACGGAACTGTCAAGGCACAGTATGCCTTCTGGTTAAACTGTGTTGGTTCCTGTTTAGCAAAAGCTCATGTCTCGTGTTCTGAAGTGAGTTCATGCAGGAACTCTCAGGAGAGGATAAACACACTCAGTTTGGAATCGTTTGGAGGATCAGGCGGGAGCTTGGCTGCTCAGGACTCATGTTGACAGAGCAGCCCCAGGCCACGGAGATCCCTGGCTGACCTGGCCTCTGCTGGCAGCCAGCTCGGCTGCCGCCTCGGGCTTGCAAGGCCTCGGCTCTCAGCTTTCTTCCTTTCCCCTCGGCCTTTAGCTGTCCACTTCCTCAGGACATTCATCCTGAGAAGCCTGCTTCCTTGTTGGGCACTGTTCTGACAGTTTGTCAGGACAGAGGTCTTGACTCCACTACAAGGAGAAGCTTCCGGACCCTCCACATCCTGACAAGCCTCAGCCCAACGGCTGGAGTGGCTGAGCCTGACTCCAGGAGGTGGGAAATCCTTCTCAAAGATGCGGATTGTTTTCTTGGAACCTAATACACTAGAGCAAACTATTTTAAATGATTTTTAAAAATACAAATTTCTTCTCCAGTTAGTGCAATTATATATATGCTCAGTGCAGAGAATGAAAAAAATAATCATCAAAGAGCATACATGTACAAATAAATCCCAAACCAAAGTGATCCTGACACCGAGAGGTAACGACTGTTCAGCTTTTATTTATTTATTTTCCATCTCTTTAGTTTGATGTTATCATCATCATTAAAATTATTACTACTTACTTATGTCACAATCATTATGATCATGATTGTTGTTATTCATCATTATTTTTATTATCATTCTTATCATGAATAAGAATGTTGAGGTTGTTATACACCATTGAACAGAGTTCTCTGTTCACAAACGGTGTCCCACTTAACGAAGATGACTGGGAAGGTTCCCGTAAGGATGTAGATATACACCTGTTCCTGGTGGCCAATATACCGCTTGGTGTCCCTTTGAAGGATGATACTCCTGAAATATTCAGGTCCCCCTGGAGGCAGGGACCACTTCATGCTTGCAGAGGAGACTTAGGAGGGTGTCCTGTTCCTTCCTGAGACTACAGAAAAATTTTAGAAGACCCCCTCCACCCCCATGACCCTAACAACCATATGTGCAGGCCTACAAGCTTAAGCCAGGGCCTCCTTGGGCAAGTCTGTCCAACACAAAGCTTTCGAAGTCAACTCGGGGCCCAGTAACCATTCCTGTAACGGGGCCTGGAGTGGGTGTGGGTGGTGTCTTGGCTTTGTGAGACGCTATGTTTTTTTCTAAATAAACTCAGAGGCCGAGGAATCTCTCCTTTCTACTTAGAATGACAGAGGAGGGCTTCACCTCTATCCAGAGCTTCCAAAAATTTTTCTACGTCAATTTATGAACGTGGGAGTGGCCATTTCCCACGCACATGTGCACAGAGGGCTTCCTAGGACTGTCGGGGCCTTGGGAAACTTTCTAAGTCCCCTCAGGTGGCCACGAAAGGCTGGAGCTGTACTGCATGGCACAGAGAGTGCCATCCGCCCACTTGACCAACTTGACCAACCTCACCATTTTCTAAGTCCTCCGAGGAAACCCTGGAAGGGCTGATGGTTGGGGAGCACTGAGGATGACATGCTCCAATAAGCTTGTGTTGAGAAATGGGAACCAAGGTGTCCCCATGAGGCCCAGGAAGACCAGGGAGCAGTGAAGTTTTATTTTAGAACAAGTTTGTTTTAGGACAGAATAGCAGTTTCTTATGCCCTCCACAGTACATATATATACATATATGTATATACATGTGAGTGTACATATACATATGTACATACGGGTGTATGTGTACACACACACATATACATACATACATATATATATACACATATATATGTATGTGTATATATATATATATATATATATATATATAAAATTTTAGCCAACAAAGATTGCCCTTTCCTTGGTAAACAGCACTCTGAATTCCTTTGGGCAATAGGCTCTGTCCCACTCAGAACTAAGAGCCTCACATGGGACTTCACTCAGTCTGCCGGGTTGTGCCGGCGGCCGAGGCCTCCTCAGCCAATGAGGGTATGTAAATACAGCCCAGTATCGAACGTTGGAAGGTGCCGAGTGCTATGAGAACTGCTTTGTGAAGTTCTGTATTCCTGGGGAAGGAACCGGCGACATTCCAGTGTTGAACAGGCGATGTTCTCCTAGCAATCTGCCAAACCTTCTCAGTGGCCTTCCTGGCCGCCCCCAGGCTCACCCCACACCACCCATCTCCCCACCCAGTAGTCAAGGTGGTCCTTTCAAGTATAAACAGGACTTCTCTGCTTGGAACTCTTCTACTGGACCCCTCAGGGCCCAGCTGATGAAGAATGAAGTGCCAATGGTCACTGTGGCACTCGTGGTGCTTGATATTTGAGGTCCTGCCTTCCTGACCTTCACCACCCTGGTTTTCCATGTCTTCCCCATCACACTGAGCTCCTTGAGAACAGGAATCACACCTGACTCGTTTGCCATCCATAGGACTGAGGTATCCAGTAGGAAACCTACTTGGGCTCTGAGCTGGAAGTGCCTAGTTTAATGCCGGACAGGGAAGAGTGTCTGCGAGTCGAGAATGACGTCCTTTCTAGATTTGAATAGTAGACTCAGCAGAAGCTGACACTTGGAAGAGGGATGAAATATAATCCAAAGTATTTGAACCGAAGAGGGGATCATCCCAAAGTCTCCCACTTGACCAGAGCATCCAGGTGAATCCAGGAGGTGACAGGTAGTAACTCATCCTGAATAAACACCTTCTTAACACATCTTGTAAATCTAACATGGAAACCAATCCAGTATCATGTAAGAACCACATTCTTCATGTGGTTAAAGAAACATATTCTTTAGCCTAGTGAGCATGAGCAAGCTCAGGTCACGGTTCCCACTTCTTGCTTCTTAGGAAAGGAAACTTCCTTCCTTTCTAAAGTAACACATCTCTAGGCCACACAGATGGCCAACAGACATATGAAAAAATTCTCAACCTCACTAATTATTAGAGAAATGCAAATAAAAACCACCATGAGATACCACCTCACTCCGGTCAGAATGGCTATCATCAATAAATCAACAAAAAGAGTTGGAGAGGTTGTGGAGAAAAGGGAACCCTGGTGCACTGTTGGTGGGACTGCAGACTCATGCAGCCACTATGGAAATCAGTATGGAGGTTCTTCAAAAAATTGCAAATGGAATTACCTTATGACCCAGCAATTCCACTCTTAGGTATCTATCCAGAGAAATCCAAATTGCTAATTTGAAAAAATATATGCACCCCTATGTTTATTGCAGCGCTATTTACAATAGACAAGACTTGGAAACAACTGAAATGCCCATTGGTAGACGACTGGATTAAGAAACTGTGGTACAGGGGCTGGCCGAGTGGCACGTTGGTTAAGAGCTGGCTTGGGATGCCAGAGGGCCCCGGTTCGGATCCCACATATGAGGGCCAGTGACACTGCCCTCTACAGCTAAGATGCTGAACAACAGCTCAACCTGGAGCTGGGCTGCCGTGAGTCATCGCTGGTGACGGTGTGGGCTACAGCCCCTGTGGCAGTAGATTGCCATGGGCTACCGTGTGTAGCCAGCAGCCAGCGTGAGCGGCCAGCAGCCGCAGTGAGTGGCCGTCCAGAGGCCCGCAACTGATCTGCCTCGCCCGGGAAGAGCGCAATGATGGTGCCAACTTGGGCCAGTGAAGCAACGTCCTCCACAACTAGACTGAAGAACCAAATGACAGCAACTTGTCTGTTCCCCTTCCCCCAATTCCCCAGCGCTGTTCCCATCCCCCAATTCCCCAATAAAAATCTTTAAAAAAAAAAGAAACTGGTACATTTATACAATGGAGTATTACTCAGCTATAAAGAAGAATGAAATCTTACCATCTGCAATGATATGAATGAACTTACAGAATATCATGCTAAGTGAAATAAGTCAGTCAGAGAAAGACAAATACCATATGATCTCACTTATATGTGGAATCTAAAGAACAGAATAAATGAGTGAAGTAAGCAGAAATAGTCTCAGAAATACAGAGGAAAAACTGATGGTTGCTAGAAGGGAGGGGGTGGGGATGAGGAGAAGGGGAAGAGATTAGACAGCATGAATAGGTAACTACAATATCGTCGCAGGGATATGAGACAGTTTGGGGAATATAATCAATAATGCTGTAAATATTTTGTAGGGTGTCAGATGGACACATGTCTTCTTAGGGAGACCGCGCCCTGAATGGTGAAGATGCCTGACCATTGCACTGTACACCTGAATCTGAAGTGGAATAATATTGTATGTCAACTATAACTTAATATATATATATAGTCATGGGATATGGAGTATAGTATAGGTAATAGAGTCAATGGAAGTGTAATAGATATATACAATGTCAGAGGCGCAATAGATTGGGAGAGGGGGTTATCACTTTGTGAGGGGTGAAATGTATAACTATGACATTGTTTTGTACACTTGAAACTAATAAAAAATTAAAAATAAATAGAGTAACACCTCTTTATTAGAGAATAATTTTTGAAAATACCGATAAGTAAAAGGAAAATGAAAATCATTAATTAGCCCTCTCCCCAGAGGTAACCATCATTGATTTGGTTTATATCCCTCCATTCTTTTTTAAAAAGTTTTCCTGAGCTATAATTCACATGCCATACAGTTGACTCATTTACAATGTACAATGCAAATACTTTTAGTATATTCACAGAATTGTATAGCCATTACCACAATCAATTTTAGAATATTTTCATTACTCCAAAGAGAAATTCTGTACTCCTTAGCTCTCAACTCCCAAATATCCACCCCCACCCCAGTTCTAGGCAACCACTAATCTACTTTATGTCTCTACAGATCTGTCTATTCTGGGCACTTCATATAAATGGAATCACACTAGGGCTCCTTTGTGACTGTCCTCTTTCACTTAGCTTAATGTGTTTGAGGTTTAGCCACATTGTATCATGGGGGTAGGTAGTTGAGTTATACTTAGAAAGGCCTTCCTCACTCTCAGTTTATTAGATGAATCTATTACATTTTCTTCTAACCCTTTTATGGTTTAATTTTGTTTTGGATTTATTTTTAATACAAGTAAAGAAGCGACTTAGGAATGCAATTTTGTTTCATTCCAACTCACCACCAATTTTCCTAGCACCTTTTATTTTTCACGGATGGAAATTCTGTCTTTATCCTATTCTAAATCCCAGCATATATATTTCAATACTGCACACTACCTCGTTAAGAGATTCTCCAACTTAAAATTAGAAAGGCAAAACAGGGGAGATTTTGCATCATGTCTTCTGTGCTGGAATTTGAACCCATGCCCTACTTCCGCATGATGGTGGTGGGGGGCACAGCTGCCCTGGACTTCTAATGTGGGTGGCTGAAGGCTTAGTGAACACTGGGGTAACCAGAGAATTTTAACCTTGGGCTTCTAATAGAGCATTTTATTTATTTTACTATTTATTTATTTATTTATTTATTTTAGCTGAGCCATCCTGCCACCTGTTGGCAGCTCAGCAGCAGCTCAGCTTGGGCCAGGACTCGAACTGCTAGTTGCTCAGAGCTCGTACTCTTGAGCAAGATCTTAACCAACTGAGCCACTCGGCCAGCCCTTAATAGAGCGTTTTAATAATAAAGCAATCACCTTTGGAGGATGTGTGAAGACTAGTGGGCACGAGGAAATAGCCTCAACATCCTTAATCTTCACCAGGAAAAATAACCCAGGGCACAGTTGAAAATTTGTTCCTAGATCACTGATTAACAGGCAGGAGGATCTTTAAAACTGCTGGAAGCCGGGTGTTAGCTGTGCCTTCCTTAGAACATTAAAGGGCTCTGGGGAGATAACAGCGGTCACTTTTAGAGGAAACCATTCTGCTGCTGTCAGCAGCAATCCACATTCTAAGTCAATCTCAGCGAGCCTGTGACTCTGGGACTGGAGTGAGGAACCACGGGTACAATCTAACCCTGAGGAGGGAGAGATGGTATCGCCTCTGGGCTCTGCTATGGGTCAATATTTATTGTGCAGAACAGATAACACTATGAATTTATACACTACAGATGCTAAAAACAGTCATTGGCAAAGGTGGGATCCACTCCAGATATAGCGTAAGGCAGCTAAACCATGTCGCGCTGACAGACTCTCACTGCTGAACTCTTACCACCCATTGCTGATGTCACTGATTGAAAGTTAATTATGTTTAACCTACATGTCCACTGGAGATGACCCCACGCGTTAGGTTTTCGGTGAAAGTGACTTGAACCCCGACCCCACGTGTACCTGCAGACTCTTTGGGGAATTCACAGAGTGATGGCCATATGCGTTACGTTTCCCCTGGTCACTTCTAGCTTTGAAATCCTGATTCCACAAAATCAATTCCATTTATGAAACATCTCTCATCCCAACTGGCACCTCAGTGCCCTAACTGGTCATGATTTTTTTTTTTTTTTTAGCCATCCTGCCATCTGTTGGCAGCTCAGCGGCAGCTCAGTTTGGGCTGGGCATCAAACCGCTGTTGCTCAGAGCTCACACTCTTGAGCGAGCTCTTAACCAACCGATCCACTCGGCCGGCTCTGGTCATGATTTTGATAACTTCATTTTCCACAATGCCATTGGCCAAGTCTGTGTACGTAGCTGATTTTACATGACAGCTTGAGGCCATGGAGAGGTTTATACAACAGCATCTGAATCCAAATTGGAAGTTAAAACTGAATTCAATTTAAAAGTGAATATAAGAGATCCCAGCCTTAGTATTTTGTCTATTTCATCAAGTGTTCCTGTCTTGCCCATATTTCTGCTAGCTTCGGTGCTGCCTGCCTTGTCTCCTGTCTCCCTTCCCTGACCTTCTCCCTTGCTTAATTCACTTCTCTCCATACTCAAATTACTCCTTATCTCTTGTGCAGAGCACTATGGCTTTCTTTATTTCACTGCCTTCTTCCAGACAAATCATTGAATCCTTACCTCTCAGCTAGAGTGACCTATCAAAGTATTTTGGAAAACAAAGGCAATTATTTTTCTGAGTGGAACTTTAGTGTTAGCAAGTAAATAACACTTTTTTGGATGTATGTGCAATTCCTGGTAATAGCAACCTTATGATAGTTCTGAATTTTATTTAACTCATGGTTATTTTTTAATATTTTAGTTAAATAGTACAATAGGGCCAGGAATAACCTCTGTTTCCATAAGCCAGACTAGAAAACCTCATGATTCACTGGGCATTGGGTGCAGTACTCAGAAAAGTCTTGCCTCAATGATGGGTAATAATGAGCCCTAGATTAAACATGACTCTAGTTCGCTTATCAAATCTTAAAAGTAAGACAGGAAGACTCAAACTGTTTCCAAATAACTTAATTTGTCTAAGAATAAATTCAAGAATATTTATAGGAATACAAAAACACTCAGTAGTCAACAAGGTAAAAATTCATAATTTCTGGCATCCAATTAAAAATGACCAGGCATATAAAGAAGCATAAATTTACTATTCATAATGAGAGGAAAATTAATCAATTAAAATGAACCCAGAACTGATACAGATGTTAGAATTAGCAGACAAGGATATTAAAGCAATTATAATACCTGTATTCTGTATGTTCAAAAAATTAAGGAGAGGTATGGAATATATAAGGACCACCCAAATCACACTTCTAGAGATGAATACTACACTGTATGAAATGAAAAATACACTGGGTAGGAGTAATAACCAAAGTAGATTATAGAAAAAAAATTAGTAAAATTTAAGACAACAATAGAAACTACCCAAAATAAAAAACCACAGAGAAAAAGTATTTTAAAAATTAGCAGATCACCAGTGAGCTGTGAGACAACTTCCATCAGCTCTTTCTATGGTAATTGGTTCATGAAGGGGAGGAGAGACAGTAGGACAGAATTAATATTTTAAAAAATAATGGTTGAAAAGTTTCCATCTTTTTGGAAAAGTATCAATCCACAGATCCAAGAAGTTCAACGAACGCCAATCACAAATAACATGAAGAAAACAACATGACACATCATAACCAAATTGCTCCAAACCTGTGGTAAAGAGGAAACCCTAAAATCAGCCAGAGAAAAAAGACACATTATGTACAGAGAAACAAAGGTAACAGCAGATTTCTACACAGAAACAGTGCGAGTGAGAGATTAGTGGGGCAACATCTAAAGTATTAAAAGGAAAAAACGTTATCCAGGAATCCTATACCTGGCGAAATATCTTTCAAACATGAAGGCAAAACAGAGACCTTTTCAAAGATACAAAAGCTGAAAGAATTCTCACCAGCAGACCTGCACTATGTCAAAGGAAGCCTTTCAGACAGGAAAAAAAAAAAAGATACCAGGGGGAAATATGAACCTATACTACAATGAAGAGCCCTGAAAATGGAAACTATGTGATAGAACATAGGGCTGGCTTGTCTCTGCTCCCCCAGGTCTGGGATCTCAGTTTGGAAAACTCCAGTGGCTGGAGGCTGGAATCATCCAGACATTTGCTCACTCACCTCTTACACCTGAGCTGGGATGACCTAAGGACTGGGCATAGCTGGCACTGTTGCCTGGAGCACCTACATATGACTCCTCACAGGGACTGTCCCCGCATGGCAGTGGTGTTCCCAGAGGGAGCACCCCTAGAGGAAGAGTCTGGATGGCGAGCATCCCAAAAGGAAAAAGAAGAAGCTGCACTGGCCTTGCGTGTCCTAGGCTTGGAAATCACATAGCGGTACTTCTGATGTCTTCGATTAGTTGAAATAGTCAAAAACCTATTCAGATTCAAGCCATATAGATCCCACCTCTCAATAGAAGAGTGTCAAAGAATTTTGAGGCCCGGCCGGCCGAGTGGCATGATGGTTAAGAACTGGCTTGGGATGCCAGAGGGCCCCGGTTCGGATCCCACATATGAGGGCCAGTGACACTGCCCTCTACAGCTAAGATGCTGAACAACAGCTCGACCTGGAGCTGGGCTGCCCTGAGTCGCTGGCGACGGCGTAGGCTGAAGCCCCTGTGGCAGTGGGTTGCCATGGGCTACTGTGTGTAGCCAGCAGCCAGCGTGAGCGGCCAGCAGCCGCAGTGAGCGGCCATCCAGAAGCTGGCGACTGATCTGCCTCGCCCGGGAAGAGCGCAATGATGGTGCCAGCTTGGGCCAGTGAAGCAACGTCCTCCACAACTAGACTGAAGAACAAAATGAACAGCAACTTGTCTGTTCTCCTTCCCCAATTCCCCAGCACTGTTCCCATCCCCCCCAATTCCCCAATAAAAAAGTGTGTATGCATTTAAAAAAAAAAAAGAATTTTTGAGGCCATTTTTCGACCTGCCACATAACTGCAAACCCGACATAGTATAACAACAACCATTTGCTTAACTCCCGCTATGCAGCTTGTGTGGTCTGAGCGGGATTTGGCTGATCTCAGCGGGGCTCACTTACGCATCTGTGGTCGGCTGGCAGGTTGACTGAGGGTTGGCTGGTTGATGATTGTCTCGGTGGGATGGCTGGGGTGACTGGGGTTTCTCTCCATATGGTCTCCTCCGCTAGCAGACTAGCCTGGGCTTGTTTAGTGGTGGCCTCAGAGTTCCCAGGCAGCCAGAGGTCAAGCCTCAGTGGGAAAGTGCTTTCCAGTCTCTGCCTGCTTCCTACTGTTAGCATCCTATTGGCCAAAGTCAGGTCCATGTCCCAGCCTAGCGTTAGCATGGGAGAGCACTGCCAAAGGAAGTAGGCGCAGTGAGAATTTGTGCAACCCACCACAGGTCAATGCTATGATTACCCTCATTTTACAGATGAGGATGCCGTAACAAGTTGGTTAAATAGCTTGCCCAAGATCCCACAGCTCGTAAGTGAAGAAGAGAGGATTTAACCCAGGTGGTCTGGCTACAGAGTCTGTGCTTGTGACGATTGTGCTGAGCAGCGGTTGGGTGTGTGTAATACCTGGGGAGTGTCAACTCAGGCCACTTGGAAGGGGAGATATGGGATGACCTGGAACCCTGGATATTGGGAAGTGTATCAAAGATGCTTATCTCTTACTGAGTTGGCGTGTGTGTGCTTGGGTTAATAACTGTATAATTGATCTGTATTCAGCATCAGGAAATCTATCAATAGTGGGACTATTTACAGATATAGAAGTGGTGGGAAAAAAGACAAAACCAATAACTTGGTTTTACTGTGGAAAAGCAATCCCAATTATAGTATTACTTGAGAACCCATGACTATTTCTGCTCATTACCAAGATCAAGTTTCTAGCAAACACATACTAAACATGTACTATTTCTAAGGTGCCATGCACATTGCTGTGAATGATAAAAAGATGAATGACTCTTGTCTTCATGAAGCTTACATATAGTCCAGCAGGACCAGGACCATAGTAATGGCTGCACATCACAGTACTGTGCCATTGATTTAAAGTTTTGATTACAACAAGCTCTAATTGAATGTGCTCCTTCTTTTGACCCTGTGGCATGATCATCCAATCACTAGTTAGGAAATTCGAGGCAATTCTGTTGAGAATTGATGAGATGTAATGACTGGTGGGCCTTCTCCCACCAGCTGAAGGCCTCGCCTGCTAGGCTGTAATTAGTGGGCAGGGGTCCTGGGGCCTGTTCCCAAGGGAAGATGTCAAACTGGACACTGGTCCCAACATGGTTTGAAGCTTCACAAAGCTACCGATGTCCTTGCTATTGGATTGTTGAGAACTAACTCTCCTTTCTCCTTAGACTTTGAGTTCTTGGGCTCAGCTTTTGGAGGGTATCCAGAGGTTTCCTATAAAATATTCAAACCAAAACAGGAAAAGCCTGCCAGGTTCTCAGGAGCCTCTGGGAGGTTGGTTTTCTTGGTGCCTGGAGGAAATCTCCCGGGGCTGAGCCAGAATGATAGATGTGGAAGAGGAGGCCCACATCCAGCATCTGAGGAAATGAAATAACAGGAAATGGAGTTTGCTGTATAACAGGCCTGAAGGTATTAGTCCACAGCGAGAGTTTAACTCTCTCAGGGATTTAAAAAAAAGTGATTCTACTCTTTTAAGAGAATGTAGTTTCATCAGATTAAAGAAACTTTTAATATTAGGAAAAAGAATTTTTTATCATTTATGCCTTGTCTACTTTAAAAAGGGTTTTAAGGTGGCTTAAAATATTAAAGCATGTATAAAGTAGGGCAGTGAAAACAGAGATAAGAAGGAGCTCAGAAGCCAGGGCTAAGGGTGAGGTGGATAAATTTAGTGCTCATTCTAGAAGTTACTAATTCAGGACATAAAGGAGGTTGTGACAGGTCGTACAGCCTGATTAGAGAAAACCTTCTAGAGAGATGAATTTTTTTCCAAGTACTGAATTTTATGAGGGATTTTTTTTTTCTTGTATGAAGCTTCATACGAGGGCCAATGTTTTTGCAGGGGCCGAGTGGCTCAGTTGGTTAAGAGTAGCTTAAGAGTGCAACCTCTGAGCAACAGTGTTGCCAGTTCGATTCCCACATGGGCCAGTGACGCTGCATCCAAGCTGAGCTGCTGCTGAGCTGCCAACAGGTGGCAGGATGGCTCAGCTGGTGAGAGCATGTGCTCCTAACAACAAGACTGCCCGTTTGATGGTGAGCTATGCCCGCCTGCAACTAAAACTGAACTCAGCACCTTGAGCTGAGCGGCCACGAGCTGCTGATAGGCAGCCAGATGGCGACTGGCACCCTCCATAACTAAGATTGAAGAACAACAACTTGGCTGGTTTCCTTCCCCAATTCCCCAATTTAAAACAAACAAACAAACAAACCCCCCAAAAACCAATGTCTTTGCAGTGAGTTTGTAAAAAAATATAAAAACTTAAAAAAAAAGAAACTAAGAAAATTTGAGCATGTGTCAGTGTCAGCTTGTGGGATGGCCAGACTTGCAGCTTTTCTGAGCTTCTATTCTTTCACCCCTGGCTAGTCTCACAAGATAACTAATGGTAAAGAGAAACCCTTTGCTGAAATTGCTGCATAAGAGAGAAAAAGATGGCTGCAGGAGGAGCTGACAGTCACTGTTGGAGTTATGAGAACACAGAGAGGAAAGTGAATTCGCATCTGAGGTAATTATGGAGGGTGTGAGGCCCTGTTATTCCTAGAATACAGATTTAAGATCTCATGCAACTGCAGATGCAGGCAAGTCCTAAAACGATTTTCCTTTCATATTTTGTCTAGGGCACTTACACAGATATCACTAAAGGAATCGTGGTTAGGGAGCTCATTAGCAGACTGAGATAGCAAAAGAGATGATTTTTACGTTCACTTATGCCAGCCAAAAAGAGAAAGTAATTATTGGAGAAATAGCTTTGACCTTTGGATGACTGAAAGTATAAGAAAAACAATTACCTTTTTGCAGCTAAAGGTTTAGGAAGAAAGCGTTGCAGCGCTTTACATCTTGAGCCTGGAGCACCTGCATCAGATTTGATGGAATAAAGGACCTGCCAGCACCCTGTCTTTCTTGCAGGTGAGCCTTTGAAACTGTGCTCCAAGGCACTGGCCTCACTGGAGGGTCTGCAAACCTCAGTGCCCGGAGTCAAAGGCATAATGGGGGATTGCTGCTCTGTCTTTGAGGACTCAGAGAGGCCCCACTGGACAGGACAGGGGCCACGTTTAACTCTGAAGATGGCTGTTCCAAGATTTCAATTCCTTGCTCTCTCTCTTCTCCTTCTGGTATCCCTATAATGTGAATGTTTGTACATTTGATGTTGTCCCAGAGGTCTCGTAAACTATCCTCATTTTTTCTGATTCTTTTTTCTTTTTGCTGTTCTGATTGGGTGTTTTCTGCTGTCTTGTCTTCTTAATCACTAATTCCATCCTCTGCCTCATCTAATCTACTGTTGGTTCCCTCTAATGCATTCTTTATTTCAGTTATTGTACTCTTTATTTCTGATGGACTAGTTCTTTTTTATATTTTCTATCTCCATTTTTATGTTTCCTATCTCTTTGTTGAAGTTCTCCCTGAGATCACTGAGCATCCTAATAACCAGTGTTCAGAACTCTGCATCTGCTAGATTGCTTGTCTCTATTTTGTTTAGTTCTTTTTCTGGAGCTTTGTTCTGTTCTTTTATTTGGGACATGTTTCTTTGTCTCCCATTTTGGCTGCCTCCCTGTGTTTGTTTCTATGTGTTAGGTAGGGCTGCTGTGTCTTCTGGTCTTAGTAGAGTGGACTTATGAGGTAGGTGTGCTGTGTGGCTCAGTGGCACAGTCTTCCTGGTCACCTGAGCTGCTCATTACAGGTGTGTCCCTTGTGTGGGTTGTGTGTGCCCTTCTGTTGTAGTTGAGTCTTAGTTGCTGTTTGCATGTCAATGGTAGGAATTGACCCTTGGGTTTATTGGTTGTGAGGACTGGCTGTGACTACCATGGAGGAGTTGTGGTACAGGGTCTGACCCTACAGAGAAGGATCTGATTCAGCAAGGCTCTGCTGCCTGCCCAATCTGCCCCTTAGGTGTATCATCTTTGGAGGTGGCTGGAAGGTGCTCCAGCTCATTTTGAATCTGTCTACTGGACGCACCAGCCCCAGGGCCAGCTGGGAGGTGACCTGTTCCAGGTCAAGTTTAGCCACAGCCTGTGCCCCACCTGGGACCACCTGGCAGGAGTCACAACTCAACCAAAGATGGCTGTTCTCTGCGCTGTGCTTGGAAGTGCCTTGAGAGGCCAAGCCATGAAACAAGGCTGGCTGCCACTAGTTCAGCTGAGAGGTGCAGGACACATTCAAGCCAGATGCTGCTTGTCTGGGTTCCATGAACCTTTGAGAGACCTTAGGAAAGTCTGTAGCATGAGCCAAGGCAGGCAGTTTGTACAAAAAAGCCATTGGAAGTGGCTTGGGTGTGCCAGAAAGTTGGGTGGGGTGGGGTCTCAGAATCACCAGGACATGGCAAACAAATGGTGTCAGCCAGCTTCATGGAGACTCAGATATGGCACCCTCCTGCATCTGCATGCTGGGAAGGGGGAGGGCTCAACAAAGAAACATGACTTCTGCCAGCTCCTCCATCTGGGAGAAATCTGCCCCTCCAGCTCTAGTACTGAAGCCAGATAACTCAGTTCCACTCCTACCCCCAGATGTCCCTGTCACCTCTCCAGCTGCTGCTCTAGCACTGGAGCTCTGAGACAGTGATTCTATCAGTGGTAAGTCCCTGCACAGTCCCTTTAAGAGGAGGGCCTGGACTCCAGCTGCCCTCCATCTCACTCAGCTACAGTCTCCACTGGTTTTCACAACCAGAAATAATGGGAACTTTTCCCCCTGGCACTGGAACCTTGGGCTGGAAAACCTGGTGTGGTGCTGGGACCCCTTGCTTCTCCCGGATGGGGGGCGGGGGGCCTCTGGAGCTGAGCTAACCCTCCATATTTTTAATGGTCACACACAAGTGTGGGACCAGCCCTTTCTGTGTCTCTGCCCCTCCTACCAGTCTCAAGGTGGTTTCTTCTGTATATCCTTAGTTGTATTGCTTTGGTTCAGCAAGATTTCAGGCAATTCTCAATAATGGTTGTTTTTGTAGTTTAGTTGTAATTTTGATGTGGTCATTAAAGAAGGTAAGCACAGCATTTACCTACTCCGCCAACTTGACTGGAACTCTCAGCACATGTGTTTTGAGTATCTATATGTGGCCAGGTGTTGTGCAAGGAACTCACACCACAAAGAACAAGAACAGATACATCCCTGTTCACTTATAACCACACTGAGCAGCCAAGAGAAGTGCTAGGTAGGGCAAGAATGGGTTTACCAGGTCCTGCAACAAAGGAGACTGTGTCTCAGGTGGGGTGGAGGCTGGAGGAGTGATGAGCAGACTTCCTTGGGGGAGATGGCCTGGAGCAGAGGGTAGCGGGTGGGTCAGAGGGTGGTGAGGCAGGGAGGGAAGGCTGTTCCCTTAAGAGTGTTCACAAGGCCCCTGGAGAGGGTAGAGGTCCCATAGACAAATGTTCTTAGGCTTTATCCCAAGAGAAATGAGACGCCATTGTAGTATTGTAAGCGGGGGAGGGGGGGAGCGGGGGGGGGTATGACCCTTGGGTTTTGAAAATATTACCTTGGCTGCAGTTTGGAGAAGGAATTAGAGAAGGGCCCAAATCAGGTTAGTACTTTATCCCTCAGAGTAACTCTGATTTTTCATTTTCTTCACGCTTAAGGCGATGCATTAGGATGCTGCTACAGTTTCTAGCAGTTTGGATTAGAGTGATCCAGCACTCCTGTTTACCTGGAATGGTCCCAGGTTCTATCTGTGGTCCTGGTATGATTACTAATAGTGCCCCCGTTCACTCTCAAAAGTAGCTGGGTGTGGGCATGAATTATATGTTCACTCTCATTAGAGTGTTTTTCATTACTGCTACAGAAAACAAAACAGACTGGCTTGCCAGTCAGGGCGGTAGCTGGCTCTCCTTCTTAGAGAGGCCTGCATTAGGGCAGCTCCAAGGATGGCCAGTTAACTGGCTCCGCGGTGTCTTCATGACCCTGAGTTCTCCTTTTTCTCTGTTCTGCCTCCCAGAGGGTCAGCGTCATCCCCAGCCCGGCTCCTGTCCTGGTGACAACATGTCTCAGCATCCATACAACATACCTTCCAGAGGGAGAGATGGTCTCTTCCAGCTTATCTCTGCTGCATCTCATTAGCCCAAACCAAACGGGGTCACAGGCCACTGCTGAACCAATGCTCTAATTGTCTGAATGCCATTCTCTGTGCCTGAACCTACACTGTAGGGCTTGAGGTAGAATGAATCCATTCTCTGTCTCAGACTAATCAGGGGTCTCCCAGTTTTGGAGTCTACCTCTCCCAAAGTCCATGGGCTGCATGAGGTGAAGGAAGCTACTTGAATCAAAATTTGAATTTCCCCAAGAAAGCAAAAGGAGAGGACATATTCTAGAGTCCATAGAGGGATGCAACACATGGCATTGGGACACTAGGATTCTTCTGTTGGTGAGGCTTTTGGGGAAGATTGTTTGGAAGTTCTATCATATACTCTGGACAGAAGAATGGTCTTCCTTTTGTGGGGAAAGTTGTCCTCTTCCACTGAGTGTACAGCTTTGGGAGGGACGCACGTGGAGCAGTAAGGGAGAGTGGGGATAACTGCCTAGTCAGCCAGATCAACTGAATCAACCCTGGTGATCAGTGGGTTGACAGATGTCACAGCCAGATTGCCCACACATCCATTGTAGCATTTTGGAAGGGGAAAGTGCTGCATCTTTAAAGAAGAACTAAATTTCTCACGACTAGTATCTCATTAGCAAATATTTGTGACCAGGCATATTCAAGAGAATTCAAGGACCAGGAGTCTTAAAGTTGACTCTTTCATATTCATTTTTGAAAGCTGAAATTTACCTCTAGTTTTTTGTTCTGTTGTTTTGGCATCACCGAGCTCCTGACAGGGTAATATACTTTTCCCTGAGAGGGACTCTGCCTTTGCAACGTTATCCTCAGTGAGTTACCTTCACTCAGTCCCAGGAGAGGCTGAGGCTGAGTCAGGAAAGCACAAACCTCGGTCAAGTTTGTCTCTCAGCATCTAAATGTGTTTGGTTCTGTCTTTGAATCCTTGACTTATTCCAAAATAAAGCGTAAGTGCTCCACAATTGACCGTTTTTTTGTATTTTCTGACTTTCGGGTCTCCTCCATGAACGTAATAGTTACCCTCCTAATTTTTATGAAAAAATCAGATGATTTTACCCTGAGCTTAGGAAAGGGTGGAGGTGATGTGATTTTTTTTTTCTTTTCTTGATTTTGGAGCTTCTCGGTAAAAACTTTATTTTATTATCATTCCTGCTGTGCCTTCCTGAAATGAGTGGCCAGAGGAGAGGTCAATGGTGGAGACATGGCTCTCTCGCCAAGAGGCGAGCGTTTCCAGTAGGTGAAGGGAGAGCTGGGCGGTAGCCACGCCTGTGCCCTTGGCCATTGCCCGAGATGCAGGAGGCTGTGGGATGTAACCTGGGGGCAGGGCCTCGGGGTGGGGTCCGAGTGGGTCAAGCCAGAGGCGCTGTGGTGAGGAGGCCCTGCAGGATGGCCCAGAGAAAACACCTGCCACCCAACGGCACCGACAGCCAGAGGACTGATTGCACCAGCTGAATGAAATCTTGACCTCCTCTGTCTCCTCTTCTTCACAGGACATTGGAAGGAGGGGCAAGGCAGAGAGAGTGGTGAGGGAGCCAACACTGCCCACCCCCATGCCAAATCCCTCAAGCAAGGCTTTTTTACTGCTGTGCGGGTATGAAGTAGAAGTGGATTAACATGGATTGGACAGAGTCATTTTACTTTTAAATAACCCTGTGTCATCAAAGAAACATGGAATAAGGATAAGATCACTGAAGGACTATAAGTCCTTAATAAGACTTATATAAGAAGGACTATAAGTGTATTAGGAAAAGAAAGCAATTTCACATTTGTTTAGCATTTAATACCAAGTGAGTCTTGTTCAATAAAACAGTTAGCTACATATGTCTAGTATGAGGCCAAACTGATCTAGCTTTCATTTTTTAATTCAGGACTTCTAAATTCATACATGTAGAGCTTCTTTATTGTGGCCAAGATTTTTGTATCTTTCATGCTGTTTTATCTTTTTAGATTACATGGAGAAATATGGAGAAATAAGGACATAGGATTTGAGTTCAAAGAGGCTCGTGACAAGTCTCTCTAGTGACAGCATTCAGCTCCATCCTTAAACAGGCCTGCTCGGCCTCAGTTACTTGCATGTGGCCTAGTGTTTCAACAAAATATTTATGGAGCACCTACTGTGTTCAAGGCCTTCGTTTGGGGTTGGAGACGCACTACAAACCCACTGCCTTGTGGATGTACCCCATCTAGTACCGGGCAGTAAATGATATGACAAAACAAGGATGGAGTGGCCGCTTGGAGAGCTGGCAGGGAGGTGGGGGAGATGTGGGGGGAGGGAGTGAAGAGCAGGCCATGCGTGCGGACCCGAGGAAGGCCCACCTGGAAAAGCACAGCAGCTTTTTTGACAAACGAGCGGGGATGACGAAGAGTAACTCTAGCTAACCCTGGTTTAATCCCAACAGCTCTCCTCTTGTTAACTCCAGAAAGGGTGCTATAGTGGATAGAGCCCTCCGGCTGACTGTACCAGATGCCACGGATATTACTGTTCAGTGAATGAAATGCAGCCCGGCCAGTATGGTGCCAGCAGAGACGGGCCACGGCGGTGTTGAACAGGATTCGCAAAGTTATTGGACATTGAATTTGCTTTGTGTTGCTATTTCCCCCTCTTTCCCCAAAGAGGCAATCATGGAAACATGGCATAAATCACTTACTGGCAAAATGAGACAAATTTCTAAAATGGGCTGCAGCATGCAACCGATTTTCCATTAAAAGCTGCTCCTTCTAAATGTTGAAAAGCTGTAAATCAACAAGCCTAATGGATTTGGTCCTGTCTGTTAAATATCTTCTAGGGCACTGAATTTAGAATGCATGGGGGTGGGTGTGGGGTTGGGTGGGGAGGAGAAGATCCCCTGCTGTAAAGCAAACAATCTTGAACGTTTTCGAAGTGAAATCCTCCAAGCAGAAAGCTTTCTTTCCTCTTTGTCATAGGCCTTGGCCGCTTGTCTGCCTGCTGGCCTGTCTGTCACAGGCTCAGAAACTCACTCTGGGTGCAGCTGCGGGACCTCGGACGAATACCATCAGCCTTGAGCCACAGCTTTTCATCCACACAACGGACCTATATAGGGCTACAGTGATCACAAATGTAAAACGGTTACAAAGACTTAAGACAGCTCTTGCCTTATTGTAGCTCCTTGAAATATTTCAACCGTCATGATGGTTATTTTTAAATTTTGATCTCTTGGTTCCTCACACCTGAGAGGACAGCAGCAGCCATTGCTGCCTTCTTCTTAGCTTGCCTTCCCTCCTTTTTACCTCTGAGCAGGACAAAAACAGTGAAGGAATGTCTCTGCTTCATGAAATAGCAAAGCACACAATGACCTGTCATTCTAGGCTCCTGGTGGGTGGGGGTCCACCCAGCTCTGGTCTCTGTTATGCTTTGGATGCGGACAGGCTCCCAGCATCCCGGTGCTTTTTCGGGAATGGCTGGTTCTTCTCTCAGCTAAGTGGGGCTGTCTTCCAGGCTGAACTAACAGAGGCCCACCCTTGCTGCTCAGAGCTCTGCAGGCCTTGGGTCAGCCAGCAGGACTTGGGACCTGCCAGTTTGGTCATGAGGATTGTTGTAATTCACTGTTTGGGACACTCAGCCCTGGAAAACAAAGCTGTGTTGCAAGATTTCTTCATTCCTTGGTTGCACACCATCAAGTTACTCATAAGTTTAATGTAATTTGGGTTTTTCTAGCAGATGAGTCACATGGCAAGAACACAAAACAGTTGATCAAACCCAGTCAGGGTTCTTATTTTTTTTACTTTATCTTGATTTTTTTTTTCTGGTTACAGGTCATTTATCCCATAATTTTTACAGAAGACAATAATGAAAACGGATACAGATTGGGTTGGCTTCTTGATACCAGTAGTACCCGAGGGCTTAGAAAGAGGCTTAATCCCAAAAAAGCATTCTTGACTCAGCCATGGGGCATGAAAACAGCATAAGGAGGAGGAAACATTTCTTCATTGCCGTGGTTTCTTTAGTCTGGGGAAAGGTTTGTTTCTACAGAGGCCTATGTCCAGCTGGTGTATGAACATCTGTTGTCTCTACCTTGGAATTTATAATGGAGGCCCACTGAAGAGTGGCAGGTTAGAGGAGGCATGTCAAGTTCATGGTATATGCATTACTCCTTTGCTTTGCTCATGGCAGACGTTGCAAATGGCAATCACTGCTCTTTTTGTTGCAGCCTCAGAATCCTTCTTAACCCAATACTCTGGATAGTCACCAACAATCCATCATAAGCATAAGGGATGGATTTTAGTCACCATCCTGAAGGTCAGACCATCATGTGAGCCAGGATTTAAGAGATGTCAGCTACCTTGGGGTAGAGAATGACCTCTTCTCTCCTAAAACATAAACCATCAGCTGCTCCTCAAGTAGTGGTTGACCCAGAAAACTGTTTTAAAGAGGGGAGTTGATGAAATTATTTTCTGAAGTCATGCATTCCCAATTAGTTAGGTCACTGTCATTTCAAAGACAATACAGATCAATGAGGTATTGCATTTCTGAGCAAAGCAAAGCAAAGCTCATTCAGGCAGGAAGCAGGCATCTGTTGTCATTTGGAATGATGGCCATTTAGGGACCCCGCAGTGGAACACCTCTGTCCCCTGGTACATTTTACAGATCAAGGATGATCTGATGGAGCCTTTGGCAGGCAGGACTTCTCTTCCAGGGATGAGCTTTCACAAACATCAGAGGTGAAGGGAAGGGTGAAAGGGTAGACTAGAGAATGAGATGAGAGGAAGGTGGGCAGGGCTGGGGCACAGCTGATTCCTTGCCTCTTTTGGCAGAGCAGGTACCCTGCACAGCATAGCAGCTATGGGTTACAATAATGAGCTTAATCCCAAGAGTCTGCCAGACAGCCCCTGACCCTGACATTGCATTCTCCTTCATGGGTGCAAATAACCCAGATCTGACTGTACTTCTCCTATGTACAGACCACCTCTACACAAAGGGTCTGTTATGGACACAATAAGCTCCTGCTCAGCAGAAGGTGATTCCCTTCAGCTTTAAGGCAACTTCCACATTGGGTGATGGACACTGTCAATCACCTGCACAACAGCCATGCTCCCTTCCTCCTTCCTAACAGAATCCAGTCTCAGAGGAGGATTCCAATAAGCCTAACCAATCATGGTAACCCCAGGTTGCTTGTCAGTGATTGGCTCACCAATGCAGGCTAAGCCAATCAGGGTACACCATCCAGTTAGATGCTCCTCCAATGAGGGAATTTTGGGGTGAGTATTTTTGAGCAAGGTTTCCCCACTCTGCCTCATACTTGCTTTGTCTTTCTTTCCCCCTTCATCCACGAGCAAGAAATGGCCACCAGACCACCTGTTTCTGGTTGCCCTGGTGTGGGAAGCCCCTGCCATTACCTAGTCTCAAGGTCTCAGAGATTCCTTTAGTGTCTTTTAATTATGTATGAGTTAAGGAAACATCGTTGAGGTCAGAGGTCAGGAAGGAATGTGCAAGAGAAACACTCTTTTCTACATCTCCTTCCCCCTCCAGTGACCTCATGCATGACTGCTTGCTCTCCAGTGGAGGAACCAACAAAGGGAGATGATGCTGGAAAGCTTCATCCTACAGAGGGAAATGAAACATACTAATTGCAAAAGGGAAAGCCCTGTCCAGCCAATGTGTTGGCCTTGCTGGCCTGTTCTGTGCCCATGACTGAGAATTTCATGAAGGGGATCCTTTGTTGGAGAGGACCCCATCATCATGTGCTAGCAGATGCCAGCTCAGAGAAGCCCACAGACCTAGGGGTGCTCAGAAATCCCAGAGCATTTTCAGGGACTGGGGTTTCATTCTCTTCACATCTGGGAGCCCAGCTCCATAACAGCTGTAAATCACAAAGACAGAGATAATAGCTAGTACTTATTAAGAGCTACTGTATTAGCCATGTGCTCTGCATGGACCATCTCTATTCCTTAAGTGATACTGCAGAGGATGTGGTATGGTACCCACTTTACAGACAAGGAAAATGGGTGCCTATAGATGCAAAGGAGCTCACCCAAGCATACATTGTTAGTAAGAACTAGAGCTTGGAGTCCATCACAGGTTAGTGAGTCTATAAGTTGCATCCCCTGTCACTGGACAGCACCATCTCCCACCATGTCTGTGTACCCGCCTTGCCTGCCAGCCCACTCCAGGTTTTGCTTGTCACTGGGGTTTGACCTGGGAGGTAGGAAGGCAGAGAAGGTGCATTTTGTCATCCAACCAGCTCTCAAACTCAGGGGGTAGAGGTCAGTGTCTTAACCTGCACTCATACCCTCACCCCAGTGGGGACCAAGGGCCTCAGTGTCATTTTATGGCTGGCAAGCAAAAGCCCAGAGATGAAAATGGCCACTTTCAAGCCACTCAAGGTAGTGACAGGACCAGTTAATTAGCTCAGACCTTCTGCTCCTGCCCTGGTGACAGTGTTGTCTCTCAGGCCAGTTTGGCCAGATCAGGACCCCAGTTTAGACCAGCTCCTGGGGGCTGCTGCCTCTACCCAACACCTGAAGGTACTGGAGGACAAATGTGGCTCTAATTTAATTCAATGTTGATAACAAAATGCTCACAAAATGGGCAGGCACTGCATTGATAGCAATGTCTTGGTGACTCTAGAAGAGGGGACCCAGAGATAATGTTGGGGTTTATTGAAGCACATGGCCAAGCAGAAGAAGGTTTCCTTTCAGGCCATCAAATCAGGGACCAGTGGTGCAACTGACAATCTAGCATATGACTAATGTTTTTTGAGTTTTTATTATGGGTTGGAACCATGATACAAGCTATCTTATCTATGCCTCTGTCACAACAACCCTGTGAGATAAGGGCTGCTGGTGCCATTTTGAAAATGGAAAAAGTGACACTTGGAAAGATTGATTGACCCACCTAAGGTCACACAGCCCATAGGCAATGAAACCAGCACTTTCATTCAGAACTGCCTGAATCTAATACCCACATTCTTTACGTTTGTCCAGGCTCCAATGCAGAGGACTTTTCTGCTTCTAAAAACTCATGTTTTTCTAGAAGCCAGAAGAACAAGGAAGGCAACCCCAGAAAAATCCGAATGATGATTAGAAGATCAACTTTTTCCATATTGATAAGCCTGAGCACCAGGTACCCAGACTTCTCAAGTGAGTCTGACTCCACCTGGAAGGAGACACAGAGGGGATACCTCACCTACCCCTCCAGGTGGTGCCTCTCAAGTGGAGCCACAAAAAGTGTGGGATTTTTTTCTATGGACTGAATTGTGTTTCCCCAAATGCATATGTTGAAGCCCCAATATGACTGCATTTGGAGATTGGGCCTGTAGGGAGGTTAAATGACGTCATAACAGTGGGGCCCTAACCCCGTAGGACTGGTGTCCTTAGAAGAAGAAGAAGAGATACCTGAGAATCCTCTCTCTTTTCTCTCTCTCTCTGCACACAGAGAAGAGGCCATGTGAGGACACAGCAAGAAGGTGTCTGTCCACAAGCCAGGACAAGAGGCCTCACCAGAAACCAACCCTGAAGGCACCTTGACCTCAGATTTATAGCCTCCAGAACTGTGAGAAAATAAGTACGTTTAGGCCACCCAGGCGGTGGCATTTTGTTATGGCCGCCCCAGCAGACTAATATAGTTTTCTTTAGAGACCCTCAAAGGCCACATTCCAACATAGAGCAGGGCTTAAAGCACTGGCTCTGGAGTCAGTGGGGTCCAAGATTCATCTTGATTTTCCATTTAGCAGGAAACCTTGGGTGCGTCCATGAGCCTACTTCACAAGATTGAGATGATAACTCACTGAAAAGCTGCATAGAAAGTGATTATCATGATGGGTGGAACAAAAAGGGTATTATCATTTTCTTTATAAAGTTATCCTTCCTCTGAAGGAGCTGGCAGATGGTATTTTTTTATTGGTCACGGGATACTTGGGTTCAATTGCTCTGGATCTTTCTAGCAGTAACGCAGTGGTTCCCAAGCACATATTCCTTGACTCGAAGGCATCCTTAGGAGTATGTCCATGGGACTTCATGATTTATTTTCAGTAAGTCACAAAGTTTGTGGGAAGTCACCCACTTGCCTGCAATGATGCCACCCAGGCTGATCTTCTGCTTTTAGTTAGAATTAAACCAACTCACCTCAGAAACACTGCGTTATCTCTAGATGTCCAGAAGCTGAGATCAATAGATATGCATGTCCTTGATTTATAAGGAAATGGGAACATAAAATAATTATTATCTCATCATGGACCCCACAGGGTTCATGGAGAGAAAATAAAGAAAAAGAATCCTAGTGAGTGAAAAGGTGAGGAACCCTTACTGAAATTGCTGGATAATTTTTTTCCCCAGGAATTTTATGGCAGTATTGTACTTGTCGGACTGAGGGCCAACAATATTGTTGGACTGAGGGCCTATTTGCTCTTTAATAATTACATATGGCTTAACTATATAATACCTTTTGCTATACTTCTCTGATTCACCTAAACCTAAGGCATTTAAAGAAACTGTGGAAGCTTTAACTGTATTCCTTACACCTGCCACTGTGACTCATACCTGGACTCACCACCTGGGGAGTACGCCACTCCTTGCACTGCTGAGTGCCAACTCCGCACTCCACACAGCTTGGCATGTCTTCAATGACATGTTGCTGCATTGCCTTTTATGTGGAGGGCAGAATGGAATCCTCCAGTGGAGTGTCCTGATTAACCAGATTTGGCACATTTAGTGGCCTCAGGAAAGACCCTGTCCTGGGTGCCTGCATTGCTTCATGTCAGTGATACGAAAATAGCAGCCTCTGATGTAAACATAGCCCAGAGCAAACAGACCAAGGACTATTGCCAACAGGGTCACAGGATACAGGAAATGTGTAGCCATGTATAAACAGGTCTTTCTGATGCTTTGGTATCTGGGGTCTTGCAGATCCTGAGGGACTGCCCTTCCCAGGACTAGTGGATTCCTAAAGATAGTAAACAACTTGCTCAGAGTGGGGCTTCTCATGCAAACTAACCAATCCAGAGCCCATACCCCCAACTAGCTCCTCTATCTGGCTGTCACACTCTGGGCCATTATCTACCTGCCCTAATCAGCCCAGACCCAAGTACCAGACACTAGAGGCAGACCTTACACTCCAGAGCCCACTGAAATTTTTCAAACTCACCAATCTTTTTTTTTTTTTTTTAAAGATTTTTATTGGGGAATTGGGGGGATGGGAACAGCGCTGGGGAATTGGGGGAAGGGGAACAGACAAGTTGCTGTCGTTTTTTTGTTCTTCAGTCTAGTTGTGGAGGACGTTGGCTTCACTGGCCCAAGTTGGCACCATCATTGCTCTCTTCCTGGGCGAGGCAGATCAGTCGCCGGCTTCTGGACGGCCACTCACTGCGGCTGCTGGCCGCTCATGCTGGCTGCTGGCCACACAAGGTAGCTTATGGCAGCCCACTGCAGCAGGGGCTGCAGCCTACACTGTCACCGGCAACTCAGGGCAGCCCAGCTCCAGGTTGAGCTGTTGTTCAGCATCTTAGCTGTGGAGGGCAGTGTCACTGGCACTCATATGTGGGATCTGAACCAGGGCCCTCTGGAGTCCCAAGCCAGTTCTTAACCATCGCACCACTCGGCCGGCCCAGAACTCACCAATCTTAAACTTGCCTGTCTTGCCTTACCAATTCCTTCTTGCAGAAACCACAATAAAGGCTTTTGCCAAAAGAGCCAAGATGGCAGAGTAGACAAACACTGTGCCTGTGTCCTTCCACGAACACATTAAAATGACAACTAAATTATAGAACAATCAACCTGAAGAACCATCTGAAGTCTGGCTGAACAGAAGTCCTATCACTAAAAGTATAAAGAAGAAGCCACATTGAGACTGGTAGGAGGGACAGAGATGCAGGCCGATCCCCAAACCTCTGTGTGGTGGTTGAGAATCAGGAGTGATATCTTGGCCATGTAGGTTCCCCCCAGCGGAGCGACGACCCCAGCCCTCCACACCAGGCTCCCCAGCTCAGAGTACTGGCACCAAGAAGAGGAGCCCCGACATCTGGCTGTGAAAAACAGTGGGGATTCCAACCGTCCAGGTAGGACGAAAAGCTGTGGGAAACCCAGACGTCCTCTTAAATGGCCCAAGCAGACACTCACCTTGGTCTCCAGTGGAGGGACGATGACTTGGGAGGCGTCGGACACATACAGTGGTGGTGGTGGTGGTGGTGGGGGCAGACTGAGGTGTGTGGCTGCAGGGGGAGGGCTGGAGGACAGTCGGCATTTTCTGTGTGAGATCCTCCTCCCACGCAGCTGGCAGGTGGGAGCCATCTTTCTTGTGTTGAGCCCACCCCCACCACCACCAAACCTGAATCTGATTAGCCTGGCGAGCTCCGCTGCTCCACCCTACTGACTCACGGGGATCCTGCTTCACTGAATTCTCCCAACACCTGATCCACTTTCTCCATGAACAGCCGGCTCCACTAACATTGCTCTCCATCTTGGAAAACTATCAGTCTGGAAGGCGTCCTGTGGGCAGTGACTGGCCTCAGTGTGCTCTGAGACTTGCTGAGAAGCTCCAGGCTCAGCACTGGCACCAAACCAGAATTTAAATTAACCTGGTGATGACAACTCTTCCCACTTCAGTGACTCCCTGAGACCTTGCCTGCCTCCCCCAATTTGTGTACCACCTGAGGCTCTATCAAAAGCTGAACCTTAAAGGAGTCAGCAGGTAGCAGCAGGCCTTGGGATGTCCTGGCTTTTTGTGGAGCTACTCCAGGCCCAGTACTGGTGGCAGATGTACTTGGTTCATAGTGTGGCCTCTCCCATGTGCGTCCAGGTTTAGCACAGGCAGTGAACAACCATGGATCACTTTGTAGCTCCTACCAGGTACTCCCTGGCTAGTCACAGGTAGCAAATGACCTGGGCCTGCACCTGAACTCCTCCCAAGAGGCCCCAGAACAAACATACTTGGAGGT
>NW_017731436.1:358281-372414 GCF_001890085.2 Hipposideros armiger
TGTGTGGCCCTGTGTGGCCGTGTGGTGGGCTCTACCTCCTGCTTCTAGGGAACTGTGAGTAGACACTTCCTCCTACTCGTCTGCACTGGGGCTGATGACCTGCGAGGACGTAAACAGGGAGGCGCCGGCGACTGTTGTCACTCTGAGGGCTGAGCCTGTGTGAGCATGAAGGCAGCCTGGAGGAAGCAGAGCTGAGATGAAGAGAGAGAGAAGCTGAGAGATCAAGTCCTTGTGACATAAACTGAGCCCTGGATCAAGCCAATCTGATGCTAGATTATCCCTGTGGAGCAATAAATCCCCACATTTCATTTAAGCTACTTTGACTTGGGTTTCTGCCACTTGCAACCAAATGAATCTTTGCTAAAATCCTGACTGATGGACTGATGGACTAATGGACTTACCTTGCTGGGTGACTGTGTTGATTAAATGGGGAGGAATTGCGAATTCCAGGAGATGGGGCTCAGTACCACTATTTTGGTTCCTTTTCCATCCGTATGTTTTCTTCTGTAGAGCTTTGAGGAGGGAGGGGTTAACTCAGAGGAATTTGCTGGAACCGTGGTTTCCTTTGGAAGGCTTAGTTTCTCCAACACAATCTTTCCGTTACTCTACACAACCATTTTATCATCTTTTAAAGTCATAGAGGCAGACTTGGAAATTGAGGCACACAGAACGAATGACCCTCAACACTGGCTGGGTGATGACTGTAGGGCAGGAACCCCACTGCTTGAGCCCCGCTCTGAGGGGCGGTCTTTTTTCTCCGCAGCAGCTCTGAGAGGCGGGGATTTCCACAGGACATCGGGAAGCACAGCACCCTAGGAAGTCTTACTCTCTAGGGATTTAAGAAAATGCAGTCATTTGTAGAAGAGAGGGCATCTGGGTAACTATTGAAGGTTCTAGAAACACTGTTCCAAAGAGGCACACATTGCAAGGAGGCAGGCTCTATTTCCTTGCAGTTTTCAGAGGCAATCACACACAAAGGACGTGAAGTTCGAGCTCAGTTACTTCTTCCTCTTGCAGCAGTACAATGGTTCCTATATTTTTCAAAGATGTTTCCTCCTAAGTTCCCCTGAAGTCCTTCTAAATCAGGCAGTTGGATGTGTGCCATGGGGCTTCTCCTCTGCAAAGAAAACGAAGCCACTGACAGCCTAAAATAGCCCCACCCCAGGAAATCCTGGACCGATTTTCCCAGCTCCCCAGAGATACAGATGGACTTAAACATCACATCCCCACATCCCGTCTTTAGATAGGAACCGGGCACTAACCAGGGGGATCCCATCCGTGGGAAAGAGAGCTTGCCGGTGCTGCCTAGGGCCAGACTCAGGGCAGAGGCCGGCTGATGGGACATTCGCACCTGCTGTGACTTTTCATGGGAGAGACACTCGGGAAATGACTTCTGTTGGTTTCACGGTTCACCTCACTATGCATATAATTTGCTTTGATCATTAATAACGTATCATAACTTTTTTGAAGATGTGGTCAGTGCCTTTTTTATTTTATTTTATTAATAGACTATTTTTTAGAGCAGTTTTCGGTTCATAGCAAAATTGAGCAGAAAGTACAGCGAGTTCCCATATACCCTCCGTCATCCCCCACCACAAGCCTCCCCCACTACGAACACCCCCCACCAGTGTGGTACATTTGTTACAAGGGATAAACCTACAGTGACATGTCATTATCATCCTAAGTCCATAGTTTGTCTTAGAGTTCATTCTTGGTGTTGTATATTCTACAGATTTGGACAGATGTATCATGACATACATCCATTATTATAATATCATAGAGTAGTTTTACTGCCTTAAAATCCTCTGTGCTCCATCTATTCATCCCTCCCTCCCCCAACTCCTGGAAACCACTGGTCCCTTCCTGTCTCACAGTTTTGCCTTTTTCAGCATGTCATATAGTTGGAATCATACAGTGTGTAGCCTTTTCAGATTGGCTTCTTTCACTTAATAATATGCATTTAATTTTCCTTCATATCTTTTCATTGGCTTCATAGCTCATTTCTTTTAAGAGCTAAATAATGTTTCATTGTCTGGATGTGTCACAGTCACCTTACCGAAGGCCATTTTGGTTGCTTTCAAGTTTGGGCAGTTACGAATAAAGCTGTTTATAAATATCTGTATGCAGGATTTTGCGTGGACATAAGTTTTCAGATCATTTGAGTAAACACCAAGAGGCATGGTTGCTGGGTCCTACGGAAAGACTATGTTTATTTTTGTAAGAACGCGCCAAGCTGTCTCCAAGGCGGCTGTGCCGTTTTGCGTTCCTGCCAGCAGTGGGTTACGGTTGCCCCACATTCTCACCAGCCTTTAGCGCTGTCAGTTTCGGGGTGGCCAGTGTTTCTCCATAGTTACCTTTCGGGCAATATTTCAAGTACCGACTTTGGATGCTGTAGTTCAAGCATCTTCAATAAAAGAAAAGTGTAAGAGAACCAGCTCATGAGTTCATCATTTATTTACTAGTCAAATGTTTTTTGGAAATCTGCTATGTGCTAAGCCCTGGGGACTCGCAGATGCTCTCAAAGAGCTCACAGCCTGGGGTGGGGGCGTGACCAGAACAGAGCAGGCAATTAGCACGTGTGTGTGTGTGTGTGTGTGTGTGTGTGTGTGTGTGTGTGTGTGTGTGTGGAGTGCTGCTGCTGGAGGGAAGCCTCAGAGGGGGGCTCTAATCCACAAAGAAGGGAGGGGACAGGGCCAGCCTGGTGAGGAAGTGGCCTGTGTACTTCTGAGTTGAGGCTAGGGGCAGGAAGTAGGAATTGGAACAGGGAGGGGACAGGGAGGCTTGCTTTTCCGGAGGACCACTGGTCCTGTGCTGACAGGAGGAAGGAGGGTGAGACGAGGGAGGGAGCCCCAGGTGTGGAGGGTGGACAGTGCAGTGCCACAGGCCCAGCCATCCCTTATCTGCTCTGCAAATGCTATGAGGCCCAGGCTGAGTGCCTGCCTGGGGAGGGCCTCTGGTCTACCAGCGGATTGTCCAAAATCTTGCTTTAGGGACAAATTTGACCCCTTCTTTTTATTCCTTAGAGCTGAGACCAGAGCTGCTGACAAAAGATTTCTAAAAGGCTGGTTTCAAGTACACTCAGGTGGAAGGTCAGTAGAGTCACAGAACGGCCATAAACAGGTAGCGTAAGTGGGGGGAGTGAGGCGGGGACCCACCTGTGCTGTGGTGTTAACGGCAAAGTCCGCTCAGCTCCCCCATGAGTGCCTGTGTGAAGTTCATGTGCTGGGAGGTGGTGGGGCTGCAGGAGATTCTTCCTGCTTTAAAATGGGAGAAGGCCAATTGTTTTTATTCCCCACTGGTGTGTGTGTGTGTGTGTGTGTGTGTGTGTAAGAACTCAAAAGTGGCAGCATTTACACACCATTCAGCCCAAGCAATTATGATGACTGGACTAAAAACCCATAATCAAGAAAACTGTAAGATCTTTTCCACACATGCAGAATATGGTATTTCTCGAACTCAGCTGAAGTCCGTATGGCGCTCACACATTGACGAGCCCTCTGAAGCTGAAGCCGAGGACAGCAGGACAAATGCAGCAGAAGGACAAGCACTGGGGGCTGTGCACCTGCAGCTGCAATGCTGTTCCCTCTAAATTAAGATCTTTCCTCCATTCTAAAAACAGTGAGCACCTACTGTGTGCCACATGTTGCTCTGGGCACTGGGAATATAGTACTGAGCCACAGAGTCCCTGTTTTCTTTCCTTTTTTTAAAAGATTTTTATTGGGGAATTGGGGGAATGAGAACAGTGTTGGGGAATTGGGGGAAGGGGAACAGACAAGTTGTTGTTGTTTTGTTCTTCAGTCTAGTTGTGGATGACATTGCTTCACTGGCCCAAGTTGGCACCATCATTGAGCTCTTCCTGGTGAGGCATATCAGTCGCCGGCTTCTGGATGGCCGGCCGCTCACGCTGGCTGCTGGCTACACACGGTAGCCCATGGCAACCCGCCTGCCATCGCCGGCGACTCACGGGAGCCCAGCTCCAGGTTGAGCTGTTGTTCAGCATCTTAGCTGTGGAGAGCAGTGTCACTGGCCCTCATATGTGGGATCCGAACCGGGGCCCTCTGGCGTCCCAAGCCAGTTCTTAACCATCGCGCCACTCGGCCAGCCCCCCTGTTTTTTGTTTTTAATTTACTTTTATTTATTTTACTTTTAATGGGATTTATGTTCTATTGAGGGAAACTTCAATATGGTATATATACGATGATGTTGAGAAGCAAAAACTGCTATGAAAAATTTTAAAAGCAAAGTAAGGGGCTGGAGATGGATGGAGGGGGTGTGTTTTAGAGATAAGGATTTGAGCTGAGAACTTCGTCATGTGATGCTGGATGCGCAGCGAAGGGGGTTTCGCCCAGGGGCTGGGTGTATAAGAGGAGAGGCTGGTGTAGCTGGACAGTGGCCAGGCGCTGGGGGAGGGGGGATGGTAAGGGAGCTGATTTTATCCCTGTGTGGCTCCGCAGACCACTGAATTAGAAACTCCATGTGGCCAGGAACCCAGCACTTCTTTGTGGTACAAATGTCGTAGTCACAAACCAGGGTATAAAAAAAACTAATTTTTAAGAATTACTTTCCAACTGTGAGGCCCACAGCTAAAAAGTTAGTCTAGGTCCTTCTAGGTACACTCAGTGTAAGTCAGGGACTTCTTTGGTTAAGTTAGAGTCTCCTCTCACCCTCACACTGGGGGTTTCTCTTGAGTCTGTGTGCTGATTGTCACAGTGTCCTTTGGGGATAAGCCTCTGGTCCTTGACCACTGCTTTTGCTCAGTGGCCTCTGCAGAGATGTGACTCCCTGTTGGTATCTTCAGCGAGGCCATGGCTTATGACATCCGGGTTCACCTGATCATGGTAACCCTATCTGACCACAGAGAGCTGCTGCCACCCTGGCATAGGGCAGTAAAGTACCAGCTTCTTACAAACACCAGTCTATTATGAATTTCCCCAACAGATGGAAGTCACGGGTCTTCAGGACCCTTTTCCTAATTTGTGCACAGGTGCTCCATCTGACTCAGGACACAGGACACACCAGCTGCTCCTCTCTGCCCGCCTGGGGCCTTGGAGGGAAGGGGTGGGGTTCTATCTCTGCTTTTCCCCGATCTGCTGTGATTTTCACTAACTGACTACCTGTCTCCTTAGACTTGACCCTAGATGTGGGGCTTCAGTCCCCTGTGCCCTCAGGTCCCATCTCCCACCCCCAATCTATGGAGAGAGGCAGGCTTCCCTTGCTGAGATGGGGTTGCCCTTCACCCCTCGAAAATCTCCTCCCCTCAGTCCAGACAGAATTCTCAGCTCTTCTCCCTGTGGTAGAAAAAAACGGGTCAGCTGGTATCCTTTCAAATCTTTGTTTATACTCGAATGCAATAGGTCTTTTCAAGTTACTGTCTCTTCCTTACAGAAGTCTGTGTAGACACACCAGGATAAGAACTGATTTCTTCCTTCTGGGCTGTGCCAGGACCCCCTGGGCGGGCCACAGAATTGATGAGTGGAGGGAGGTGACCCAACAAAGAATTGAGAGGAAAACACCAGGTTTTTCATCTCATAGATCATCTTGGGTCTCATTGTAAACTCTTCCAGGAATGAGTGGGTTACAGATACATACCACGGATGTGTAAGTCCCGCTAGCCCCGCACTTGTGACTTGTGGATGGAGAAGTTTGGGGTTTAGGAATGCTTAGGGGTATTTAGATCCTACGACTGTCAGTATTATTTGGGGTATTTTGTGGACAGAGGGCTTGCATGAGGAGGGCTTGCTTAGAGATCATTCCAACTGAAGCTGGCTTTCCTCCTCCAGCACAAACCCAGATGCAGCTCCACAGTGGCACGGGCTCAGAGATGGTGAATCCAAGGCCACTGGATGCGGCCATCTGAGAGCCTGTCTCAGAAGTGAGGGGCAGCTGGGACGAAAAACAAGGAAAAGGTTTCTTTGTGGGGTTTTTTTTGTTTGTTTTTTAATAGGAGAAAGCTTTGGAAAGAGAGCAACTAATGGAAAAAGCAACTAATGGAAAGAGAGAAATTGAAGAGACAGGAGAGGAGGGGCTGGATCCCAGTGGTCAGAGAAGAGACGGGGTCAAGCCTATTTGAGCAAGCAGGCTGTCTCTCTAGAGCAGCGGTTCTCAATCTGTGGGTCGTGACCCCTTTGGGGGTCGAATGACTCTTTCACAGGGGTCGCCTAAGACCATTGGAAAACAAAAATATAGTTACATTACGATTCATAATAGTAGCAAAATTACAGTTCTAGAGTAGCAACGAAAATAATTTTATGGTTGGGGGTCACCACAACATGAGGAACTGTATTAAGGGGTCGCGGTATTAGGAAGGTTGAGAACCGCTGCTCTAGAGGGACAGAAAGGTGGATGAAGATAGTTTTTGGAGAGCAGCATGGATGACAGAGCTCAAGCTGGAAGGTCTCATTGTTTCATTAAAGGAGGAGGTGAGGTTTTCTATTATGATTATCTAGTAAATACTCATTTCTTCTTTTTCCTAACAGAACCCCAATATTATTTGGGAAAGCATTGTGCTTCCCAGATTCTTTTGCACCCCATTTTCCAGACTCTTCTGCAGCCAGAAGTGGTCATGTGACTGGAGAAATCAGAGAGGGTCTCTGGGTAAGCTCTATAAAGGAATCCATCTTAAGTGTCATGTGCCCATTTTGCTCCTCCCACTTTCTCCTTCTTTCCTTCTGGGAATATGGCTTTGATGGCAGGAGTTGCAACAGCTATCTTGTAACCATGAAGTGACCCTGAGGATGAAAGACAGTGCTAAGAATGGCAGAACAGAAAGAAAAAGAGGTCAGGACATTGATGACATTGTAGGTGACCACGCTGACCTTGAATTTCCTAGCTTTGGACTTATTTTCCATGACAGAAAAGACATCTCTTTGTCTAAGCCACTGTTATTTGGGAATTTTGTTATTAGTAGCAGAACATAATTCCTGTATGGTGAGGTTGGAGGCTGGAGTGCGTGTGTGTGTATCTGTGTGTGTTAGAAGGTAGAACAGAGAACAAACGGATTGCGGGTTTGAGGATCTGCATAGCTCTAAAGTCATTTATGAGTTGAAAACGCTGAGAATCCCAGCTGTAGGAAACCCATCTGGATATCTGTGATCAGAAAACCCCATATTATCCAGATGGGTGTCTACAAAGTGCAAATTTATTGAGTGAAGTTTATCCTGCTCTCCCCTGGACCTTGTTGACCTTGACAATGTCTATCTTATAAAGACAGATTTATATTTGACGCCACCAGCAGTTTTTACTGAAGGGGGAAAATATTTTCTTAATTTATTTCAAGTTTAAGATTAATTCTGCAAACATAGATTAAAACACAAAAGGCACTTAAATAAGCATGGTTATTTCTGAAAACATGCAGTGTTATGTGTTCTGTTCACCATTGCTCAGATTTAGGGCTTTGAACACACTAAGAGTTGAGAATGCTCTTTTCTTTTTATTCATGCTATAATGTGTGACAATTATGAAATACCAACTCAGAATACCCTAATGCCCTGAGCAAAGCTTCAACCTTTATTATATTATTTTTTATGTTATTATATTTTTATTGCAGGCTAAAACCATCTCTTTTCATATAGTACCCAGAAAACATGTTTTCTTGGATATGCCATCTGGGCTTCCTGTGTAAACATCTATCTTAAAACATCCAGGGCAGTTAAGAGACTTGTTCATATCTTCATCAGCAATGCCAAATAGCTTTAAAAAAGTCAACAATTGCAGGAAGAAAAGCCTTTGCAATGGCACAGGACATCATCTGCTTTCCACTCCACTCTGTATATAATTCCTGGGGTTTATGAGACTGAAAAAATAATTCCAGTGGAGGCCATCTTTCTAGTTACGTGGCAGCTGCAAATTCAGTTGCTCCAGAAACAATCTAATCTTCAATTTCCCAATTAATGTCTGGATTAATGTACTAACCACTTGTATTTAAAATCCATCTTTGCTGTATTATCAGGATCATGTGCAATGGGCAAGTAGACAGAGGATTTACTGATTTACAAAAACCATTAGCATCTTTGACATTTATTAGGAAGAAAATGACGCTTCAGCTTATTTAATAATTCAATGATAACTTATTTGTATAAGACACACAGAGAGAGAGGCGTTTCAAGGGAACAAATGAGAGGCTTTTTTCTTTTTCTTTTCTTTTCTTTTCTTTTTTTTTTTTTTGAGGTAACATGGAAAATAGCACACAATGCCAAACACAGACCTCCAGGGCAGGTGGGAGGAACCGGGGGAGAAGGGGGGGAATAAGAATTCATTCGAAAGGCTCTCATTTGATGAGAATATGCTAGACTCCCACAACTCATAAGTACTTAATAAAAAATGTAAACATCGATTTGATTTAGGCTCAGCTTCAAAACAGTTGTAAGGCATTAATCAGGAAAGTATATTTAACATTTGTTCCCTTTATACTCTTTTCTTCCCCGATCAAGAACCAAAAGGGCTAAATAGTGTACTCACATGGATGAATGAAAGGCAACTAACTTTGGAAACGTTGCTTAAACTATGCATGCAAACCCCTGATACCTTCCAGCTAACTGGAAAACCATAAGCCAAGGCGGAGAAGTGCTGAGTTCCCGGTGAAGAGGACGGTTTATGGACTGAAGTGGGCAGGCATGTTACAGAGGCAGCCGATGGGGTGGGAGCTGGGAGGCTCTGCAACCTGCAAAAGAGCTGGTGAGGCTGTGTCCTTCAGAAGCCTGTGCACCCACTGAAAGGTGGGCCCCAAATGGCTCGGGTTCTAGAATGTCCCTGGAGATGCCATCACAAGATCCTCAGTGCTAAGGAGACCTACTGCCAATTTTGGCAAATCCATTTTTTTTTTCTGTTGTTCAAGTGAGAAGACCCAGGCCCAGGCCATGAAGAATTAAGTGGCTTTTGAAGCCACAAGCCACAATGGGGCCTGGCCCACTTAGGTCTGAGTTAGAACATGGCTCATAGCATGGGGTTTGCTTGTTTTGAGCCCCAGTCAGCATCCTAAACACAGCAGGTGAAGACCACTGTGCACTTGGAGGGGTGGTCTCTGAAAAGACCCTTCCTGTGTGCTATTCTGGACCAAAACAGGTTGGCATTTTGCTGGCACAGAGTGGGGATATGCCATCATTCTCATAGGCTGGAAGAGTTACATTTCAAAGCTAGAATGAGCAGTTTTCAAATGGGCACAGCACCAAAAAAAAAAAATAGCTGGGCACAGGGTGACAGGTCATTGTGGCCTTTCAGAAATGCAGGCTATTGGTTGTCCTGATGCTCATCCAGCATCCTTCCTAGGGGACCAGGGCACGCAGGCTAAATTCAGCCTTCAAGTGCCTGCGAAGCCTGTCATCCCCAGAGTACTGCTGGGAGAATAAAAGCAGATGAATTTTTAAACAAGAAAATGACTGTGTATGTGTATGTGTGTTTGATAATGGTCCAAGCTTTAATAGCATGGTAAAATATTTATCTAATATTTTTATAGCTAACATGCAATCAATCTGTAATATACTGACAGAATTTAGAAAGATCAAGGTCTACTCAGCCACAGCTAGATGGAACCACTCGACATTACATACATACACACACACATATATCTCAGTTAACGGGAAAAGCACACTCGTGACCAGGTGAGTCACTGCTGAGACCATCCCTCCACCCAAATGGAAGAAGGGAGCTCTGGGTGCACGATGGTTCCTTCCGCAGACCCCCCATTCTTTCCCAAGCCACAGAGGAAAGGGCTGTGGGTGCCCATCTCTCTGGTTTGGGGTTTTAAGAAGTTAATTGTCTTGGCACATTGGCTCATTCAAGTGAATCTCCATTTTGGAGCCCGACCATTCTTGACTTGTTTCACCCCAATCCCCGATCCCTTCACTGAATTTATCAAAGATGTCACGTGAGCGAGGGGCACGATTGAGGGTGGGGTTGGGGACTGAGAAGAAGTATTAAGTAAACATTCGTCATGTAAAGACAAATGAATAGTGATCCTTACTTCTTGGATGTTTTCATAATAAGGCGGGAAGAAGGGCTGGTCGGAGGAAATCTGCAACCACTGAATTCGAGGATGTTAGGCAAGGAAAGGCTTCCAAGACCAGGGTCTCTGTTCCCTGGGAGTGGACGGGGCCACTTAGACGCCAGAGAGAGAGAGAGAGAGAGAGAGAGAGAGAGAGAGAGAGAGAGAGAGAGAGCCACCCTTCTCCTCTCCTCGGGCCGCTGGGGAGCAGATGGAAGGCGCCCAAGAGCAGAGAGGGCTGGAAGGTGTGGAAGGCAGACTGAGGGGCTGTCGCTTTTTGCTCAAAGGCAGTGAGTGAATGCATGGGGAATCCTTGTGCGTTGATGATGGTGAGCGTGAGGGTGTGGGGTTGTGTAAAGTCCAGGTGGATATTAGTAAGGGGGCCCAGAATATAAAAATGGCCATACAAAATTTACCTTTCCTGTTTTCTGTTTGTATATACAGTATGAAACATAGAGATGGTTCAAAGACACCATGACACAAGAATTCTGCGGTTAGTTTTTGACCTACGAAGAATTGGCCTTATCTAAATAAGACATGAACTTGTGCTTTTCTTTTTCTTTTCTCCTTTCTTTTATATAAAATGGTAACTGTTTCCCACAAATGCAAATCATTAGGAGCTTCTTGTGTCACTGATCAATACATCTGTTTTTCATATGGTGGTGAGGGGCCTGAGCATTCAGCCTTCAAGTGCCTGGGAAACCTGAGTCGATTTGGCTGTTGGATTTATCGTCTGGAAAGAAGCAAGGACAGGAGTCTGCTAAGTCGCCGCAGCTGCCTCCAAAGTGACTTACTTCCTAAGTACAAAGCCAGTTAGTTCCCTTCTAGATGACAAATGGGCGTAAATGAAGTGGTAATGTTCTTAATTACCACTGATTAGTGTAATTACCATTCTGATCTGTGCAGGTAAGAAGGACCACGTGATCTCAGCCCAAACTTGAAGCCGGTTTCTCCCCCTCATTTCTGATACCTTTACTAGGCTCGCAAGTTATATTTCTGAGCATTGATGTTTCCTCAGCACAACGTGGAGCAGAGAAGATGGCGCCAAGGGCACCTTCTCCCTGACACTGGCTCCCCGCTATGTGCCATAAATTAACGGCCATCTGGCAACCTGTAAACGTGGAGCAAATTCCACTAAGACTGTGTCAAAAAGTGATGATTAAAGAAAAGAAAAGGCCGGCCCAGTGGCCCGATGGTTAAGAGTTGGCTTGGGATGCCAGCTCTGAGCAGCAGGGCCCCGTTTCGGATCCCACATGAGGGCCAGTGATGCTGCGCCCTCCATAGCTAAGATGGTGAACAACAGCTCCACCTGGAGCTGGGCTGCCGTGAGTCGCCGGCGACGGCGTAGGCTGCAGCCCCTGCTGCAGTGGGCTGCCATAAGCTACCATGAGTGGCCGGCAGCCAGCGTGAGCAGCTGGCAGCTGGTGTGAGCTGTCAAGAGCCACCCTGAACGGCGGTCCAGAGGCCAGCAACCGATCTGCCTCACCTGGGAAGAGCGTAATGTTAATACCAACATGAGCCAGTGAAGTGACGTCCTCCACAACTAGACTGAAGAACAAAAGGACAGCAACTTGTGTGTTCCCCTTCCCCGATTCCCCAATAAAATCTTTAAAAAAAGAAAAAGAAAAGAAAGAAAAAAAACAGATGGAAAGCTCCTCTCCTGTCTGAGACGCCATCCCATACATACCCTACCATTCAAAGGCTGGGTTTGTGGCTATTGGGGGGCCATTCCTTGCTCGGGATGCTTGAGTAGAAAGAAACGCTCAGCAGGCCATCCGGATGATTTCATGTCACTGAAGCTGCTAAGGACAACTGTACACAGATCCAAAATAACAGAGGACGTCATTTTATTGGCTGTCCACAGGCAGTTTGGGCACACAAGGAGGTGAAGGCTGTGGCAGGTATGGTACAACACAATACCTCGGTTAACTATTAAACAGAAGGTTAACTGATTCTTGATATGCTCGAGCTCCCGCAGCCCTCTGCAGCCGGGGCACCTCCTACCCAGGCGTAATGAAGCTGAGTAAACTGGCGAGTGATGGCTTCGTCCGTCAGTCTTGGTTTCTTGCATGGTCTTCCCATGAAACAGCACTTGGAAATTCACAAAATTAAAAGGAAGGAAGGAAGGAAGAACGCAGCACTCCCTTTTGAATACCAACACCACTGGAAACAGACTAGCGTGGCATGCAGATCCACATCTGCTCACTTTTTTCCCTTTAGGTATTTTTTTGTTTTTTAAAAAATTAACAAATGGAATGGCATGTCTATGTCAAATATTAGTAGCATAACACAAGTGCAATTTCAGTCTGGCCGTCACAGGTCTCATAAACCTTCTGCAAGCAGAGCGACCAGGATGGTCCTTTCTGTCCAGCCTCTGAGGGCAGCCCCCCAGGCGCCTCCATCCCCAGGCCCACCCTTCATATCCCAAACGTCTGAAAACAGCTGCTTCTCTATTTTCATTGTTATCAAAGCCATCAGGGTGGGGAAGAAAATTCCAGGAAACGGAGCTGGAAGCATTTGGGTCCTGCTGCTTCTGCCAATTAGAGGAGGGTCCATTTTCCCTCTGGGTGGTCCTTGTGCACAGGACCTGAAGTCATCGTCCCCACCATGGCACTCGGTCATGAGGAAGCTGCTGTGGGGGGCAGCCCCTTGGCCTGCCCCCACGGCCTGCAGTCCCTGCCGGGCCACGCGGTCACACGGAGCTGAGCTTCACCAGGCCACGCACTGAGTCTTCATGCAGAGAGTCCTGGCTGGCCAGGCCCAGGACGTGCATGGTACGGCTGTGGGCCAGGGGGCTGCCCGCCAGCAGCCGGGGCGGCGACGGTGCTTCCTCCGGGGTCAGGAACTGGTGGCCCACGTGCTCCTCTTTCAGGGGCAGTATGTCCGTGAGCCCAGCCTCGGTGGTGAGGTTGGGCATGGAGGAGGGTGGTGTGGGCTGCCCGAGCGTCAGGCTGGCACAGGGCGTGCCCAGGCCCGGCTTCCCTGGCAGGTGCAGCTCGTCGCTGGTGAGGCTGGGCTCGCTCTGCAGCAGGGGCGTGGCCGCGGCCTGCAAAACGAATTTGGTGCTCTGAATGCACTGGTCTTGGTCACACTGGAGAGCAGGAGGGAGCCGGCAAAGAAAGACAAGAGAGATGAAATGGCGAGGGGTGGGGAGGAAACAGGGCACAGGGACAGGGGGAGGGCCGGATGTGAGAAAGAGAGAGAGAGAGAAAAAAAAAGAGAGAAAGAGAGAGAGAGAGAGAGAGAAACCCATTAGTGACACCACAGTCAGCCAGGGGAAGAGAGCGTGCACAGTAGCCCGGTTTCACTTGGAGACACGCAGCATGCAGTAAATACCAACGCCTGGCACCTAAAACATCTGCTCCAGCTCAGAGTCCCCACGGGCACCCAGGGGGTCACATGCAGCCTCAGGCTGCCATGGTCCAGACAGGACGTCATTTTAAAACAACGCCATGGACAGTCACAGGCTGGCCATTTGCAGCAGTGTGAGGCAGCCATTTCTTGTAAGCTGAAAAATACTTTTACTATATTGTTTTAAAAACACAGGGTCTGTCCACCCATGTTCATAGCAACATTAGTCACAATGGCCAAAGGTGGAAGGAACCCACATGTGCATCAACTGATGAATGAATAAAAAAAACATGGCGTGTACAGGCGATGGACTATTACTGAGCCGTAAAAAGGAAGGGCGTTATGCCGCCTGCTAGGACACAGATGAATCCTGAGGACAGCATGCTACGTGAAATAAGCCAGATGCACATGGACCAAAACTATATGTTCCCACGTCTAAGAGGCACCTAGCATAGTCAAATTCACACAGGTAGAAGGGTGTTTGCCAGGGTCTAAGAGGAGGGCGGATGTGGAATTATTGGGTAATATATGGAGTTTCAGTTTTGCAGGATGAAAAGAGCTCTGGAGATGAATGGTAGTGATGGCTGCACAACAATGTGACACTTAATACCACTGAACTGTACACTTAAAAATGGTTAAAATGATAAATTTTACATTATGTATATTTTCCCACAAAAAAAGAAAGGGAGAAAGAAAGAAAGAAAGAAAGAAAGGAAGGAAGGAAGGAAGGAAGGAAGGAAGGAAGGAAGGAAGGAAGGAAGGAAGGAAGAAAGAAAGAAAGAAAGAAAGAAAGAAAGAAAGAA
>NW_017731436.1:372427-437866 GCF_001890085.2 Hipposideros armiger
AAGAAGGAAAGAAAGAAAAATACGTGGGCAACAGAAACTCCTGAGGGTCTGATCACACTGTTCAGAAAAGCCCTGGAATTCCCCATGGCTAAATTTTCATCATGTTCAAGAGCTACTAACTGTGTTTCTGTGTGTGTGTGTGTGTGTGTGTGTGTGTGTGTATTAATCCATGAATGAGATTGCCAGCATTTTACAAGGCATCTCCTTTTCTTCTAAGCTTTTTAAAAATCATACTACATCACGTGTCCTTTGTCTCACTTCGCTCACTGGCCAAAGGAAATAGTGCAAACACATTTCTGGCCGGCGGAATGTGGGTCTCTGATACCTTTGCAAACCCGTCCCTTGAGATATGGGCAAGTCTCAGAACAGCTAGAAGAGAGACTTCATGTGACGCGGAGATCTTAAACTTGAGTCTGTGCAGTAACTTGTTAGAGAGCTTCTTCTATGGAAAGGAGGGAGAATAGGTGTGGATATGAGGGGAACATATTGTGACTTTACATTCAAGCAACCAGGAGCTCTACTGCGTTTCTTCAGAAGCTCGTAGAACAAACTTATTTCCCCCTCTGTACCAACGAAGACCCTGAGGCAGATGGATGGGTGACTTGCTCAAGGCCTTACAGATAAAAGTAAGGGATGGACCCAGGCTTGGGGCTGGGATTGCTTGACTGCCAACTTCTATCCTCTACACATTTGACACACAGTAGGTGATCACTTGTCTTATTATCCCTTCCTCTCTTTTTTGGAACTCTGGAGTTCCCGCAGAGCTGCGTCCTGATAGTTCTGTCATGGAGGTGCTCGCCCTCCACCTGCCCGGCGGCACATCTGGAACTGCCTCACTGACCCACCTTCAGGCACAGAAACAACCAGAACATGCAAAATACAACCTTCTAGGAAGAGAGCGTTCACCCTGAGTCGCAGTTCCTCAGGCTTTTATTTCATTGGCTTCAGTGTGTGTGTCCTTCCCAGACAAATGGGTTTCTGTCTGAAATCACAAGTGGTAATCCGTCCCCTACCTTCCCACAAGCCTCTATGAGGTAGAAGAGCCAGTCTCTAAGCAATTTGAAGGTTTTAGAAGTTCAAAGGCAAGAGTAAACTCATGGCGGAGCTTTCGAGAGAGAAAGCAAGTCTTAGGGAAGATCCTGGCTTTTCCAGCATGGCTTCACTGCAGCCAAGGGCACTTCACAGCACCGAGAGGCTGGGGAACGGTGGGTAAGGGCTGGTTGGATGAGATGAGACCCCCATTAAAAAGGGGGTCTTGAAAGGGGCTGATTGTAAGCATTAACAATCATTTAATACAGTCATTTTCCCAATCATCACTCAAACCGTTTTTGCCACAGCAGAGCTTTCCCAGTGGGCTACTGAGTAGCTCTCTCCGCTCTTAAAAGGAATTTCAGCTCAGGGAAGTGATTCTTTCTCGTGGGGGACGCTGAGTGGGGCAGGTGTCAGGCTGCAGACAGCTCTGGTGGGTGATGTTTTGCTCCGCCCTCCAGTACTGTCAGTCCGGTTCCGCATATCGGCTGTCTGACATGGCAGAGGCGGACCAGAGCAGCCTTCCTGATTAAACAGTCATCTTGGAAACTGTCCCTGGACCTTGGATATACCATGTTTTACAAAGAACGTTTTATGAAAATCACGTCTCCTTACTGATGGAACTTCTGCACTGCCTCCGTTTCCTGCAGCTCAAGATAGCCTCCCAGCAGGCAGTCTTATTCAATGACCTCCAGGGCTGAGATGTCACCACAGAAGGCAGGCCACTTTTTGGATGATAGAGCTCTGTTCTCACTGGTTTTTTTTTTTTTTTTTTTTTTAGCTGAGCCATCCCGCCACCTGTTGGCAGCTCACGGCTGCTCAGCTCGGGCTGACTCGAACCGCTGTTGCTCAGAGCTCAAACTCTTGAGCGAGCTCTTAACCAACTGAGCCACTCAGCCGGCCCTGATAGAGCTCTGTTCTCAACCTTTCCTCCTAGAGCCCTCACTCATCCTAATACCCCTGTCCACATAATCCCCCCAGCTCTAGGGAAAGATGCAATTGCAAATCAGATTTGCTTGTCTCTGCTGACCAGGAGAAAGCCTTTTTTATTGAAAACTAATTGGCCAATTCTACTTTTAGAGACCAGCCCAAGTACTTCTGACTGGTTCTTAAAGGTTCACAGGGGAATATGTTAGGTGTCAGAGCTGGAAGAGATTGTCAAGGTCAGGAGGCCCAAGGATGAGGAGAGAGATGGGCTCACCTCCCACTTTCCTTTTCTCCCTCCCTGTCTCCTGGCCACTTGCCTTTTCCTCCTTCCTGATCACTGCTCTCTGCATGCCCAGCAGCAGAGCTCCTGGACACCCATCAGAACCTTCTGGGACAAAGTGGCTGCCAAGAGTGGTCTGTTGAGTTCCTTAGAGGTCAAGTGCACCAGGATGGGCATGTAGTTTGAGAACCCGGCTGAGACTTGACGCTAAAATATCTCTGTGCTGACTTGGACAAGACAGCACACGGCTGGAGGCGGATTTACTCGGAAGCTATGAGCTTAAGTTCAGGCCCCTTCCAAGGCCCTGTTCCTGGCATATTGTTTTGTTTTGCATATTGTTTTCTTTTCTTAAAGAGGGCTCCAAATTGCATGACTGCGCCCACTCCTGCACACACCTATTGGCACCTTCTCATGGCCAAACTGACGACTCGTTAGAACTGTAACAAATCTGTGCTCAGCCTCACAGCCAGGACCCTGTTGAAAATGCTCTCTGGTTTACCAGGGGTAAAGCTTAAGGACTTAAAAATGTGAAAGAAAAAATTAGCTTAAAGCATTTAAATAAAAATATCTATCAGTGAGCACAATTATTGGGACCATGAACCTAAGTGTCTAAATCTTGCTTGTATCCCATAACTTTGACCATAGCTTGTCACATTCAATTAATTTCCACTTAGAAGACCAATCCCATTTGGGAATACCCAGGGACCAGGCTTTTTTCTGCAGGATATGGTCCATATAAACCTGCTATTGGCTCATGACAGACACTGGAATGGGAGACTATGGATTTTATTAGATTCCAACTGAAGTAGTGCAATGACTCTACCCAGAGGAATTTATAATTCTCATCATATTAACTTTGCATGTTTTGAACATCTCCTTCTTAGAAGAAACAAAATGATTAGGGGATATTTGATTTTTTTTTTTTTTTAAAGATCAGAGCTTTTCCTCATTTTGCACATTGCCAAAATTCCAGGGAGGATGGGTTGGCAAACCTTCATGGTTGCAATTCCCATTTGAGAACTTCAAGGAGGAAGTGGCCGGTATTTTCACGGTTCCTGTGGAGATGACCTATGAAAAGGTGTTCTTACACCTCTTCCTTTCATCTTTGCTTCTAATTCTTATTTGCCCATTTCTCGTTGATTTTTGCTACTCAGTTTTCTTTTTCCCTGGTCTCACCAATTCTCCTCTCCTCTTTCCCAATCCATGTTTTCCTTTTACTGATTTTCCTCCCATTTCTCCTTCCCTCTTTTCTTCTTCTCATCCTTCCCACCTCTCTTTGCTCTCACCTTGACCTTTTCACACCACCCCTCCCACCTCATCTTCTGGGCTTCTCCTGCGAGGACTCTTATCTTTAACCAGTAGAGGGAGACATCACTGCTCACTTTTCCCCTCACAATTTTGGTGGCAGGGTTTATATTCCAACACCAACACCAAAAAGCCAGTGGGAATATTTGAATTCATCTAACCAGTTATATAATCTGAAGGAAAACTAACCAAGTCCCAGGATATTGGGCAGTGACAATTCGTTATTACTATGAACGGGAAATTGAGAAACCCATGTTTTCATTCCAAAACAACCCTTTAAAAGTTCCTGTTGAATCATATGAAATGACCATTTTCTCAGGTCAAAAATCATCCAAATGCTGAATACTAATAGAATAGACATCTGATTGCTTTTAAGAGTGTCTATGTAAAGGCCCCTCTGTTGGCAGCATGAAACAAATACATGTGAGGGTTGGGACACTGGACACAGCCACAACAGACACTGTGAGGGCTGCCTATTTACTGCCTAAATGAAGTGCTGGCATTCAACTCGCAGAGAAGTTGATGGCCTCAGAATTTTGGATGTCACACACATTATCACTTAATGTTACAATTCAAAAACACCCCAGAGATGATTAACTTTTTGTTTCTGCAGATTTTCAAATAAAATTGCTTATGCTGGAAAACATTTCATTTTACCCTAGCTGACTTCTTGTCTGAAATGACCCCTTGGGTACAGATTAATGGCTGCTGAAGGCAAAGCCTGGAACTTTCTAGATGGTCTTTACACAAATTAAGGATGAATGAAATTATTTATGTAGTTTGCTCCAAGTTGTCAAAATCTTCACGTTGGCCATCATTTCTCTCTGCCTGCCCATGAGGCTGTGTCCTGGGGTCTTGTGAAAGCTTACTTACAACTCCAAAAACACTACAAGCTCCTAACCTCCAGGTTAGGAGGACAATTTTTTTATTCTTTATTTAGCATTATCATTTAAGTTTGCTTAAGTTATTTTTCCTATCATAATTGATTTTTCAGGTTATTCATGGAGAGTTCTTCTGATATACTAGTTTAATAAATCAGGCAACTGCTAGGTTTAGTTTTGTTTTAATATCGGGTTAAGGGGGATTGAGAAATTAGGTTAAGCAAATCTGGCAAATGATTTTCTAAAAAGAAATTCCAACAACTATGCACCATCTTTGTGTTTAGCATGTGATCCCAAAGGATCTTTATAACTAGTGCCAGAATTAAACATAAACTGTGACCCTGATGCTATACAGAACTTGTTATTTGACAATCAAATGTGATACACACACTTAACATTGGACCATAACAGGGTGTCGTGACTGCATTCACATATTGTCAGAGCTTCAATGTTAGGCAATAATAAAAGTCAATAATGAGGAAAATAGGAATGAAAATACAATCCTCAATTGGCACTGAGGTTATCCGCACATAATTCCAGTGTGGCTTTTCAGAATTTCATTGGGGTTCAGATAACAAAGGCTGTACTGGGGTTACATGCACCATTTTCATGCTTCCAATGCCACTTCATCACTTCTCTAACACTTTCTTCCTTGGGAATTTGTAATAGAAGAAAGATCACTTAGGCTCTATATAACCATCCCCATCTCCAAATTATGTGAGATGGTAAGTTATAGTAAATTTTCCTGTTTTTGAGATAATAAATAAGACCTCAGTGGGTACTTTGATGCCAGCTATCTATCAATATTTACTCAATTTTTCTGCACTGCCATATCTGTGTGTTTACCTGAGCGCTAAAGCCATTAGCTATGATTTCTAAAATAGTGCATGTTTCCCTAGAAACACTTCTCCTATCATTCAGGAAGTACCTGTCTGATCTAGACTTTGGTCTTAAAATAAAATCATAGGCGAAGATTTGACTGAAGACATCTAGAAACTCTTTCCTTCCAGCTGTTCCTTTCAAATGAATATGCCGAGTCTGGTGATAAATCTAATCTCTCTCTCTCTCTCTCTCTCTCTCTCTCTATCTATCTCGACCATCATTTACTGAAACCAATTACCATAGGAACTATTCTAGACAATGGGGATGTAGTGCTGAATAAACATTAAAGCATTCAATCATCATCATCATCATCGTCATTTGAAATGCTTTTAATAGAGGGCAAAATCTTTCATTCACAATTGAAATTCATATGTCCTTGAAATTTGGCTTAAATTCCCCTTTAAGGTACAAATGATTGATAACATAGTCTCCTGAGAGTAGATTTTGATAGGGGAGAGGGGGTAAGGATAATGGGTTGTGAGGATTAAAAGCGTGTGGGAGAAATATTATCTCACACACAGTCAGGATATGTAGCTAGAGTATAGGGTAGGGTGAAGAGCGTGGGTTATGGCATCACACTATGAAGTTTGAGTTAGACAAACTTACTGAAGCTTTTTGTGCCTCAGTTTTATTCATCTGCAAAATGGGGATAATATCCGTAACAGCCTCATAGGGCTGTTGTGAGGGTCGGTGTGAGTTATCTAGGTAAACGCTTTGGAACAGCGTGTGGTATGTTACATGCTGGTTTGGTATGAGATACGGTAAACACATGCCAATGTGAGCATGAAGGAACTGGAAAGGGATTGGGGCAGAGACACATCCAGCTTCATGCTCTGCTTAGTGCCAGCTCTGCCTTCATGTGACAGTCTCCTCTCTCTGTCCACCTGTTAACATGGTACTTGTATCACAGAAGCCCATAGAGAACAACTGACATAGTAAAAAGGCCCATTCTCCAGGTGCATGAATGGACTAGAGATGCACGGTAGAATGGAACGTTACCTGGCACACTGAAACTGGCCTGTTGACAAGACTAAAATGGCTGGAGGCCCTGGAGGACAGAGGAGTCTGCCTGACAGGGTCTTCATGGCAAGGGGCCCTCCAGGTCAATGTTCAGCTCTCCCACCAATGCTGTCCTCCTCTGTCCACATCACTGGGGCGGGGGGGGGGAGAGGTGCTAACTCCCCCAGCCTGAACATCTCTGGGGAGGGGGCTTCTGTCCACCACAAGCTCTGGGTGTTGGGCGTTTTCCTCTTGGATGGAGCGAGGTCTGCCTCCCCACTGCCCGCCTTCCACTCCTGGTTCTGGACTGTGTGACCACACAGATCACATCTCATCTTTTCCCCCACGAGAGCTTTCAGAGCTGGCCTCTCCCAGTAATGTTCTATTGGATTTGGGGCACTCCCAGGAGTGGGGAAGAGCCTTGGAACAGAACAGGTTTCTTCTAGCTAAGTTGAACACTGGGCTTCTCGTAACGAAGGCAGCATGATGAGATAGAAAGTACATGGGGCTCCAAGTCAGTTAACTTTTGAATTTATCTATCTGTTGACGAGCAACTCACTTACTTTATAATTGGTAATGATCTATGTAATTATATGTGTGCTTGGGGATTCTTACAAAGTAAGAACAGTCCAACCTACAAAACATTTCTAAAATGTAATAAAAATTTCATGAAATCTAAATTTAATAATTAATGACGTTGACATATTCATGTGTCTTGTAGACATTAAACATTTATTAATTTTGATTTTGTAGTTCTCTTTTCATGGTTTAGTACTTTTTTTTAGGTCTTAAATTTTTCAGTCTTCAGAAAAGCTCATAGGCACTTTGCCTACAGTGTCTAATGGGTAAAGTTCATGAACTCTGGTATCTTGGCTTATGAATCGATTTGATGCTACCCAGGCCATCACTTTATGAAGCTATGTTGCCATGTTACGGCACTAAAGAGATTGCCTTGCCTCTAGTTCCTAGTTCAACATTCAGGGCGGAACCTTTTGCACATGTGAGAAAATTGGAGGAAGGAAGGAAGAAGAAAGGAAGACAGGAACAGGTGAATATTTGTCCACAACCTCACATAAACAAGCCCCAGTGAGGGGGACTTTCACATTCATTCAACTGAATGTTTAACAAGCACCTACTATGTGCCAGGACTCTATGTTTTAAAGTGGTGATGGGAGGATGAAACAGACAGGATCTCAGTCAATTCTGACCATAATCCAGGGAGGTGGACATCATTAGGAATATAACGCTCCTGGGATGAAGTGACTTGCCCAAGATCACCCAGGCCCAGGTGTCAGAGCTGGGAATTCAAGCCTAGGTGTTCTGACCCCACATCCTGCTCTCTCTACCTTTCCCCACTGTGTTCAGGACTTAGATATGTTCATTTGCAAAGCTTTTCTTCCATTCTCTCTCAGAATTGTCCTATTTTGTTATCCTCACTAGTATCCAATTAGACCAAGAAACTTGATTTGACTTAGTGGGGACAGAGTTGGCAGGGGTGGGTAGAAAGAAAGTAGGGGAAGATAAAAAACGCTGATTTCAGAAAATAATCTTCCCGTATATATGAAATGAAATCAAATTAATACCTCAGATGACTCACATGAATAAGTCTTATAGTTTTTTTTAAATGCCAGATTAATACGTCTAGGATAATGAAATTGATTCACATCTCCACTATACCAAAGTGAATTCCTGCAAACCATGTCATTCCTTCATAAGCACGGGAAAGCAAACCTTTGCCGAGGTTTCCCTCCAGCTCCCTGCAGGGCACCTCCCCACCACCCCCAGGAATTCACAGGCACCCAAATGCCACAGTTCTAAATCAGCTTCCCCCCTTTTTATGGTCAAGATGGCAGAGTAGATAAACGCTGTGCTTACTTCCTCTCACAACCACATCAAAATTACAACTAAACTACGAAACAACCATCACTGAGATTTGCCTAAAGTCTTGCTGAACCAAAGCCCTACAGCTAAGGACATACAGAAGAAGCCACCTCGAGACTGGCAGAGACATGGAACTGGCTGGCTCAACACCCGCTTGTGACCATTACAAATTGGGAGGGATATCTCAGCTGCAGAGGTCCCCTCCAGAGGAGCAAAGGGTCCCAGCCTTGTACCAGGCTCCACAGTCCAGGGTTCCAGTGCCAGGGAGAGAAGTCCCCATAATTTCTGGTTATGAAAACCAGTGGAGATTGGGGCTCAGTGACATGGAGGGCGGCTGCACTCTTAGGCATCCCTCTTAAAGGGCCCGTGCACAGACTAACTTGCTGATGAATTCATGTACTCTGGGCTCCAGCACTGGGGCAGCAGCTGGAAAGGCGACAGGGACATATGGCGAGGAATTGAGTTATCTGGCCTCAGGGTGAGGGCTGAAGGGGCAGCTTTCTCTGGGACAGAGAAGCTGGTGGAAGCCATTGTTTTTTTTTGTTGAGCCCCCCACTTCCCAGCATTCGGTGATGGCCGCCATATCTGAATCTCCATCAACCTGGCCAACACTGTTTGTGCTCCCTGACCTGGTGATTCTGACACCCTGTCCCACCAAATTTTGGGCACATCAAGCCACTTCCAGTAACTTTCTGCACAAATGGCCCGCCTTGGCTCAAGCTGCAGACTTTCCTAAAGTCTCTCAAAGAGTCACAAAACTCAAACAAGCAGCATCTGGCATTGGCATGTCCCGTACCTCTGGCTGAGCAGCCCTAAGCCCAGCACTAGCAGCAGCTGGCCTTGGTGTGCAGCTTGGCCTCTTGAGGCACCGCCAAGCACAGCATGGGCAGCAGCTATCTGCAGATTGCTGTCTGGCTCATGCCAGGTGGCTCTGGGCAGGGCACAGGCTGCAGCTGAATTTGGTCTGCAGTGGGTCCCCTCCCAGGTGGCCCTGGGGCTGGCACGCCCAGTGGCCAGCTTCAAACAAGGCAGGAGCATCACCCGGCCGCCTCCAAGGACGACACACCCAAAGGGCAGACTGGGCAGGCACCAGAGCCCTGCTAAAGCAAATCCTGCTCCACACGGTCAGCCCCTGCACAACAGCTCCTTCACTGTAGTCACAGCCAGTCCTCACAACCAATCAGCCTGAGGGACAGTCCCTCCCACTGATGTGCAAACAGCAACCAAAGCTCACCTACAACAGGAGGATACACACAACCCACACAAGGGACACACCTGGGGCACCCAGCTCTGGTGACCAGGGAAACTGCACCACTGGGCCCCACAGGACACCTACAACATAAGACCACTCTACTAAGACTGGGAGACATAGCAGCCCTACCTGATACATAGAAACAAACACAGGGAGGCAGCCAAAATGGGGAGACAAAGAAACATGTCCCAAATAAAAGAACAAAGCTCCAGGAAAAAAAAAAACCACACCAAAAAACTAAACAAAATAGAGATGAGCAATTTACCAGATGCAGCGTTCCAAACACTGGTTATAAGGATGCTCAGTGATCTCAGGGAGAATGTCAACAGAGATAGGAAACAAAAAAAATGGAGATAGAAAACATAAAAAAGAACCAGTCAGAAATAAAAAATACAGTAACTGAACTAAAGAATACAGTAGAGGGAATCAATACATTAGATGAAGCAGAGGATCAAATCAGTGATTTAGAAGCTAATGTAGCAAAAACACCCATCAGAACAGCAAAAAGGAAAAAAAATCCAAAAAAATGAGAAGAATTTCAGGGGCCTCTGGGACAACATCAAGCATACCACCATTTTCATCATAGAGGTACCAGAGGAAGAGAGAGAGCAAGGAATTGAAAACTTATTTGAAGAAATAATGACGGAAAACTTCCCTAAACTGGTGAAGGAAATGGATACTCAAGCTCAGGAACACAGAGTCCCAAAAAGATGAATCCAAACAGGTTCACACCAAGACATATCATAATCAAAATGCCAAAGGTTAAAGACAAAAAAAGAACCTTAAAAGCAGCAAGAGAAAAGCAGTTAGTTACCTACAAAAGGAGCTCCCATAAGACTGTCAGTTGATTTCTCAACAGAAACTTGCAGACCAGACGGGATTGGCAGGAAGTAAGTATTCAATGTGATGAAAAGCAAGGGCCTATAGCCAAGATTACTCTACCCAGCAAAGCTATCATTTAGAATCAAAGGACAGATAAAAGCTTCCTAGTCAAGAAAAAGCTAAAGGAGTTCATCACCACCAAACCAGTATTACAGGAATCTTAGAGAAACTTCTTGAAGATCAAAAAAAATGCAAAATATGAATAATAAAATGGCAATAACTACATATCTACCAACAATTACTTTCAATGTAAATGGATTAAATACCCCAATCAAAAGAAATAGGGTGGCTGAATAGATAATAAAACAAGATCCTTACATGTGCTGCCTACAAGAGACTCAGTTCAGATTGAAAGACACACACAAACAGAAAGTAAAGGGATGGAAAAAGATATTTCATGGGGGAAAAAAAAAAAGCTGGAGTAGCAGTACTTATACCAGAAAAAAACAGACTTTAAAACAAGGCTATAACAAGAGACAAAGAAGGACTCACTAATCCCACTTCTGGGTATTTATCCAAACAAACTCAAAACACCACTTTGAGGGGATGGGTACACATCCATATGTTCACTGCAGTATTGTTTACAATGCCCAAGGTGTGGAGGCAGCATTGGTGTCCATCAATGGGTGAATGGATAAAGAAGAGGTGGTACATATATACAATGGAACATTACACAACCATCTTGCCATCTGAGAAAACAGGAATGGACCTAGAGAGTATTATGTTGAGTGGAGTAAATCAGACAGTGAAAGCCAAATGTTATATGATTTCACTTATAAGTGGAATCTAAAGAACAAAATAAATAAACAAATGAAACAGAAAATAACTCATAGATACAGAGAACATTTTGATGGTTGCCAGATGGGAGGGGGATTGGGGGCGAGTGAAAAAGAGGAAGAGATTGTGAAGTACAAATTGGTTGTTACAAAGAAGTCATGGGGATGTAGGGTATAGCATAAGGAATATAGTCAATAATTGTAATATCTATGTATGGTGTCAGATGGGTACTAGATTTATTGGGGTAACAGATGGGAGAAGGTTTGGGGGACAAGGTTAAAAAGGTGAAGGGATAAAGAAGTACAAATTGGTAGTTACAAAAAGTCATGGGGGTGTAAAGTAAAGCACAGGGAATATAATTAATAACATGGTAATAACTATGTATAGTGCCAGGTGGGTACTAGACTAGTCAGGGGGATCACTTCTTAAATTACATAAATGTCTAACCACTATGCTGTACACCTGAAATTAATATAAAATAATATTGAATGTCAACTATAACTGAAAAATTAAGGAATGGAGTAAAAGATAGATGGAAATAAGTGGTTCAAATTTCCAGGTATAAAACAAATAATATGAGATGCAATGTACAGCACAGGTAATATAGTTATTAATACTGTGATAGCATACTGCAGTGTCAGATGGTTGCTGGACTTATCATGTTGATCACTTCATTAGCTATACTAATGCTGAATAACTATTGCACATACCTGAAACTAATAATAATATTGTATGTTGGCTATATTTCAATAAAAATTTTAAAAAGTTATTAAAAATAATAAAATAATAAAAGTAAATACATCAGCTTCGCCCTGACCTGCACCTCCTCTAGTATTTCCAGGGTTGTCTTGCCGCCATGGCGAAAGGTGGGTGGGTGTCCCTGCCCCCCCACCCCCCACCCCGGCCAAGGCCTCCACATGGACTCCAAGTCCTGGGCTATTGCTTCCTCTGTCTGACTCCCCTCTGCTTCCTGGCTAGCCCTGTTGTCACCAGGCCTACTGTGAGCGCCTTCCTCTGTTCTTCCTGCTCCCTTCTGGCCTCGCTCTGTGCCCACACAGCCTCCCAGGCCTCCTCCATTACCGCCAGCCTCATTCACCCGATGAAAATCTGATGGTCTTGCCCGTTGAACTGAGGCTCTGCAGTGGCTCCCTGCCACTCACAGAACAGAATCCGTGCTGGCTATAAGGCTCCCAAGGCCCCCATGCACTTCCTCTCCTGCCTGAGTTCCCTCCGATGCCTGATTTGCAATCAACAACCTAGTAACACAGTCTTTCCCAGTGCCACACACGCAGGCAGTCTCACCCCGCCAACGCCTGTGCTTCTGCGTTTGCTCTGCCTGAAGCATCCCTCCCACCTCCGGGTGGTCAATTCATTGCAACCGATCTTTTAATATTTAGCTCAGGTGTCCTCTCCTCCAGGAAGCTTTGCCTGAAGCCTAAGCACGCCTTCTAGGAGCGCCCAGGACCTCCCGCCTTGCGCACGCTAGCACATTCTGTCGAAATTCCCCATGTACCCATTTCTCTGAATAGACCATGTGTTAGTTGAGCCCAATTGACCTCAGGTTTTTCAAGGTAAAAGAAACGTCCTTTGCATCAAAGCAAAATATGACTCAAAAACGATTCCCATTAAGTCAAAATTATGGAGTGTGCAAGAGAATTGGAAGGCTGTGGTGATGGTTTTCAAAGCTGGCTGCTGATTAAAATCATTTCCAGGACCAATGCTTGGGCCCCACCTGGGGATCCTGACTTAACTGGGCTCAGGGTATCAGTGTTGGGCTTTTATGTGTCTCCCAGGCTGAGGCCCACTACATCATGGTAAACTGGGCTCTCAGATAAAAGGGCAAAATCTGAAGAGGTTCAGCTGACACCAACTTGAGAGCTTTTAAAACTGAAATATGGCACGTAGTGAAAAGCACCCAGGCCTTGAATCACTAGCTGTGACTTCGAGCAAGACACTCATTATTTTAAAACATCAATGTCATACTTTGCAAAATGGGGCTATCTTGCAGGTTATTATGAGGATTAACAGAGATGATCCTTATGATAATAATGTCTGCCAACTGCAGAGAGTGATAAACCTCAGCAGGGGCCCACGTGACCGCAGTATAATTCTATATTAAATAAATTTGGTTCCATTTTTAGACTGGCCTGAAAAATCACCTTGTGATTCTGACAAATTCAACATTAAGGGAATTGTGCATTTGTTTTGACATCTGTCTGACTGGGGATTGAAACACAAGAACTCTTTTATTGACTGTGAACTCAACTATATTAAAAAAATGAAATAAATAAATAAAAAGGAAGATGGTGGATGACTCGGAAAATTGCGGACCAGCTGCTCATTGTGATGATACAGACAGGAGGCGCCCTGGTGCCCATCACTGCATCAGAGTTAAGAAAACCTGAGGGCTTGGGACTCCGTCTGAACAGCCACTGCTGCTCATTTAGTGATGGTTTTGGTTGGGGTATCTGTGATGGGCAGACTACAGAAAGCAATATTACAAAGAATTAGTTTCATTGTCAGTCTTGAAATATTTTAGCCCATTTTTCCATATTTTGACAATTCCTGGAAACTGCTTGGTATATATACTTCGCTTGGTACTAATGTTACTCAAAGTGGGAGAAAGCAAAGGTAACATGCCAGACCTGCAACCCATGCTGGAAGTCACTTAGTTAGAGGTGCCCAGCTCTCTCGGCTGGGAGCGCTACCTGCATTTCCGAGAATGGTAGAAAAACACAAACAGCAATTTCCCCCTTCAGGGCTAACTCCATGTGTCTCTTCACTCTCACCAAGGCTCTTTAGATACTTGTTCCCTTTCCTGTCACTTTTATAAATTATTCTCATTTTCTATTTGCTTTTATGCTTTCCATCCTTAAGTTTTCCTCCTTTTATCTATTTCCATAATAAAACAATACTGAGTAAAACAGAAGATAAAAATGGCAACAAATTAGATAACTTAGTGAAATGGATAAATTCCTAGAAAGACACACAATACTGAAACTGACTCAAGAAGAAATAGACCTGGAATAGACCTGTAAGAAGTGGTGAGTGAATTAGTCATCAAAAAACTACCCACAAAGAAGTGCTCAGGACCAGGTGGCTTCACTGGTGAATTCAACCAAATCTTTAAAGAAGAATTAACCCCAATTCTTCACAAACTCTTCCAAAAAAACAGATGAAGAGGAAACACTTTTTAACTCATTCTATGAGGCTGGTTTTCCCCTGACATCAACACCAGACAAAGACATCACAAGAAAAGAAAACTACAAACCAGTATCTTTTATGAATATAGATGTAAAAATGCTCAAAATACTAGTAAATTGAATACAACAATATATAAAAAGGATTATACACCACGATCAAGCAGGGTTTATCCTAGAAATGCAAGAAATGTGAGACAAATAAGAAGGGAAAATTTGGGCGTGAAGACCAGGCCGCAGCATATCTCCCCATCCTGCACCAAGGGCTGGGTTCCTGGGTCGCGGGTCTATTGTCAGGGCAGCTGGGAGGTTTCGGAAGAGCCAGGGGTCACAGTGTTAACCTTCTATGTGCGGATGGGGACCAAGAAGTTGTTCTCTGCTTGTCTGACCTGTCAAGTTGAAAAGATCAGAGACTCACCAACAGCTTAGAGCTGGATGGGGATGGGGCTGCAGAGACAAGTTAGTCTCAGCTTCTATTTTGCAGATGAGGTAAACTGAGGACCACATAGGCAGAGTGACTTGTTAATACTCAGGGAGATAACTGATGGGAGCCAGGAAGCTCCCACTCCCTGCTTCCCATCCAGGGCTCTTTCTCTCACCCGTCATGTCCATTGTTGTCCAGTTGCTCAGAGTGCATACAGTTGACCTGTCTGGTCTTGCCACCCATGAATATCAGGGAGATAATAATAAAAATAATAATAGCTAATACTTACATAATACTTATCTTGTGCTAGGCAAGGTTTTAAGAGCTTTACATGCCTTAATTCATTTAATTCTCATAGAAACCTTACGAAGTAAGAACACTAATATTCCCATTTTATGGATAAAACACTGAGGCACAGAGGTTTAGCAACTTGTCAAGGTCACTCATCTACTAAGTGATGGCAGTCTGGCTCTTCCCACAATTAATGCCCATCCCCTCTTTGAGAGGGAGATATGGAAGACCTCTTTCAAGCCTGGTGACCAACATCAATGTGCTCCCATGTGGAACGGTGTCTCTGCACACGTTTTATCACTGGCTGCAACATCCTGGTCCTGGGGACTTGTCTCCAAGACTGCGCTGTTTTCTGATTCCTGAACTGACTCCCTGGGATTTTAAGATTTTGTCTCTGATAGGGCGAAGGGGGACTCACTGACGAAAGACTTCCTTGCCTTGGGTTCCATGGGTTTCAGGGGGAGATCCTGATCCTGAAATTGTATACAAAATGTCATGTGTCTGGGCTTATGGGGACACAGGTGTTATTAGGGTTGTGACCGCTGAAGTGTTACCCCACTGTAAGGCTCCTGTGCCTTGCTCGTTTCTTTACAGCCCACAGTGTTTTCTGTGCCTTTTCCTAGAAAGAGCTGAGTGAGCACGCACAAAGGAAGAAACGAAGCTTCCCGCTTTGTGTGTGTTGATGGCAAGGCAGTGCTGTGTCTTCCACCTCCACTCACACAAGCATGGCAGAGAAGGCAGAAAGTCTGCGTGAACTGTCAGCCTCGGCAGGTTTCCCAGAATCCCAAGTCCTCGCTCAATCCCCCGTGATGACTCAGGACATCATGGCTCCCTTGGTGGGGACTGAAAGAAGTTCCACTGTAGGGTCAGAGCTCTTCCTCAGTCCCCTGATCTGACTGGCACTTAGGGGCATGTGGATATCACATGGAGTTCTTTCGTTCCCTGCCCATACTTGTGTCTCATCACCAGATGCAGGGGACAATAAGAGGGGAAGATTTTTGAGTTTCCTCCTGCTTCCTGACATAGAACTCAAGCCAGAGGTGAACACATGCCTTAAAAAGAATCCATACATTTAATTGAACTATAAGGGGTTAGCAATGGTGACTGTTTCACTGTACAAGCTTCTTAACTTACGAAGTGTCCTCTTTAACAATCCTTATGGCATCATAGATCAGTGCCTTTCAGGTCACTGGTTACTTGGGAGGTGGCTCTCCCACAGGAATAGGCAACTGCACCCTAAACATTTCTGCCACACCAGTGCCCATGGGGGGTATGCCCTTAACTGGAGTCCTGGTGCATTTCTAGATTGGACTCCAGTGGGCACAACAGCAGCTTGGTGACTCTGATTTACTGTGTGAAGTGAAATGCCCTCCCCATTTCCTTTGGTAAACCTGCTGTCCCTGGCTAGCACAGAGGCACATAGTAGGTGCTCAATAAGTGTTTGTTGAATTAATGAATTGTGTCCCATCCCATCTTGACCTAAAGTGGTTTAATGGTATCAATACTTTCAAGGCAGCCTTTGTTTAGTTTCTAAATCTAGAGAAAGTGTAGAGCATGGTGAGAACAATACTATGGGCATCATGAGATAAAACTAATGTAAGTCGATTGGTTTTCATAAGGATTACTGTCATCAGTGATCTCATCTAGTGAAGGTTTGTAATAGTGGGTTGTTGGAAAAGTCATGACATTTTTTCTATGTTTTTCATTGTAAAAATGCTTCATGACTTTTCCAACAACCCAATACTTCCTTCATGTGTCTGTTTATGTCCTGTTCCTGGACTGCTGACCTTGAGGGCAGAGGAAATGTACCCTAATGCCTAGTTGAGTCCTCAACACAAGTAGGGACTTGGGATGAGTTGCCGAATGAACAAGAGGCTATGTACACAGGTGTGCAAACACATGCACACATGAGAATAGTGCTCAGCAGATGCCGAGGTCATACTTCTGGTTAGTTCTGTCTTTACAGGACACTTGTCATGCACTTGCAGGGAGTTGAGACTTCTGAGTGTGGATATACTTGTCTTTAATGCCTGTACACTTGAAGGATGTAGTGTACAAAGTGAGCGTGGGTGTTAGAGTCATCAGATTGGGTCTAGATGCACAAATTAATGGCTCTGTACCCTTGGATAGATACCTCTCCTAGCTTTAAAAAAATAAAAGAAGTGAGAGAGATTCTTTTAAGGAGATCCAAGATAGCAGAGTAGATAAACACTGTGCCTGCTTCCTTCCATGAACACGTTAAAATTACACCTAAATTGTAGAACAATCAATCTGGAGAACCATCTGAAGTCTAGCCAAACAGAAGTCCTATAACTAAAAATATAAAGAAGAAGCCACATTGAGACTGGTAGGAGGGGTGAAGATGTAAAACGGGCATGCCCCAAACCTCTGTGTGGCAGTTGATAACCGGGAGGGATATTTCAGCTGTGGAGGCTCCCCTTGGAGGTGAGAGGCCCTAGCCCCACACTGGCCTCCCCAGCCCAGAGTACTGGTGCTGGGAAGAGGAGTCCCTACAACATACGGCTGTGAAAAACAGTGGGGATTCCAACCATCTGGGTGGGATGGAAAGCTGCAGGAAACCCAGACAGCCTCATAAATGGCCCAAGCATAGACTCTCTCTTGCAGGCACTCACCTTCAGCTCTGGTGGAGGGGTAGTAACTTGAGGAGCATCAGAGCGAGGGCTGGAGGACAGTTGCCATTTCCCTGTGAGGAGGTTCTCCACCTGTACTGCCAGCAGGCGGGCGCCATCTTTCCTGTGTTGAGCCCGCCTCCACTCGGCCACATCTTAATCTGATTGGCCTGATGAGTTCCACAGCTCCTTGCTGCTGACTCATGGAGACCCTGCCCCACCCAACTCGCACAACACCAGAGGCACTTTCTCCATGAGCCCCACCTGTATTACATTCTTTCTTGAGAAACTATCAGCGTGTCCTTAGAACCCAGATGGGCGGCAGCTGGCCTCGGTGTGCTCTGAGACTTCTGCTGAGTAGCTCCAGGCTCAGCATTGGCACCAAACCAGAGTCTACATTAACCTGTTGACCACAACTCTTCCTACTCTAATGACTCCCTGAAACTCTACCTCATCCAACTCATGTATGCACGAGCCTTTATCAGTGGCTGAAACTTAAGGTAATCAGCAGGTGGCAGCAGCCTCAGGGTGTCCTGGCTTTTTGTGGAGCTACCCCAGGTCTAGACTAATGGCCGCCATCCTCAGTTTCAGTGGGGTCTCTCCCACACATTTCCAGGTTTAGCACAGGCGGCGAACAACCATGAATAGCATTGTAGCTCCTAACAGGTAGTCCCTGGCTAGTCACAGGCAGGTCCAACATACTTGGAGGTTAGCTGAGACCTCAACAGAGCACTACCCAATTAGCCCCACAAGTAACACATCCAAAAGGCAGTCTCAACAGGCACCAGAGCCCACTGGGGCAAATCCCACTCAGTGGGCTCAGCCCCCCGTACAGCAGCCTGTAGTTGTGGATGTGGCCACAACTACATGAAGAAACCCCACAGCCTATCAGACTGAGGGTCATTCCCACCCACTGATATGCCAATATTAATGAAGGCTCAACTATAACAGGAGGGCACACACAACCCACACAGGGACACTCCTGGAGCACCCAGCTCATGTGGCCAGGGAGACTGTGCCACTGGGCCCCACAGGACACCTATTACATAAGGCCCCCCAGTCAAGACTGGGAGACATAGCAGATCTACCTAATACACAGAAACTAACAGAAAGGCAGCCAAAATGAGGAAATAAAGAAATATGTTCCAAATGAAAGAACAGGAGAAAACTCCGGAAACGGAACAAAATGGAAGCAAGCAACCTACTAGAGACAGAGTTCAAAACAATGGTAATAAGCATGCTCAAGGAACTTGGTGAGACCTTCAACAAAGAGATAGCAAACATAAAAAAGGACATAGAAACCATAAAAAAAAACCCATTCAAAAGTGAAGAATTCAATAACTAAATGAAGAATGCTTTAGAAGGAATCACCAGCAGACTATAGATGAAGCAGAGGATTGAATCAACAATTTGGAAGACAAAGTAGCAGAAAACACCCAAGCAGAACAGCAAAAAGAAAAAAGAATCCAAAAAAAAATGAGGATAGTTTAAGAGACCTCTGGGACAACATTAAGTGTAACAACGTTTGTATTATACGGGTACCAGAGGAGAAGCGAGAGAGAGAGAGCAAGGAATTGAGAATCTATTTGAAGAAATAATGACTGAAAACTTTCCTAACCTGGCGAAGGAAATAAACATACAAGTCTAGGAAATGCAGAGAGTCCCAAACAGGATGAACTGAAACAGGCTCACACCAAGACACATTACAATTAGAATAGCAAAGGTTAAAGATAGAGAGAATCCTAAAAGCAGCCAGAGAAAAGCAACTAGTAACTTATAAGGGAGCTCCCATAAAACTGTCAGCTGATTTTTCAACAGAAACTTTACAGGCCGGAAGGGACTGGCACAAAATATTCAATGTGATGAAAAGCAAGGACCTACAACCAAGACTACTATACTCATCAAAGCTATCATTCAGAATTGAAGGACAGATAAAGAGCTTCCCTGACAAGAAAAAGCTAAAGAAATTCATCACCACCAAACTAGTATTACAAGGAATCTTAGAGGGACTTAAGATGGAAAGAAAAAAAAATCAAAATAATAATAAAATAGCAATAGTTACATATCTATCAACAATTACTTTCAATGTAAATGGATTAAACGCTCCACTGAAAAGACATAGGAGAGCTGGATGGATAAGAAAACAAAACCCTTACATATGCTGCCTACAAGAGAATCACTTCAGATTGAAAGACACACACAGATGGAAACTAAAGGGATGGAGAAAGATATTTCATGAAAATGGAAACAAACAAACAAAGCTCCGTAGCCATACTTATATCAGATAAAAAAGACTTTAAAACAAAGGCTATCACAAAAGACAAAGAAGGACCCAGTAATCCCACTTCTGGGTACTTATCCGAAGAAACCCGAACTCTACTTTGAGGGGACATGTGCATCCATATGTTCATTGCAGTACTGTTTATACAATGGCCAAGATGTGGAGGCGGCCTGGGTGTCCACCAATGAAGAATGGATAGAGTAGGTGGTGCATATATACTGTAATGGAATATTGCTCTTCCACGGAAGGGAACGGGTTCTTGCCATCTGTGGCGGCATGGATGGACCTGGAGGGAATTGTGCTGAGTATGTCAGACAGAGAAAAGCATATGCAATGTGACTTTGCTTACATGTGGAACCCAAAGAACAAAATAAACCAACAAAACAGAAACAAACTCATAAATACAGAGAACATATTGATGGTTGCCAGATGGGAGGGAGTTTGGGGGTGAGTGAAAAACGGGAAGGGATTAAGTACAAACTGGTAGTTACAAAACAGTCACAGGGATGTAAAGTAAAGCACAGGAAATATAGTCAATAATATGGTAATAACAATGTATAGTGCCAGGTGGGTACTGGATTAGTCAGGGGGGTCATTTCTTAAATTATATAAATGTCTAACCACTATGCTGTACACCTGGAATTAATATAAAATAATACTGAATGTCAACCGTAATTGAAAAATTAAAAAAAAATGGGGGCGGGGCTGGAATGTGAAGGGGAATAAGAGGTTCACATATCCAGGTATAAAACAAATGAGCCACGGGGATATAAGGTACAGCATAGGGAATAGAGTCAAGAATATTGTGATAGCGTGGTACAGTGTCGGATGGTTGCTGGACCTATAGTGATCACTTCTTCAGGTATATAAATGTTGAATAACTAGGGTGTACACCTGAAAATAATATAGTAGTGTATGTTAGCTATATTTTAATCGAAATCTTAAAATAAATAGTGAGAGAAGAGCATGTCCACTTCCCACTGCTGGTTTGGGATTAAACGAGATACTGATCCTCACATGTCTTGAACAGGGCTGACGCTCACTAAACGTGAGCCAGTTTCTTTCCTCTTTCTATCCCCATTTTCCTTCTCTGAAAAATAAGAAGGATAACCCTAACGGGCCATTTGTGTGGGCGGGTGCAGACAGAACACGATGTCCTGTGATCACTTGCGGACTGGAGTGGCAAGGACTTTGATGTATACATACTTTCTTTCAAAGATGACAAATTATTAGCAAAGCGAAGCAAGCCAACACAAACAAGACACCAGCACTCCCAACAAATAAACCCAGCAAGTGCTGCGGGGGGCTGGCGCCCTGCCTCCCCGGCTGTAAACACAGCCGGAGGGTCACTGGGGTGAAGCAGAGCCCCGAGTGACTACAAGCAGGCTCGGGATGGTTGGCTTTCCCCTTGCAGCTCTTTCTACCCAGAAACAAGGGGCGCCGGAGGCTGTCATCCCCCCAGCCTACCCCAAATGGAGAGTCTTTGACCTGTTTGCCATGGAAACTCTGCTGAGGGTGATTCAGGTCTATAAGCAGACAGAGCTGGAGGGCCACAGGACGGGTCCCTTGCAGAAACATGGAACTTCTTTAGGGAGATTTGTTCCAGATAAAGAAGGACCACGGCCTGCGGGATTCTAAGGCAGTGATGGCCAGGGCCAGCCAGGCTGTGGTTTCAGGTGCCCGTGGAAAGCCCCCGTGCCTGCCTTCTGAAGCTGGAAACAAAGCCTGCCTTTCCACACGGCCACAGAAGCACAGCCTGCGACCCCCTCCTTGGAGAGACACCTGGTCAGTTTTTGCTGTGTAGAAATGAGCACCTTGTCTGATGATTTGCACTAAGGGGCGCATGGCCGAGCTACGATTTTGGCTGAGCGGGAGACCCAGCCGCGCTCTCCACTGCATACTTAAAAGGGGGTGATGGAGTCGGTATGGACTGAGGCGAAGGCACAGAGTGAGACACGGGGATGTCCAGCCAGCCAGCCTGCTTCGGGCAGCTGTATATTGTCCCCCAGACAACACCCTGGTCTGTGTCAGGGGACTTTCCATCGCAAGGTGCCACAAGCAGTTTCTGGAAGAGATTTTGTGTGCACTTGTCCTTCACAGCCCCTGACTAACCAGTTGCTCGGTGGCCCCCACCCTCCTGCCCTCATCCAAGCCTTTTGGTTGTGGGTGTCCGGAGGCCTTCTAGGCGCTTGGTTTGTTAGTGGGTTAGTGAACATGGAAGTGGAAGGGAAGACTTTTCAGGGAGCTGCGGCCCCACTGCAGGCTGCTCCTACCATGTCACTCTGAGACTGTGTGGCCCCGTACGCGGCCATCCCGTTGGAGGGTGCAGCTGGCTGTGGTGTGTCAGGCTGGACGTACCCTCTTCTGTCAATTAGGCTACAAGAGAAAACAAAAGAGTGCAGGAGGAAGAGAGTGAATAAAAAGCCAAAGGTGCCATAAAAACTTTTAATTTTCTATTTTGGGGGTCCCTCTTTCTGCGATGGGCCCCACCTCAGGCACCTTGGAACACACCTCTACTCACCTTTGGTAGTCAGGTCCCAAATTCTGTCACTTCTGCCTTTTAAAATGCTTGTAGCATGTTCCCTCCCTGCCACCTGCTGCAGACCCCACCTTGTCTGCTGGCCTCAGCTCCACCAGCCTCTGCCCGCCCGTTCATGGCCCCCATTGCCATCAGCATTCTTTCTATTGCCTAGTCCTAGTCCTGTCACATCACCCCTCCTGTGGCACAGCTTCCAGGGCGCTCCGTCACCTGCGAACAAGTCCAGACCCCTACTCGTGGATTTCGGGCCTGACACACCTGTCCCCAACTTTCCTGTCTAGCCTTAAATCCACGTCTTCTTGTTACACACACGGCGCTCACAGGTTCATTCCTGCCACAGTGGAGTCCGAGTGCCTGCCACGCGCCAGCGCATGGCATGGGGACAGAAGCCACGGACTCCGTAAGCACTCTGCTTTGCCAGCTTATGTGTTTGTTCAAGCTCTGGGTTTTCTTTCCCAAAGTCACTTCCCTTCCACTCCACTGTCCTTTCTTCATGGCCCAGGTCCCAAAGCCCCGCAGCTGCTACTCTGGTCCTTGTACCAGCTTCGTCCCTTCTCTGGCTTCTCTTAGCGCTACGTGGGATCCTCCTAGCGACACACCTCACTGTTTGCCTGGTGTCTCGGTGACTTTATACAGTCTCGTCTAGCAACCTGCAAGCTCCCGAGGGCAGTTTTTATCTTTGCTCCTCCACGGTCTCTGCCCCAGGGATTCGGGGCCCTTGGAGGCCCCTGGGCGCCTGTATCAGGCATTACCTGCTCCCACATTTGTGTCTGTCATGGAATGTGACCTCCATGAGGGCAAGAATCGGGTCTTCTTAACCACTGTATCTCCACAGCTGACAGCCAGTAGGTGCTGAGCAAATGCTTGTGGACTGAATGAATAAAAATGGGTCCTTTGTCTCCCATAGACAAGCTTTCTGAACATGTTTCTGAAGATTGCTTTTCTGTGCTCTAGGGCACTGCTGCTGATTAGAAAGTAGGGGTGTAGCTTTACCATTAAGAAAGCTGGTTTGAGTGAAGTCTCAGTGTTTAACTTGAGTCTAAGGGCAGAACTGCAAAGGGCAGCAGGAGGTTGACCTAGTAGGTGGGTGTGTCCTCTGTGCCCCCCCCCAACCCCTGGTCCCCCCACTGTGTGGGTCTCCTGGGACCAGGAGGAGGGCCGGGCTGCAGAGGCTGCTCCTATGTGTCAGCTTGGCTTTGAGAAGAGAGGATCATTGCGACTACCAGCTTCAGGTCTTCAAGTGACGGAAGAACAAGCATTAAAAAATACCTGTTACAGGATCTTGAAATGGAATGCTTTCTGCTTCAGTTTCAGTTGAATCCTCAGAGGTTTAGAAAAAAAACAACAGGCACCAAGAACCTCTATCTGCCCAAGGGAGGCCCTGGGCCATCCATGCAGGACCATCAAAGGGGTTCTCAGACCACGTGTGCAACCCCCTTCAAGGGTATAAAAGACTGAAGGTGAACAGACCAAAGAAGGATGACTGGAACGAAGGGGTCGTCTGCACCCTGCTGAGGACGAGAGCTAGGGAGGCTGGGGCTGGGGGCTGCTGAGCTGAGGGTGAGAGGCCAGACGTGGGTCCCTGGGAGAGAGCCAGTGTGGAGCTGGCTCAAAGGGGCATCGCAGGGGTTGGATTGCATCCCCCCCAAAAGATATGTATTGTAGAAATCCCAACCCTGGGAGGCATGAAGGGATGGAAGGTGTTAACCTTCAATGAACTTGGAAGTTCTGATTCACTGAAACGACACTATTTTGGAGGAAATGGAAGTGGCCTGAGTCCTTTTTCCTCCTTAAGTGACAGAAGACTTGAAGGGGCTCTCAGGAGATTTTACCCAGGAGCAGAAAAAGAACTAGGCGACCAAGAGAGTCGGAAGGGATAGCAGGGAGGAAAGAATCAAGTTGTCTGCCTGCGTCCTGTGTAGTCAGCCTGTTTAACGTACCAGCCACCACCTAAGACTGTGACATTCTGCCACGCGTCTCCCTCCATCTTCACAATGGCCCATGACGGTGTTCTCCTGAGCTCATCTCTGGCCTTGGGCCTCCGTGCCCCCTCCCTCCTGAACTCCTTCAGTTTCTTCTCTGACAAGCCAGGCTCTCCCCTTGCCGCTGAGCCTTTGCACATGCTCTTCCCTCTGTCTGTCTTCCTAATGCCTTTCTCCCAATCCCTACTCATCCTTTAGAACAGCCCCCTCCTCTGGGAAGCCTGACTAGGTGTTCCCTGGCACCTGCACCTTGCCGTCCATCACTGTGAGGAATTGCTCTCCACAGGTCTGTATTGCCCACAAAGCTGCACCCAGCACAGTCTGTTCCACTGGTGCCCGCTCAGTATTACGGCCAGCTGAATTCTGAGGACTGGCTGGCCCACAGCTCTGCCCTGCAGAGCCTGACGCTGACCACGCCTTGGGACTTTCTGTCTTTCCAATTTTCCATTCCTCCTGCCAGGTTTGTATGAGGATCCCCGTCCTTCCCCCAAACCTTGCCATTTCCACCCTGCTGTCCCCACACCTCTGGGGACACTGCCCAGGGGAACTGAGTGTGAGTCTGTAGACCTCACTGGGAAACAGGAAGACACAGATGCTCTCTCTCTCTCTCTCTCTCTCTCTCTCTCTCATGAGCACACTGTAAATGTTTTAGAGGCAACTTAAGTGCACAATTCTGGGCATTTAGGTGATTCTCAGCCCCTGTCTGAGGCAGGGGACACTGTTAAGTGGGCGGGGCTGGCTGGGATGCTCGTGGAAGGCCCTGGCCCTCTTAAGGGCAGAGGGGCTGAAAGAGGCAGGACAGAGAGAGGAGAAAGAACGCGACAAGAGGGGGGACCAACACAAACACCACCTCCTCATTTTTGATCGAAGTGTTGGAAACATCCTCCATGGGTGTAACTCACAATAATCAAGAGCTGACTCTGTTGGGGACTTGTGTGATTCTGACGTGGAGACAGCAGTCCCAGTGGATACATGCATGAGTTCTGATGTCAGATGCCTGGGTGTGAGCCCTGACTTGGCAGCGTTTACTTGCTGTGTGATCGTGGACATATTATTAATATTTAACCTCTCCGTGCCTCAGTTTCCTCGGCCATAAAATGAGATACAATAGTACAGAGTGAGGTTCTAAAAGTTAACACATCTAAAGCACTTAGAACAGAGCCTAATGCTGTTCAATAAATGTCAGCTACTGCCACTGTTAATATTACTGTTGTCTTATCATCACCACAACCTCAACTGCTTCATGCCACACGGATGTCTCCCACCGAACTATTTCAGCATTTACATTCTACACAAGTCTGCTCTTAGCCCTTATTTCTACAGGTTTTCTAATCGCTTCCTGCATCTCCCTCACTATGCTAACCACAGCTCCCTGCTTGCCACTGATTTCCCCTGAATGTGACACAAAAACAATGGAAGAACCAAAACGGTGCCAAGCATGATGCAACAAACAGCCAGATCTCTATGATCTCTACTTCACTAAGGCCATGTCCCCGTGGCACCAAGTGGAGTCCGGACCTGGTGGTCATCTGGGCGGTGTGACCAAATCCACCAGCTGTGGCCAGGTCTCACCTGGTCAGGCCTGTGCTCACTCAGCTAAGGTGTCTGCTTTCCTGAGATCTGGTAAAGAGCATGATGCTTTCTAAGTCTTACCTTGGAGAGATGGGCCCACACAGGGCAACACAGCAATTTGTAAAGATATTTCCGTAGCTGTAGGGGTTGTAATTTTCTTTACCTCTTTTATTTGACCAAGATCCTTTAATCTGAAAGAAAAGGACAGTCAGTAACACAGTATCCTTCATATCAATGCCACAGTTCAGGCAAATTGGACCCTGAGAAGTCCACAATGAATGCAAATCATCTTTACTCATTTCTTCAGCAGGAGAGAAATGGAGACACTTTTGTCAAGGAAAACTGGTATTTACCCCAAACTTGGAAATAACCCAGTCAGGCTGGGGAGAGAGACAATAATCTCTTATTTCTGCTACATGGCACTGAAAGGTCAGCTCACATTAGCCAGTGGAGATTGTTGTCACTCACATTTAGTGTGCTAAACAGTAATTAAATGAGTGGCTGCCCCAAGAGTTAACATGGCTCCCCTAATTGCCAATTTATAGCCCATCTGAATTCAGCCTCATAGTGCTGCCAAAATAATTTTGCAGATTCTAATGTTCATCATTACCAAATACAAAAAAAAGTGTATTAATATACTCTGAACTCACATATCTCATCGGCACTGATTTGCTCAAGCCTTGAAGGCAAGCTGAGTGATTCTGAGACATTTAGTTCCTACACTGATAGAGACTCGGTCAGAATCTAAATATTTAGAGCAAAGAGGACCAGCCTCATGAAGAAACATTTTTCAGCACTGTGTTTGTTTTGATATCTCCTCTCTATCTGCAGTAAACACAGGCATGTAATCCTGGATAAAAAGTGGAATTCTGGGTCTAGGTGATCATCTCCAAAAATGCAACGGAGATGTTAACTATGAAAGGCAGGCTTATGTGTTCACTCTGAGATGCCAGCCTGCCCTGGCCTCTCTTCAGGAGAGGGGTGACAAGTTGTTCACAAAACCACTGTAAAGAAAGAGGCCTCCTCCTCAGGGCTCGAAATTGGGTGTCACTTGGCCGACCTTAGTATCCAACTGACGTGGTCAGAAAGCAAGGCAATCTAGGGTTTTCCAACAGAGACACTGGACAGACAGATGAAATGTCTGCACATTCTTTGCCCTTTCTCCCTCGGCTGCTCAACATAAGACAACACACCCAGGCCCCATACCACCGGGAACTTACATCTTCATTCGTTGTCTGGTTGGAGCTGATCAGGTACGTGTGGAAACCCGAGAGCCCAACAATAGACCAGACGGAGAAGAAGCACACCACAGCTTCCAGCACGGTGACCTGGAGTCAAGGAAGTGAACCGGGAGGACAGGAAAAGCTCTTGGGGTCCCCAGGGAGCCGGCGCGACGCGCGATTTGGACAAGAAAAGCACCGGCAGTCCCTGAGGCCTGTCTGTCGGTCCAGCCCCGCACTGGTGTCCTCCCGGACCAGAGGGAGGTCTTCGGGGCGGGCCCTATGCCATTCCTGCCACCTGCCTAGCATTTGCACTCAGTAAACGACTGGTGGCTCGCTCAACATGACCTGGTTACATCTTCATGGGTGACAGTTCCTCTGACTGTCCTCCCCACCTGACCGTCGCCTTTTCTTGTGACTCAGTGTGTAGCCACCGAGGGTGGAGCCAAACCAGGAAGCTCACTGGCTGGAGTTGGCAAAGGCCTAGGCTCCTGACGAAAGGACTCAACACTGAATAGCACCTCAATCAGACTACAGCTTTGGCTTCTGAATGCTGAGGGCCATAGTACCAACAGGTTTCTGTCCCAACCCTATCTGAGGCTGTAAATTGTCACACCAGCAACAGGTGACAGTCGTGTGCAGGGCTGACCGCAGATGGCTGTAGCCCAGGCAGGGCTTATCTTCCTGGCTTCCTCTCTCTTGGCAGCCCTTCCACACTTTGGGGGCTGCCTGCTCCCACCTGTGGGTGGGTTTCTGACCCAAGGGGGGCATTTCTCAGAGTGGCATCGGGGTGAGGGGTATTATCACTTAGGGGACCTTCTCCCTGACCCTCAGCTAACCCTGACGTATAAGGCTGTCCTCGGCTGTTTGGTAGGTAACGGGGAAACCTCACTGCTCAGCAGACACTGAGGGATGGGAAGTTAGTTCCACAAGGGATGTTATAACCAAAGGAGAAAAGGCTTGGCAGTCTTCAACGGAAGAGAGAAATCAACCAGAGTGTGGCAATTTGAAAAGACTAGAGAATTCCTCTGTCCCATAAAGGTTTACACAATTCTATTCACAAGCTACAGATGTTTCTCAGGAAAAAAAAACAACAAAGTCATCATAGGTCTGGGAGTTTAAATATACACCATGTATCCCCCAACCATAAATTACAAGGAGAGAAAGTAAAGACTCATGCTTTCCTGAGATGCTTCCAAGGATGGAAGCCATAGACCGTGCTGTAATATATCACCATTGATTTTTTTTCAGGATTGTATACAATTCATCTTTAGACCAGCTAAATAAATACATTATCCAGGGCAGTGCCATCATTTGCCACACCATAATTAATGGATGCCACTGTCGGTGCGCGTGGGGCTGCATACAACACGAGACATGAATGGGCTCTGAGCGACTTTCAACAACAGGATAAACCACTGGGTCTGCTCTCGGAGAGGTAGAAAGTGCTTTCCTTTTCTAAGGTCTAAACTTCCAGAAACTGCAGGCTCGATGGAAAGCACCACCCTGGAGTTAAAAGGACATCTCAGGAGGAGAAGAATGTTCCTCTGCCAGGGAGCCGGGAGAGGGAAATGGCCCAGAGCGGCCGGGGTCTTCCGAGGTGGCCCTGCCCACCCCCCTGGAGGAAGGAAGTCACCCGGAGGGATGAGCCGTCACAGCTCTGAGAAGAGGAAGATGAAGTCAGCATTTGGAAAAGCAGATAAACATGGATGAGTACAGAGGAACGATGGGGAACAGAGAGACGCAGATTAGCAGACACTTCCCCAGGGCTGCCACCAGTCTGGGCAAGCCCTTCATTTCTCCCAGGGTTACCCAGGCGGGCAATGTTATGGTGGGAGGCTTGGTGTGCACCTGGGGATGCATGGACAGTGGCCGTGTAGAAGGTCTCCTGCTCAACTGAAGTGGAGACAATGGTGGGGTAAGCAGGGGGAGGCTGAGTCAGGAACACTGGGTGCATAAATGCAGACGACACTGGCAATGAACTTGCAGAGACTGGAGGAAAAGTTAAGAGACAGATAGATCAAAGAGGAGGCAATGCATGAAACGAAGTAGAAAAGAGAGAATGAAAAACGGAAGGAAAGATTTTTTTTACCAAATAACACAAAAGCCGAACTTTGATCTCAGAAATACTACGCATCGCCAAAAGTTTACAATCCAGGTAGAAAGACAGTGATGTCAAAATGTACAGAACAGTCATATGTGTGAACCATGTAAAACCAGGCATTAAAAGTGGAGGTGAGTGACAGCATTTTAAGTGGCTCCTCCCCGTTTTCTGGCTGCTGCTTCTTCCGCAATGCCCCTAGCAATGATCACCCCCACAAGGAGGCATGGTCACCAGTGGATGTGGAAGTTTAAAGATTTAGAGCAGCAACAAAAAAAAAATTCAGCTTCTATATTAATATCTCAAATGCTTTAGAAGCATTTTATAAACAGCAGAATGCAGTTTCACTGTTAGCTCACAGCTGGATCAAAATGACATGAATTCAAGGTAGGATGCAAACTGCGGCTCCCTCTTGCTTCTCCCCCACACAGCTGATGCTTCTCCCAGTGCGTCTTAAGGAATACTCATCATCATTCACAACTACGGCTGGCATCACGGGCTACGTGTCAGGTACTGCTCCAAAGGCTTCAGGGGACTCACGCAATCCTCACACCAACACAGCGAGAAGCACAGTTCCCACTTCACCTATCGAGAAGCTGAGGCAGAAAGCAGGTAAGTAATTTAAGATACAGCAGAGGTAGGATTTGAACCCTGGAAGTCTAGCTCTACAGGTATGACAGAAAAGCCACAGGCTGGTTCCTTTCTTAATTCTTGCGGAGGGACAGGTGGCTGGAGGCTGACCCTCCCCTCTGTTGGGGGAGAACCTTGTCAGGTTCTGAAGGAGTGGCAGCTGAAGGAGTCCATTCCCCTCCAAGTTCACTGTCAGACTGCGGTGCAAAGCTCTGAACAACACATCTCCTCACTGACCCAACAGCTAGATGGTGAAAATGTCTATGCCATAATAAGATCAAGAAATATGTGTCTCTTAAATGTATAAAAACCCACTTATTGATTTTTGAAAATAGAGAAATAAGAGGAAACATGCCAACTCCACTAGGAGTCAATTTAATAAGCACTTGGATGTTTATTGCATCAGAGTTCCAAATTATAGCAGCTACCACTGCCAGCCTGTATGTCTCCCCCTAGTAAAACAGTGAGACCCTTTTGTTTCCCGGGCATGGCTTTAAATTCCTCACAGCCTCTAGCCCATGATGTCACAGCCAGAGACACTCGCTAGCTGATTATGGAATTGAAAAGGACTGAAAAATGCTGATGTGCAGACGCCCCTCCATTGGGCTTCCACAAAATTGCAGGAGGGTGTGCTCTGAGCCTTTCTAGCATAGAGGAGGACAAGCTCCCAGCCCTAAGGGAGCAGGGTTCTGATTGCCCATGGGAAGGTAAACAAGGGGAGGTGGCCTTGAAGGACGTGGAAACAGTGTTGTGTTGGGCAGAATGGTGAGGACACCTCACTATTTGGAGAGTCATAAAAAGGGAGTCATCATGGAACCAAAGCTTTTTTACCTTTTTGGGTTTTCCACTCTTTTCTCAGAAAAATGCATACAAACACATTTTTTCTTATAATTTCAGGAGGCTCATAAACTCCCCTGACACCGCTCCATGGGTACACATTGACCCCCAGGTTAAAATGCCATGATTTATTCCAATCTCTCTTTTTACAGATAGGAGGCTGAGGCTCAGAGTGGTCAAGCCACTTATAAGAACTCACACAGCAGTTCATGGCACAACAGAACTAGAACTTGGTCTCCAGATTGCTAGGAGAGAAAAAAGCCTCCCCAAGGCCCCAAACTATGGCAGTGTCACATGACAGGCAAGACTGAGATTGCCTGTGACATCAAATTTTGTTCCTCAGTCCCATGGCCTTAGAGCTTGCCTAATGTGTGAAGATCGTGTCTCTGTTAATATGTGACTGTGCCTATCTCTTCACATTCCAGCAATCAGCCTGGAGAACTGATTTTTTTACTGAGTGCCAAATCCAGATGACAATTTGTTTTACGAAGTCTGTGTGTTTCATGAGCGTTTCCTCACTGACCAACTCCCCTGGATTCCAGAATGGCCAGGGAACACTGAAGTCCAAGGTGTCGCCTTGGGCCCTTTCCTTTCTGGGCACTGGGCTTATGAAGCTCTGGGTGCCACATGGTGTTAAGGGACATTGCTCTGTGGGCACCAGACATGTGCCCCTGAGTCCTCATCCATTTTATTCTGTGTTAGGTCTCTGTCTTGGGCTCTAATATTTAAACATAAGAAATAGATGGTGATGGGGATCATTTCTTTCTTTCTTTCTTTTTTTCTCTAAAAATTACAGAATAGGCAACGCTTCCCTATGGGAATAGCTTTAACATCAGGGCAGAATTGGAGATAGTTCCCTTTGTTCTCTAGATTGAATGTCTACATCAGCATTTAATGCTTTTAAATATTTAGGTTCAGGAGCCTGTCAGCATATTTTCCTCACCAAAAGATGACCCCATAATCCTTAGACAGAGATAGGAAATACAGCTCGTGCCCTTGTCACCTGAGTGCCCATCACTGTGCCTGAGATGGGGGCTGCTGACTTCACGGAGACCTACATGGCAGACACTTTGAAAATGGAAAGTCACTGAGACCCTTCAGATGAGATCATTTCACCATCATCTTTCAGGCTCTCAAATCCGTTTCTCTTAGACACTTTTGTATCAGGCAATAAGGATGTGTCGTCCCAAATTAATCTATGAAGTCACTATAATTCTAATCAAAATTGCAACTGGAATTTAAAAAATGGAATGAGACAAACTGATTCTAAAATTCATCAGGAGGAGAAAGCGTGCAAGAAAAAGTAAGACATTTTGACAACGAACATCATGGGGATGGGGGCGAGGGAAGCCTTTTCTAGTAAACAAAACAAGGTGAGAACAGCACAAGAACAGACTCTGAAACAGACACGTGGACATATGGGATAAAGAAGGTGTTTCAATTTAGTGTTGGAGCAGTAGGTGGCTGGTTCTCCATGGGTGGTCCGTGACCCTTAGGGACCCTAAGATCGTTTCAGGGATCCTCCAGGTCAAAACTATTATGCTTTCCTGTCAACACCCCAACATTATTGACCAGTTTCCCTCTCATTCTGTCATTCAGTGGCTGCTTCTGGAGGCTGCATGATGCAAGATGTCCTCATTCTCATGTAATAGAATGTTTGTGGACTCTTGTGTTTTAAAAATGTCTGTTTTAATTTCAAACACAATATATAGAAACAGATATAATCTATACAAACAAAAGCTCTTGGGGGTCCTCAGTAATTTTTAAGAGTGTAAAGGGGTTCTGAGACCAACATGTTTGAGAACTGCTTGAATAGAATAATAAGCCATATGGGGACCCGGGGACCCTTTGCTAAACATTTGGGAAACATAAAGTTAGGGCTTTAGTTCACACCACACACACACAAAATTATACTGCAGACAAATTACTGTGCAAAACTTAAGAAACAAAATATAAAGGTCTTAGAGGAAAATAAAGGAATTATTTGTATAATTTTGAGGTGAGACTATAAGGCACAAAGCCTAGAGCCATGTAGTATAAGATTTATAGATTGATTTCATTAATAAATTAAACATTTTTGTATAAAAAAGTAAACAGACTGGGAAAATAATATTGGCAAAAGATATTTAAAATATTATTGAGAATACATAAGGAACATGTTAGTAGGAAAAGAACAAACAGCCCGGTTAAACAATGGACAAAGGGTATGGAGTGACACATTGTGGTAAGAAAAAAAAGGCAAACAAACACGAAAATATGTACAAACCGATTATTATCCAGAAAATGGAAATTAAAGCAACGAATTTTTTTCTGCTCATCAAACTGGCAAAACATCACAGCACTGGTAACATGCAGTGTAGATGAAGGTGCGTGGAAAAGGAAGGAGGATAAATTGGTACAATCTCTTTAGGGGACAATTGGGCACACGCATCAACATCTAAACTATGCTTAACTTTCAACTCAGTGATTCCATTTAGTTGTCAATCCTAGAGAAATACTAACCCTTGTGCACAAAGAAATACACACAAGAAAATCCACCACCCCATTTTTTGAGCAGCGAAAGAAGACATCTAAATATCCATCAATAGAAGAGTACATTGTGCTTTATCTGTATTCTGGAACTGTATAAAGCAGTCAAAAAAAGTATGAGGGAGATCTATATGTTGACATGGAAATGCCTCCAGGAAATATTTAAAAATCAAATAGGAGAACAACGCAAAGGGTATGATCCCTTTCAGGTATGAGCAGTTTCCCCAGCTGTACACCGGTCTGTGTGCATGAATGCACACATATGTATTCAAACTCTTAGACCATCTGGAAGGACCCATAAAACTGACAAGGCTTCCTGTGGAAGGACGGAGGAAAGGACAAGAGCAAGGCTTCCTTTTTACTCTCACCTTTCTGACTGTGTGAAACTTTTCACAGTGGGAGTATGTTCTTTGATCACTTGGGCCATTCTAAAAACCAAACCACCTCCCCCACCCCCACTTTGTGATCTGACGAGACAGAATGTGATGCTTATTCTCCGGAAACTCCCTCCATGAGACTCACTTCTCGGGGTGGATCGAGGGGCTGGTCGTCAGTTCGGAGAACTGGGCTCCAGCTCTGGCAACACTGCGGAGTATAAATTGGGGTCGCTAACTTCTCAGTGCAGGTCAGCTGTAAGAGACCTAAGGACACACCTGTCCTACCTATTTTCTGGGGTCTGTATGATGATTAACTGTGGACGGGCCCTGAAAGCCTAGTGTTGGTGAAGGCCTGTGCTGCCTTCCTGAACTTTCCACTGGGCCTATGGTGTCCTTCCTTTCCGTGGGCACGTGGGCCAAATCCACGCCTTCTACCAAATTCCATCAAAACACAATGGTGGCCATCCGTGTCTTCCAGATGGTGTGCCTCCAAATGACCGCAAATTGGTGATAAAAAGGCTTTCTGTCCAAAGCCTCCACAAATGTAGAATTAATTACCATTTGATTTCCCAACCACTGAAAACTCTTTGTTTTGGGAGCGTTGAACAATAAGTCATGATTAAAAATGACTGTAATCCTTTTAATTAGACATTAACACTGGTCCACTGAAATTGCTGTTGATGGGCGGAGATCCCCTCTCCAGGCTCCTTGTCAAATGATGCGGAAACCCGGCTGCTGGCCCTGCGTGCCTGCTCCTCAGGGCTCTACCTCCCAGACCTGAGGAGTCAGCGGGCAGGAGCCGTGGCCACGTGGCTTCCCTGATGCTGCTTGACCGGTACCATTTCCCATGCGGCTGTAACACTGTCACTGTCAGGTACCTGATTTTTCCCTTCTTCTCACATCTCACGCACGTAACTCCACAGGACCCTAAAGTTACTCAAGGCCGCTGTGGAGGTTCCCATGTGTGATCTCTTAGGTTCTCTGGGTAAACGTATCTCAAACAGAGTTCATTTCTCCGCAAACCAGCGCTAGCTGTCTCCCTTTTCCCCTGTGCTCAGGGCTGAACCCCTAGAATCGCTCTGACCCCTTCCTCCTCCTTCCCACTCGCAGCGGAACCGATCCCAGCTCCCAGCTCCCAGCTGAGCTTGTCATGGATTTCAGTTTCTGGGCCTGTCCTCTGCAGACGTCTCCTCACTACTTCACTCCATGTGTTCCCTGCTGCAAGAGGAATATCCTTAAAAGCAAAACAACAACAAAACCCAGCTCTGATAATGTCCTTCACCAGCCCCAAATCTGAGCTGGTTCTTCAGTGTCTGGAGGAGGCTGCTCCTTCACTGGTATTCAGTGCTGTCAGGATGCACCCCCCTTCCTGGGGGCAATCACTCCTGCTCCCCCCACCCCACACCCCACCCCAAGACTTAGCTAACACAGTGCCCTCCGCTAGTCTGTAAGAGCATCTGTGTGCTTATACCATCAGGGCAGATACCAGCATTACCTGCCGGCACTGCTAGTCCCCAGTGCCACACCCTGCCAACCTTGCCCAGTGACTGAATGAACACAAGCCCAGCTCCAGCCTTAGAAAAGGCCTGCTCTTCCCTACAAACCCAATGCACGCCCCCACCCCCCCAGGGCCTTGCTCAGGCCCTCGGCCCTGCCTGGGACCGGAGCCTCCATTCTCCTGTTAGAACTCCACTCATCTTTCCAAACCCTGTGCAAACGCCACCGGTCAATGCCTTTCCTGATTTCCTTGCAGGATGTACAGCTTCCTTCTGGACATCACTCCCCACCTCAAGTGCATCCTACGACTTCTTCTTATGACACTTAGGACTTATTCTGCTTTGAAGAAATCAGAGTCATAGCCCAGATCTTGGCAACAACAGATGTTGGTTGAAAAAAATGAGTCAGGCTGCCCGCATCGCTGCTCTGTCCCCTTTTGATGGAAGGTGCTCAAACTCTGGGCGGGTTGTTTTTGTTTTCGTTTTGACTTGGGAACCCCAGCAGGTTTTGCATGCAGTGGGTGCGCAGTAAAGAGTCCGAAGGAAACAGATGCACAATGGTTCTCCTTTGCTGGAGCCTGTCTGGCTGTGTGGACTGAGGACCAGACCCATCCTATTTGGAGAAGACTCTCCTTTTGTTCCTCTCCCTGGGGAAGGCCAGGAGGTTCTTGAAAGTTCACAGCACCAGGCAGCCACTCCACTGCCCTAGAGGCCTGCATCCCGCTGCTTCTCTGATGCAGAAATGAAAGGGAAGAAATGGCCTCAGGCCACAGGGAGCCAGTGAGCAGCCTAGGGAAGGTGGAGATGGAGGAGGAAGAAGAGGGAGACCAGGAAGCTTCCTTCCCCTTCGCTCACCACAGGCAGGGCTGAGGGTGCTGGGGTGGGGCTGGCATTCTGCCCACAGCCCCTTCCCAGGTTCCCTCTCCCTCTCTCCTCGCCCTGCCTTGGCCACACTCGGCAACTAGACCCCGTCCAGTCCTGCTCTGCTTATTGAATGAGCTGTTTGACCCCTTTCTCCTAAAGCCTTGCTGTTTCACGTGGGTCTGATGAGGCGCTTTTCGTTGATGGATGTTTCCATCAATCCTGTCAGTATTTCTGATGAGTGGTCTTGGTCGGTTGTTCACTAGCCATTTTTGTTTTTAATCTCGCTTCATCGAAGACACTGTTTTTGGTTGGACATTTTGTAGGGTAAATCCATGGTGAGAAACCTTTGCCTGTGTCCTCTTTCCTTATCACAGTATGTTTATAGCATGGTCAGAGGATCAGATTGAAGGCCACTGAGAAGTTTTAAATGGACGCCATTTCCTTGCCTGAGAACACCCTGCAGTGTTACAAAAGTTACACTAGACTCCAGTCCTGTGCTCAGGCAGCCCAGCCAGAAAACCCCCCTTGTTTTAATAGCTCAGCACCTTGTAGATTCTTGCTCCACGCAGACTACAGGTCTGGAGAGCACCAGCTGTGGACAGCAATACCATTAATCAGAGGACAGTTTTACGAGTAAAATGTCACAGATCAGTCTCATCCATCATAAATCAACGACCTTAAACGAGACTCCCAAGTTCTCAGGACTCCGCAGTGGACAGGAGCTCAGAGCTATTGAGTTTAACATTTATCTGGTGCTAGAATCTCCTACCATACTGACAAGCAGGATGCACTCTCCTTTCGAGCACCCCCCGGTGGTCGCATTGCTCCCCTGGGGTAGGCCATTTCTGAGCTGCCCCCATGGTGAGCACACCTTTCTCAGTGAGCTGAGAGCTGCCGCTCCAGAAGCTTCCACCCCGCCATCCCCCTCCAGCTCCAAAGCCACACAGACAGCCAGGTACACTGACCAGCTGCCCTGATGGGATCCAGCCCTGCTTATCACCACTGACCAGAACTTCGTATTTTTTCAAAAGCACCTCCAAAACCAGTAGAACCTAAAGCATATTTTTTCTTCTGGAATACAAATTTATGATAAATCAACATAACTCAACACTTACTAATAGACTCACTCAACAGAGAGAGAGAGAGAGGTTCTCCAAAGCACCTATTTCAAACAGAAAACACCCGTCAGAACAGGGGGCCTTGGGTAGCCACACGTTGACGGGGGAGGGGTGTTAGTGGCACACATAAACTATTAAAAGACCCAGCACCTCACTTTTGAGTATGGGTATGTCTGATGTTCCTGACATTCTCTTCTAGTTCTAAAAAGAATCAAGAAGCTCAGGGCTGAGAGCATTGCCCAGACCGCTCGTGTCACCTCCCTGCTCCTCTCTTCCTGGCTGGGACAGGCAGCTTTGCTGTCAGATTCCGCCTGCACCTTGCTCTTGGCGCTTGCTTTTCTCTGGGAGAGAAATGGGGTGGTTTTAGCAGACAGTCTTTTCTGTTGGCTGAGGCAGCTGCCCTGGGATATTCTGGCTTCAGCTTCAGGTTGCCTTTTTCCAGGCAGGAGCCCAGCGTGACGGTGCACAAAACCATCAGAAGGTGTCACAAAGCCGAGTGGGACCCAAATCAGTGGGAGCAAAGTTATGATGACAATAATCTCTGAAAACTGAGATGGGCAGGCTAGTTCAACAAGGGCCTCATGGGGCATTCTGTTAACATTTTATACATACTAAGATGGGGGGATTCTCCGGAACTCTCAGGATGGAGCCAGTCTGTCAAAGCAGGAGGTTCTGTGAGGTCAGAGAGATGGAGGAAGAAGGGGCAGGAGAGAGGCAGAGTGCAAGCGGAACTCACTCCACTGGTGCTGGCTTTGAAAAGGAAAGGGCTCACGAGTCAGGGATGGATCAAGGACACAGGGACCTCCGTCTTCTATCCCATTAATTCAGTGAACCACCTGAGTGAGCCTGGGAGAGGGTTCCCCCAAAGCCTTCAGATAAGAGTCCAGGCTGGCTGACAATTTGATTTTGGCTTTGTGGGACCTGGAACAGAAACCACCCTCGCCTCCTGGACTTTGACCTACAGAACTATGTGATAATAAAGTGTAATTGCTTTAAGCCTCTAAATTCGTGGCTCTGTTACAGCAGCAACAGGAAGCTAATACAGCCGACAGGCACTGGAGCAGGGCTGAGAGAGGCCCTGGCCTGGGAGGGGCTAGGATGTCCTGTAGCCCAGCTGTGTCTGGATGCTGTAAGGGGCTTGTCAAGCTCTCACAGCAGGTTGTGGTCGCCACAGCTGTGGTCACCGAGCTCCTGAATGTGGAGGACATGCCTGGGTAACACCTCAAAGGGGAAAACATCAGGTTATTGGTGGAGGGGCAGCAGCTAGATATGGCAACAGTTTGGAAAGGTAGTGGCTGAGATTTTTAGGAGTTTCCAAACCGGGCCATAGGGAAACGTCTTTACCGCTACCTGAGAATGACATTCAGAGCGAAAACAAGCTAGAACTTGCTCCGGACCAAACAGGAGCATTTGTCTCGTCCCCTTTCCACGTGAAGAGTTTCTCCAGCAGCCATCATGCCATTTCGAATGCATTGCCCCTCTTTCTTTGTATCAGCAGCATCTGTCTATTCCCCTTACAGGGGAACACAATGCTCTTGATTATACAGACTACAAGCACAGCCAAATCATGAGAATGAGCAGGCACACGTGCTCTAAAAGAAGGTTCTGGCAAAGGCTGTCCATTGCATAGACTGTCACAAAGAAGCCTCCTTGAAATCACTCCTGCCATGCACGTAAGCAATGCTTTGGTGTTGAGTGTTCTCACATATATTCCAAATCGTTGATTTTGTCAGCATAGCATTGTCAAATACAGAGTATTTGACTACTGCGGGTCAAAAAATTGAGGCACGAAAGGGTTAAAAGAAATGACCCAGACCTTATAATGAATTATGACGGAGCAGGAATTAAAAGCTATTATTCCAGTCCAGGACTTGCTACCTGGTCTTTTCTTCGATTCCTTCCAGGATTGAGAGAGGATAAGACCCCCAAGTTGTGAGGTCTGTAATGGATACAGCGAAAACCTGGCAGCAATAAGCCCCCACTGGAGCGGAGGAGCTGTGCCCGAAGGTGCCCCCAGGAGAACCAAGTGGGCAGCAGGTAGCCCACAGGCCCCAGGGAACGGGGCAGCTGAAACCCCGCTGGTTTCAGATCAGCCTTTGTCACCAGTGAGGAGGTGGTCTCCCCGCCCGGCTTAGAGGAGTTCCTGTCATTGACATCCGTCCGTCCACTGAAATGTACACACGTGATATGTACATCTCAGTAAAGTTCTTCACTCTTTATGAATTCTCTACCACAAGGTGATGACTCATAAGAGTAACGAGAGGTTCAAGTTTACCTGGTTATATGAAGAAGAAAGAGAACTGGGTCCTGGACGAAGCCAGGTCAGTGGGCCCAGGGGCTGATGCTACACCAATTAGCGTAAAACCCAAGGGGGCAGGGAGGGAACGGGGAGCCATGCAAGCACTTAAAGGGTGAACATTTTTTTTAAAGAAGTTTAAAATGCGGGCCGGCCGAGTGGCTCAGTTGGTTAAGAGCTCGCTCAAGAGTTTGAGCTCTGAGCAACAGCGGTTCGAGTCCAGCCCGAGCTGAGCAGCCGCTGAGCTGCCAACAGGTAGCAGGATGGCTCAGCTAAAAAAAAAAAAAAAAAAGTTTAAAATGCTATGACTCGTGCTCATACGTTCTGTTTGAAAGGATGGGATTGACCTACATGAGTTGAGATTGACCATTTTAGTCTGTTCTGGGCTGTGAAAAGGTGTTCTCTTCCTGCAAATAAACATGGGTCATTCATACTGCCCAGAGGAAAGCCACGCTGCACCCCCAGACCATCTACCCAGAGGCTCAGGGGACTCCCATCAGATGACTGACTACCAAGCAAGGGACGCACACAGGGGAGTCCACGAGTGCTCTGTAGGGACCACCTGCTGTTCAAAAGGAAGCCAGTTGGAGGCCTCAGCCTTCCTTCTCCCCAGACAACCTGACCGGACACAAATTAATGTGGGTTTCTGGGGGTGGCAAGAGTTCACACTTGGCGTTCTAGCTAAAAAGCGCTTCCATTTAAACAAGGCTAAGTGAGTCACTGTGAAGTTCAAGCGTTCAGACGCGATTACTCATGTAAGTAAATATTAGGGAGTTCTTTGGATGCTTTATAGAACAAAAAAGAACACGGTTTCTGAGAATGCAAGCCAAGGAACAAGATGAAGAGGTAATTGAGTAGAAGGCTGGTCCAACACCTAACACGCCAGCCTCGTCACAAACGCAACAACCAGAAAGGATATCTTGCAGGACTGTCCTTAAGAGCGTTTAGGAATCCTGTTTGCTGTGAGCCTGTGGGAATGAAGCCAAAATTTAGTACTCACACATTCACCTCCAGAAAAACAGCCCTCATGCTGAAAGGTCTCTCATCTACATAGAAATAATAGGTGTCTAAAGATCAATGAAATAATTATATTTTGTATGTGCTACGGCACTAAGTGTACTGATCCAAGATTGAGATTCCACTAAAGTTATTCAACAAGAAAATGGCAGATTCATAATTTGACCCAACAGCTGCAGGATATTTTTTTCTCAATAAAAGCAGATGGATGTCTGCACACTTTCCCATAAATTACAGTTCTGATTACGCCTTTGTTTTCTTCATTTTAATAGGAAAACAGAATACTGTACGTGATTTTTTTCTCTCTTCTTTTATGAAAGACTGTTTTTCTGGAGTTTATTAACTTTTGACCCTGGATGTCCTAGAAACGAGGCTACGTATAAAAGACATTTTTCTCTGCACCCAGAGTAAACAAACTCATAAAGCTGAAGTGTATTACTAACTCCTTTTGGGTGTAAGACATTTTAATATGAGCTCTCTGTACAAGAAAACATTTCTTTCAGGACTTGAGTAAAGATGCATCTGACAAGAAGCAATTTTTATTTTATGTATTGACATTATGGTTTTTATGACTTAAAGCCCATACGGAGGTACTCGAGAAGCTCCCATCATGGAGTGGTGATGCCGGGTGCCTGCTGTGCTGCATGGAACCATGTGTCTTGGGGACATGATGTGGCCCTGGGGCAGCCCTGAGATGAACAGTGAGAAGACACAGTGGACTGGTTCTAGTGTATCTCTGCAGCATTTTCTGCTGGCGTGGCTGCAACGTGGGAGCTAGAGGCAGGGCCCTGGACCCCTCTGTGTAACTGGAAACTGTGTCTGGCTATGGAAGCCTCCACATTCTTCCTCGAGTTCCCATTCCCGTCCTCTCTGCACCCACTGGCCACCCCTGAGGCACGAGGCTGGGCCATGTGCTCGGAAGCCAACCAGTGGGAGAACTAATAAGGAAAGCTTAGGGCTTTCTCTTCCAGCCCTGCTGGGCCAGTAGGACAAACCCATCAAGTGGATGCTGCAGATCTTAGAGCAAACACAGCCTTGAGGCAAAATGAGACCAGAAGGAATGATTCCTCTCTCCCTACTGGACCCAAAGGGTATTCTTTTCCAAACTCTCCTTCCTCTCTGAGGAATTCCAGAAATCATCCTGTCAGGAATCTTTGTGATAGCAGATTTCTTACCTGCTCTCCCCACCCAGTCATGTCCCCCCTCTCAGAGCCCATTACCAGGCAGGGGGAACTCAGGGGACAGTTCCCCAGCTGCTCTCAAATATCCCTCTGCCTTTGCCAGTGTTTTCAGAATCTGATGGGGAATCATGGAAACCATATAAAAATGTCTGCCCTTTCTGAAAACCTCACAGGCCAAGCCAAAAGGGGGTCGGGGTGGCATTGTTTAGGGTCTTTTTTGGGGGGCGGGTGCAGAGCAAGCTGAGAGGAAAATTATTTGCTTTTGTCTAAAATGCTTGGGTAGCTTGCAGGCAGATAAATTCCGAATGCCTGTTTTGTGGAAGATGGGATTGGCAATATACAAGCACAAGCCACAGCAAGCTCTAGTTTGCTGGAGCCCGGGTGACTGAAACTTGAGAGGAGATGAGAAAGGGAATGCACATCACAACCCAATGGTGGCTTCACAGCCACAGCTGGTATCACAGCGTGTGTGCGCGCGTGCGCGTGTGTGTTCCCAGAGTTTATGTGTGTGGTTGAGCAAATGAAAACTGGCCCTTGATATTTAGAATGTAGGGGCTAGGCCATAAATACAATGTGATAATATATCTAGGAAAGCATTTCTAATTTATTAATGGTGATATAGAAATGTAACGTGGAAACAATATCTTCTAGCGTCACAGATAATATGCTGGAATATCAGTAGTTATTTCTTCCACAGTTGTGTACACAATTGCATCTCCTCTCTGATTCCTTTGTTTATTAATACACAGATGGGACCCTGGTTACTTCTGCCATGTTGCCACTCTGAAAATAGAGAGAAAGGGGCCCCTGCAGAGCCACACTGGCATCATCCCCAGGTCGCATGGGAAGGGTCTCTAGTGAACATCAACCCACTTTTTGCAATCCTGCCAAGTTACTGTGCTCAGGCATATATTACAAATTTGTGTCACATTCAGATGAAAGGATTTCAGTCAGGAAGAATGGAAACTAGGACTTAAAATGCCTTGGAAAAGTTGGACTACTCCATTTAATGTCCAAAATTGGCCAATATTTAAAAAAGAACTAATGTGAAATTTTCCACATCTCCCACTTCCCTCGGGCTCCATACAAACCCCACTGAAAGGGAAGGGGCGGAAAGTTTTTCTAACTTCAGCCTTAGCACCCCCACTTGTGGTTTCAATGCTGCTGCCTGGGAAGAAGGTAAGGCATGCACTCAGATACTTTCTGGAACATTTCAGAAAGGCCCTGTACTTCCTAATGGCTGGTTGTACCTCAGGAATGTGCACAGGAGGCATTGCTGGTCTTTCGCATTGCTAATGGCGCTGTAATGGAAGTTTAAAGGCTTAAATTTATAGTTCAAAGCCAATTACCTTCCTTCTCATCATTCCCTCCCTAGTTTAGGAAAGTGAATGACCAAAGAGACAAAAGAAATTCAAAGTTATGACCTTCAGAAATGGGAATGAAAAATGCCATTTGCTTAGGCAAATATACAGAGGATGGCAAAAATAATGTATACACATTTTAAGAAAGGAAAAGCTATTAAAATTTAATACTCAATATATACTGATAACAAAAGATGAATACAAGTCATGTTTGACTTGTGCAATTACAAGAGGTGCTCCAAGTGGGTACCATCAGCGTCCAGACACTTCTGATTATGGCGAACTACTGCGTGGGCAACGTTGACCAAAGTGTCCACTTGTATACATTTTTTTGGGCACTCCCAGTATATTAAAGTCATTTATATCCAAATCTCATTTTTCATCAAGTTGCTTCCTTCATATGCCAGGGGTAGTTTACTGATGTTTTAACAGACAAATGAACATCTTATCAAACATGTGTCTTTAACATATGTAGATTTGCATGTGAGAAAACCTAGTCTTTATCCCCAGATGCTTTTTTTCTAGGGAGGGTGACTGCTTAAGTAGATAATACGTTAAAAAAAATTAAAAAGAGCTTTACTGTTATGACTGCAGCACATTATCCTTTGTGCAAAATGTGCATATGATTCTTCCAGGGGATCCCTTAGCAGAACAGAAAGTGAAGTCACTGAGGTTGGAATAGGGACAAGTATATCAAGGAAGAAGTCTTGTAAGTTACAGAGGGCCTGACCCAGGTGTGACCCTGGCAGCTGCTGCTGGAAGGATGGGGATGGGGAATGGAAGGGAGAGACGGGGAGGATGACAGGGGATGGAGGAAGGCCAGAAACAGAAAAGGGGCGCAGGCTGGAAGTGAGGAAGGGGACAGGGAGAAGGGAAAAGAGAAGAAAAGAGAAAGCCCGAAATGATCAAAATAGTAAATCAAAATTAAATCAGAAAACCAAAGTCAGGCAAATGGTTACATACGTAATCTGATTTCGCCAGCATACTTACGAAGAATGACGTGGGTGATAACGAATGCAAATATAAAGACTGTCAGAAAAGACAGAGATAAAATAAACATATAAAAAAATCTGTAGTTTCTTTTCCCCACACAGTTGCCTACCCAGGGACAGTGGTGATCAAACCGTTCTGAAATGAGAGGCAGAAAAAAAAAATGGAAATCAATTAATAAAATGTCTTTTTTACAGGAGAACCGTTCCCCCACCACCCAATACTCTGATAATAAAACAAAATGATATCATGCTACGTATTTCCAAATTCACACTCAGAGAAATGCTTAACATTAAGACATTTCAAGAACATAATTATTCTTTCAACAGAACTTAGCTGTTTTGAGGGAACAGAGTATGTATTCAATCCAATTATAATAAGAAACGTAAAAATTTCACTCTTTTGTTAAAGAAATCTCTTTGGTTCACAGAATAGTCTTCCCTTAGGATGGTACCAACACCTCTGATGCTAACGGTGGGGCTGGGCGGGGTGGGGTCTTCATCTTTCATGAGTGTGTAGTACTGAGTAACTGCTTCTCATGGTAAGTGGCCGTAGAGAGAGGTCCTAAGGTGCCTGGGACAGGACAGAGGGACAATCCCTGGTTCTTCCATCCCAGTAACTACTGCTTCCTAAGAAATGTCTCAGCTATTTCCATACTCGTAGGACAATTGATGGCATTTTTTAAAGTGCCATGTACCATAGTACACGGGATCTTTTAGCCCACAGCTCTCAGCTTCCTTACCTGTAATACAAGGATACATTATGGAGTTCTTGTGGGGTTAAATAATGTCTGAGAAGGCATTAGAAAAAACACATACAACGCTTTAGAGCTTTGTCAAGAGCAGTCACATACAGTAATATATTTGGCCTTGAAACGTTCCTTTCAGGAAAATGGTGATGTCCCATTTTACAGATGAGCAAACTGAGGCTTAGAGAGAAAGGAGACCGTGGGGCCATACAGCTCAGCAGCAGTGGCAGCTAGGTCCTTCTCAGGGTTGCTCCCGTCTTCCCAATGCAGAGGCTGTCCCCAGCACTTTGTAAATGGCAGAGCCCTGGCTTTGGGCATTCTTATACTGTTACCCCAGGTACATTAGGTACAAACCCATGCCTTCTCACCTTGGGCATTTCCCATGACATCTGCAATGTACTTGTGATTTATTCTTCCCTTTGCAAGTAATGGCTAAGTGCCTCTCTATTGTACTACTCAACTGACTGTCTATTCAGAAGGGCTATGCAGAGTGCCTTCTAACACACTCACTCACCTCCGCAGCGATGGGGGGAATTCTAGGCATATGACCTAGCTTTTTACTCGGGCTCTTTTCCGAACGTAGTTCTGCCCAATTTTCACATTTTATCTATCTATACGTACTTTAAAAACAGACAGGGCTACACGAGGTGTGACTATGTAAATAAAGCAAAGTTACCCAAGGTAGTCAGCTTCATTACACTCTGATCACCGATGATAAACCACTCATCTCACATTTTACGTCTAGGGCAAGCTTATTTCTTGAAAAGGGCACGAGGACTCCTGGACATGGTGGTTGCAGAACTGTAAGAGTCACTGTTGACTGCAAGTGACATTAATGAGCAACAGCCAGTCTCAGCAGAGGCTCCACAGAGAAATTTCAGAGCTTGCTGTCCTGGTGACAAACTGGTTAAAAGATGCTGACACTCAAAGGAAAGCAATTCCTACTGGTGTACTCACGTGAGTTACATGTTCATGTGTGCTGACAACCCCATACAGCTGGAAAGGGGGGCCCCAATCATTTCCCCAAATCACTGATCTCCACAGGAGGTGCAGGGGAGAGGTTTACACAAAGAGCGAAAAGAGAAAAAAGTCTGAATGTGCCAGAGTTTCCTAAGACTTTGAGGCTGCCACTTTGAGAAATGCCTTTTCTTCTTTATACGTGTGTGTAGAAAACGGGAGTGAGAAGTGGAGGCTGCGACACAGGGGCAGGTGGTAGGATGGAAACTCTGATTTGAGCAAAGCTGATCCCCAAAACCCACTTGTATGGTGAATGGGCCTCCTCTGGAGTGAAAACTGAGCAGCAAAGAAGACAACAGGACTTGGGGGGCATAGCTGACATGTGGAGCCCCATCCGAAGTGCCAAGGTCTCGGCAGCCCACTGCGGGCCATTTTGGGGAGGGGGCAGGTGGCAGTTGTATCTTTAACTCAGAGAGTTTACTATTAGCTAAGCTCTGATGCTGTGCTTTCCCGAGGGAGGCAGAGCAAAAGCAACAGATGATACGCATGAGACCGCGGGTCATGGCGTCTGGGACACCAGCGATGTCGCGGGCATAGGTGTGAACGCCTGGCTCTCTGGCAGCCCTGAGCTGAAAGCAGTTTCCATTTGGAACTTGTATTGAAAACTTTTTTTTGGTGGACGAAAATCCCACCAAAAATGTAGTCTCACGGAGCCATTGTTTTACTTAATGCTTTTCATGTCCTCCTTGGTGACTGTTGACAACATGGTGGTAAAGGAGTCTGACAGACTCTGTGGGAATCTCTGAGGAGCAAGCACCAGAGTCCAGTGCTGTCCGTCTAGTGGCCGCCGTGTCCCCGCTCTCGCTGACTCTGGTACCCTCTTCCCACCTCCTTCCTCAGCGCCCCCTCTCTGCCTGACTTCTGGTGGTGGGCTGCACCCAACGGGCAGGCTGGGCCTCTTCTCTTCTCATGGACTGTCTCTCTCATTGGACAATCTTCATCCCAAGTTCAAATGCCACCTATGCATTGGTGACACCAAAATGGCCACATATCATCTTCGGCAGCTGACTCATGCTGATCTGGCTGACACCTCAAACTTGACACCCAGAGAGAGCTGCCCATTCTCTCTCTCCTCTCCACACTTCCCACCTACCTTCTGGTCAAACCACGCACCACTGGTGACCCGTCCTATCCCTCCACCCTCATGTCCAATCTATCAGCAAGTCCTGTCAGCTTTACCCTCATCTTTATCTAAAATGATCTTATTTATTTTTCATTTGCTTTTATCTGCTAATTCTACTCTAAGCTTTTAATAAACATCTGCCAAACGACTGAATAAACCCTCAAACTACCCAAGGGGCACCCACGCAAGCAAGCACATTGCCCAACGTCACACAGTTAACGCGTAGCAAGGCTGGGATGGGGCCAGCTCCCTCTGCCTGCAGGACTCTTGACCACTACATACCGCACGCCTTTATTAAGTATTTGTCACATGCTCAGCATTGCATCAAGTGCTAGGGCCACTAAGAAGAAAAACAACCACATGACACTCTATGGCGTCAAGGAGTCCCTTATCTTCTTTGGTGAGGACAATATTTTCAGATTCCAAAATACTCCTCAGACCCAAGGAATGAACGCCTAACCGAGAAAAAAAACTGAGCGCTGGAATCAGTCTGCTCTCTCACCACTGTTGGCAGCAAGCAACATCCTCCTTTCACGGGTCAAGGGTAACCGGGACTAGGGTTGGCTCATGCAGTCCTGCGTGGTCCTGGCTGTAGCTCAGAGGACTGGGGGAAGTTTAGGAGCTACCTGGGGTCGTCTGGAACCGGGAGGTTTGTGTTCTTCGGTTTCCAGGGAGGAAGAGCAGACAAAAGCTGGGCTCAAGCTGGGAAGAGAGCGAGTGGCCACAGCGGACACACAGTGTGGCTCCCAGGGACCTGAGCAAAGCAGTCATTGGCTGGGAGGGAGAACATCTGGAGGAGGAGAAGGGACCCAACCGCTGGTAACGCAAGCTGCATGCAACCACACCATCTGAGACGTTTCAAACAGCTATTATTAGAAGTCAATTTGGAGAGTTTCTGTGTGGAAACGTTGGACAGGGTGTTCTCTGTCCTGGGGCTGAGGGCGGGGGGGGGGTGATGGGAGGGTCTTAGAAAAAGCATGTTGGAGCCCTTGCTACATCCCTTGATTCTGAAGTGTGGATCCTACAATGTCTCTGGAGGGTTCCTTCGAAGAGAAAGAGGAGCTGTTCCCTATAAGAGGCCACAGAGGAACACAGGCTGGAGGAAGGGAATGGAGTATGGTGCGGGGTGGGGCGCTGACACCACCTAGGTCCTAGCCCGCTCTCTAATGATTCGAGATCTGAGTTCGCTCGCTGGGGGCCTGATCACACCTCAGTTAGCATCACGCTGCCCTGCAATGATACGTGCACTTTCCTCTCCTTCCCCAGGTGAGGCCTTGAGGTGAGAATCCTTTCTCATCACCCTTGTAGCCCTGGCCCCTACCTGAGTGCCTGGCATGTAGCAGACACAGCACAAACATGCTCTCAGTGAAGGAAGAGACACTTCTAATTGTCTTGAGTAGGTTTCCAAGTGCCCCCTGATCCTGGCTGCCAGGTGGAGACACTGGAAAATGATAGTGAAAGGTAAGATTTCACACAAGTCAACCGCCGGAAAGGCAGGGGTCTGTGAAAATTGAATATGTTTGGGAAGGCTGAGGGTTGGAAGATGGTGACCAGAGACTAGGAGAGCTGAGGGGACAGTTGTTAGTGTGAACCAGCTCATGGGGAGAAGTGGCTCCTGGCAGGTGGTTCTATTCACAGCTCCATAGGACGCTGCTGGGAGACCAGGAGGCTATGGGTGGAATTCAAATAAGGGCAGCAATCTTGAAAAGTCACCTGAGCTCAGATTCTAAGTGGGGAAAGAAGGTTCCATTAAAATGGCCAGTGGAAAGATAGCTTAAAGGAGTTATGGTCCTATTTTGTTAACTCAAAACTCTAAATAATAACGAAAAGAATATTATTAATGATGATTAAAGCTACCATTCGCCGAGTTACATCATTATGTCATTGATCCCTGACAACAGCCCCATGAGGTAGATGCTGTCCCCACACTTCACAGAGGAGGGAACCGTGGAGGGAGGTGAGGAACGACTGTCCCCAGGGGCTGCAGGCGTTGAGCTGAGTGACAGCGCCACTGTTCTGATTAAAGGAAGATTTAATTTCTCAGAGAGGGTGGAATACGAAAACGAGGGCTAACAAACAAGGAGGAATGGAGAAATATTAAAGTTGGACAGGACAGAAAAATCCACTAAAATATTAAGGGAAAAGAATTTGAGAAAGTTGTGTTTGAAGGCTGCCAGAGAAAGGAATATCATGTTCGAAATGTTAAGAATTTGAAATCTCCCTGAAGTCAGGCTCTAATATAGGTCCTCAAGAGTGGGATCCAGAGATAGATAAAAATAATATCCTCAGGACAAGCCTGGGTGGCCTGAAAATTCGGAATTTTCCATATAGTCCTTGTGGGCTCTGGGCAGACTAGTCTCAGCTTTGGCCAGGAGAAAGGGGGTAATCAACTCCTTTCTCCAAGAGTATCTTCAAAAGCATGTGAAACAATAGATGCAATTCAAATGTAAAACTTGTAATTCAAATGTTAGTTAGATTTTAATTAAGTTAAATGTTTTTAAAGGTATGAAGTGCAAAATGAGTTTTTCTTTAAACCTGGGGCATTTTACCCCCAAAAGGAGAAAAACTTCGCCTTAGAAAGAATCTCTGGTTTTCTTAGGATGATGAATGGTGAGACATAGGGGCACATGTTGTTACCTGGCTCTTCCGGTTCCCTCGTAATTCATAAAATTATGTAATGGGAACATTTAAATATTTAACTAGCTAAAGTATCAAAGGGCCATGTTCTAAGGCACTAAATAATTCATGCTGTTCTAGGGCTTTCGGTAAAATCTACTGCATTCAGTGACTGGGAAGCACCCTCACAGGCTTACTGCACCTCCTCCCCCAATCTCACTCTCATTCACCCTTTTTTGAGCCCTTGCTGTGTGCCAGGCACTATGCTGAGTACTTCATGTGAACTGTGTCATTTAATTCTCCCCAAACCTGGTGGGGTAGAGGCTATTATGCCCATTTGACAGACAAGGGACGGGCAGAGGAGGACCTGGAACTGGCCCTGGAAACCAGATGCTAATCTGAACTCAGCCACCACCTGTTACTGCTTCCTGTGCCAGTTCTCTGCTGGTCACTGTGCCCCGTGGGTCTGAGGATGCGGCCCTCCCTCCTGGAGCAGCCGCCGTGGACATCCGCAGCTCAGGCACAGCGTAGCAGCAGGAATAGGCAAAAGGATGGAATGCCGGCAGACCGAGAGTGGCACGTGCGTGGTAGCCCCTCGGGCCTCTTCCGGTTCAGGCCCCTGTCCTCTGCAGCATATGAGAAGACCTCCTCACACTGGGGATGCCTACCCTCAGCCGAGCAGTACTCCAAGGTGTGGAAAGATGGCCTCATCTCTGCAAAGTGAACATCAGAGGGAGCGGGAATGGCTCACAGAGATGTATGGATTTGACAGAGCTACTTTGCACCATGATTTATTGAGACTGTGGGGCTTAGGAGGTTATTTGGGGCAAAGGGGTGTATCAGAGAGGACGGTTCCTTACCGCCCCACCCCCCTCAGCTTCTTAGCTCCTTTTATGAAAATAAGTTTAGTGGCTGGATTAGGGCTCTACAGCATTACGATAACACCAGCATTATAAGTTCAACTTTGTATATCCTCAAGAAACCAGTCTTGGTACAATGACGGTCCACAGTCATTCTCCAGCTGTAACTTGCTACATTGTGAAACCCTGAAATCAGCTCTACTCTCAGCAAGCTTGAAGGCTCAGCGAGCCGCTCCCACCCAGGCCCTCTCACGCCAGCCTCACACTGTCTTTGGGTTGGCAGGGACAGAAACTACGTCTGGGAGTTCTCCTTAGCTCTCCACTGAATAAAACAATGATCTTCTGTCCAACCAATATTTTACAAGTTAATAAACTCTTTTCAACAAACAAAACAAAACAAAAAACAAAACAATGATCTTCTGAATCTGATAAACAGTCTCATGCTATCAACCAACACCCCCTCAGAAACCTCTCCACACCTCTCTCGATTAGTTATAGGACTTCTGTCCTATAGTCTTCAGATGGTTCGGCAGGTTGATTGATCTATAATTTAGTTGTAATTGTAATGAGAAGGCACAGTGTGTACCTATTCCGCCATCTTTACTGGAACCTTCCATGCCTCTCTAGAAATTACAGGCTTCGCAATCGGTATCAACACCGCCTTATGTCAGGATGGCTTATACATTTGCAGGGCTTTCTGGTTTTCAGTACTCGTTTACGTTCCTTAATTCACTTACCCCGTTTTGACCCTGTGAGATAGGCGACACAAATTCCCGGGTACAGGTGAGGAAAGTGAAGCTCAGAGCCAAATGGAATGGCCACAGCCCCGGGCTGCTCCGGGGTATGTTTGGGTCTAGACCCACTTCTGATGTCTATTCACTGCTATTACCACTTCCCTCATTCTTGTCCATTACTGTGCTTTTTCAAGCCTCAATTTATCCTCAAAATGAAGGTTTCAGAGCTGAGTTATCTCATGGGTACATTATACACAGAAAACTAGCAATTCTAAAGCTCTTCAAAACCGTTTAATTTGACCACATATATAAACAATTGGAACATTATATTCCTGATGGGCCTACTTTTCCAAAGTCAACACGATTCTGTGATCTTGTAGCAAAGAATCTAAATCTACATCATCCAAGGCAGAGAGAACTGTGTCTGTGAGCAAAACACATGGCTCCACGGAAAGAATGCTTCCCTAAAAAAGCAAACTGTGATGTGTCCAAAGCAGTACCCATTAAAAAAAAAAATTTATCCAGAATGAAACCTCTTTGCAAAACTTCCAAGACATCTCATTTTTCTTAAATTAAAACTGTAGACCCAATTTCATCATGAGTACATAGTATTAAAGTATAAGACCAGCTCAAGGAAAGAAACACAAATATGTATCGTGCTTTATACTCTTCAAGATGCTCTCCTATGTAATATCTTATCTGGTAATACAATTATAGACATACTGTGTGTCTTGTGACTACCGCTAATGCCTGTGTGCTACAAGATTATGTGGACAGAAGTTAGAAAGGCTAGTAAGGGGGGCAAATGCTCCCCTTCTAACCCTTCTTCAGTATTTGCTCTGACAGATTCACCCGGAGGATATATTTTTAAGAGGCTGACATTCATGTTTGTAATGTTCATACTTGTCCTCAGTTTCCCATCTCTAAAAGGTGGGCCTTGGGCAGAAGACCTTCATATCTTCCCTGCTTTAAGTTCTAGAGACCTGGGGGTGAAGGGCACCCTAGTTCTCTTGGAACAAGTCCTGGCTGCCCAATTTGTGATACAGAACAGAAGCACAGCCAGGCTCAGATGGGCAGACAGGGAGGGTGTTTGACATTCAAGGTCATCTGTAGGGTTTTCCAGAATTCTCACAGCACGCGGTCACTCTGCACAGACGTTCAGCCCCCTGGAGTATCTGCTTCTCCAGCTGTTGCGTGATTGGCATTTTAGGATCTGTGTTCGAGATCCCACAATCCCTTTGTCCCTTCAGTTCAAGCGTTGGTGATCTACTGCAAACATCCAGGTTTGGGAGGGTGAAGTTAGTGGACAAGCCCAGCAGCCAATTCTGCTGAGCACAAGGGCACCACCTGAGGGTGCATCTGAACGTCACCGATCCCACAAGCTCCTAAGGACTTTATTCTTCTCACTGATACACCTTCCTGGGGTGAGTTTGTGCTAGCTTTCCAACTGCCGGCGAGATGGTTCTTCTATGTGGCTGTTCCATAGACACCTCACATCCAGAAAGTCCACAACCCTATTTATGATGCTCCCCTGTACGCTCTGCTCCTCACAAACTCACCTCTTCTTAGCAAACAGAGCCCCACACGTCTAGTTGCCCCAGGTAGAGAAAGCACTCATCTCTTACTCTTTGCTTTCATCCAGGCGGTCAACAGGGTGGCTAACGGCATTCCTGCCATCTGTTCTGTGCCTCTGCTCCCCGTGTCTGAAGCACACTGCAGTGAGCATGTGTGTACGCAGGACTCTTGTCACTGCTTTCACAAGCCACTGTAACATCTCCCCGGGTTGCCCTCAGTCTATCCTCCATGCTGTTGTCCCAGGGACCTCCCAAAGCAAGTAAGGTCCTGTCAGCCCTTTGTTATATTCCCTGAGCAACTCGCTCTGCACTGGCTGCAGCCTTGACGTGTCTGCAAAGTGAAGAATTTCCAAACTGAGCTCCCTGGGTGCTGAGAGGCCCCTACCCCCAAAGGTCTCACCTTTTCTTCTTCAACTAGAGAAGATAGACCTACATCTGTTTTATATATTGCGCTTCCTCATTATAGTCCATTTTCTAAAATGGCCTATGTCTTACAACCACACACACACACTGAAAAAGGTTTGCAGTAAGCTAGTAAATGTGTACCATAATTTTCTAAGTAGTCCTGAGGTAAGTTCCTAGTGAATGTGGTACTGCGCTGTCGAAAAATGACAGCTTTGGGGTACGCTGTTGAGAGGACATTGGATTGTTAAATTAGAGGACGTGAATTCGGGTCCTGGACTTTTGCCTACTTAGCGATGTAACATAGGTGGGTTTCTGGGCTCCAGCAGTTGAATATGCTATACAAGTTTCTTTCCAACTCAAATACTATGATCCTAGAGCTAAATGAAACTTTTCAAGAACTGAAGTCAACGCAAAACTAGGAAGTGCTGGCAGGATTCAGCAGCAGAAACTCTACAAACATAGAATTTATAAGAACGCCCCCCCCCCAGGTTAGGCTCAGGACAAACTGGTGGCCCCAAGGCACTGAGAAAGCACGAAGTCCTATATAAACACTCCCGCCACCACAGTCGGGGCAGCACAGACTTCTCAGGCTCTGAATATGGTGTGTTGTTTTCTTGTTTGTTGCTCTTGTTCCTATAAAGCATGCAAGCACTTCCCCGAGTCACGAAGGTCTAGCAGTGGATCTTTAATTACTTTTCTAAACAAAAGCACGCAAAAGAACAGGCCAAAGTTTCTATCCAATGGTCAGGATTGGCTGTGGGATTTGTGGGGCTCACTGCAAAAGGAAGCTGTAGGGCATCTTATTAAAAGGTTTTTGAGAATTTCAAGATGGTGACAACATCATGAAATCAACCTTGGCTCCTGCACACCTACGAAGCCAACCCTGTTCACGGCCGTAGGTGATGGCCCGGGAATGTGACTTTCTAATCTGTGGCTGATTAGTGGCTAGAGATGCCATTGGATTGTCTGCAAAGGTTTACAGAGGGCTTCTCAGAGCAAAGTACAGTGAGTAAGGTGTGATGAACTGTGAAACGTAGCCGTAGGCTAATCCATTACCCCTGGGACAAGAAGGAAAGGCCTCTCAGGCTGATACTTGCTAGAGCTACCAAGCTGGGATCAGCTGGCAGGGAGGCACAGAGGGCTCTCAGAGTGCTGCTCGCCTGGATGAGGCTGACGGGATGGTTTTTGTTTTTTGTTTTTTCCTCTAGGGCCATGGTTCTCAGCTTTCATTTATTTCCTAATGCTTTGAAAATCTGATAAAAACTATGCACCCTCCATCCCCCACACACTCACACACAACAGTTTACATACAATTTCCTAAAGCCTGTTAGACCCCGGGTTAAGAATGGTTGACTTATTGGTTTACTTTGCTGAAATTGAACTAATTTCAACAACTAATTTTCAAGGTGAGTTGTTCTAAGAAGACAGGCAGGATGGTGCTTACCTGCTAATTGGCCTGTTCAATGTGCCATACTTGGGTCTGGAGGGTACATACCCTAAAATCCCAGGGTTGGTGTTCTGTATGACTCTGTATGACCTTGTATGGACCTGTATGAGTCTGTATAACTGTGCATGACCCTGTATGACCCTGTGTGAGCCTATATGACCTTGTATGGCCCTGCATGACCCTAATGACCCAGTGTGACCCTGTATGAGCCTATATGACCTTGTATGAGCCTGTATGACCTGCATGACTGCCGCAGTCATTTGCCCACACAGAATGGGAGCTGCTATGTTTTATTCAGTGTTTTACAAAGGAAGGACTGTGATTAAGTAGTGGGTCATAAAACTAACTTAGTAGGTCATGATCAGCATTTAAAAAAATAGAATAGAAAATATCAAAGCATCTTCTGTAGTCATGTTAAGTAAGTACTGCTTCATAAAACTTATTTGAGTATTTGTGTACATTGAGTCCCCATGGAAAATGCATTTCTTACTGTCACTTCAGGGGAAAAAAGTTTGAAAGGTAGTACTTTATTCAGATTTGTAGCTGGCACATGATAGGCCCTCTAATATTTGTTGAGTGAATATTGAATGTACTGTATAAGTTATATCTGCAATAGGCTTCAATGTGTTATTAGTTATTTTCAATGATGTCATTTACATCCTCCCAGAACTGTGTCAGGGTTACTAGTTCCTGATCGGACTTAATTACAAACTTTTATCATTTCTCTTGGAATCTGAAACTTTTCATTTGTACTGCTGGGAGGTGGACAGCAGGGGCTGTGAGTTTTATTTATTTTAGATTGGGGGAAGGAAACTTTTTTGTTCCAGCTGAGAATACTAACCTAGTCATACAGCCGAAGAGCAATGTACGTACTTTGTTTATTAAAAGAGAGAAAGGTAAAGTGGGGACGTGAAGGTAGATACAAGCAGAGGGATTTCCAACTCTCTTATTCTCCCTTCTCCCCTTCCTTCCTTCCTCTCTCCCTCCCTCTCTCCCTCTCTCCTTCCCTCCCTCCAGCAAATACTAACTGAGGAGCTGTATGCCAGACAAGGTGTGGGAACCCCCATGAGAGGAACAGACAGTCTGTCCTCTGGGAGCTTCCTCCCTGGGGGCGAGACCGTCACCACTAAGCCCGCAGTGTATCCTGACAATCTGGCCAGAGGACAGACAGCCGTGGGAGGGGTGAGCAATGGGGTGGGGTGGGCAGAAGTTCACAGAGAGGGCCGGGGCTTGTTCCAGGAACTGAGAGGAGCCCAGACAGTGAGGAGCGTGGTGGCAGCTGAGCTGGAGAGGTGGCAGGGCACAGATCTTGTAGACCAAGTTTGGGATTTGGGCCTTAACCTGCTGGAAAGCATTTTTGAGGGGAGGGGCAGTGTGATCGGATTCTGTTTGGCATCGTGGAGGATGGATTGGATGTGGAGAGGAGTGGATGGTGGGGGGTCCTCTAGGAGACCCCTGCCTGGGCAAGGTGAGAGATGATGGTAGCTTGCCGCTGACGCACAGTGCACAGGGAGGGCGATGGCTGGGGCTAGGCTCCACCTCGTCAGACAGCAGAGCCTGGTGACGGGTTAGGTAAGGATGGGCGAGGAAGGGGCCAAGTAAGACCCTGAGGGGTCTGCCTGATGCAACCAACGAATGAAGTTGGCTCAGCGAGGCGGGGGTCACAAGGAGGGCTGATTTGGGATGCCTCTGAGCTCCCCAGATGGAGATGTCCAGAAAGCAGGTACAACTGCACATCTGAGCAGGTCTGACCTGGAGACATAAACCTGAGTGAACGACCGACTTCAGGAAGGCAAAAGGGGGCCAGAGTCAGAGCTGAGCACACACACTCTCCCCGGAGGACATGCCAGGAGCCACACAGCCCAGGGAGACGGAGCAAGTCAAAAGGTGCACTTTTGGGGAGAGTTAGGCAAACACAAAGGGACTTGCACGAAGTAATTGCCTGTGGCTGTTCTGGGAATTGGAGGAAAGTATTTTTAAAGCGGAGGTGCAGTTTGATAATTATAGGCAAGCTAAGAGCTGGGCACTTCTGGTCAGATAAAAATAGAACCCACAGCTGAGATCACTGTCCTCTGGCCTGAGTCCACTTTACGTTTTGCCTTAGACGTCGGCCTCTGTGTGCTGGGCACTGGCACTGCGGCTGCGTTTCATGGCGCTCATCCAGGGCAGGTGTCGAACGCGCCCCGCAAGCCCCAGAAACTCGGTTGTTGAGGCATTGTTGGGGGATGCGCTTTCCAAATTGTCGCATTAGACACTCAGACTTTCTTTTGTCGAATACAAATTTTAAATAAATAAATAAATGCACAGAATTAAAAAACAAACTATGCTTTTAAAATTGACTTCTAATGCATTATTTTTAAATGATTAGGGTCTTCTAACAAAGTGCTTTTCTAAGGTGCACATATAAATGGCTGCCAGGCTTACATGAGAGTATCTGACCCAAGTGTCCCGAAGGCTGCACAGGGCCAGCCATGTGGGGCTCTGCTTCCCGTGACGGTTCCGTCTCTCATTCCACGGTACTACATTGGCCTTCTGACTCTGAACTGGCTGCCCAAGCAGCTTGACCAGAGGCAGAGAAAGGTCTGGCTCTGCACGGTGTGAGAGCTCGGGACCCGGGGACACTGAGTCATACAGTCGTTTGCTGAAAATGAACACATCGGTATTCGGGCTTTGCACGGTCAGTGTGAAGGCTCGACTAGTAAGGTCTGTCCCGAAGGGATGGCTCTGTCCTCCACACCAACAAAACCAGGACTCTAATCCTGTGAAGTGAAAGGTCTGAGACCAAGGCGTTCGGAGAGGCCTCTGGGGGGCAGCCCTGGGTCCCAGGGTGTGTGAGCTGCCCCCCCACACCCCGCCTCACGTTGGGAGGCTCACATGGTCACTGACCTGAACGTGAAACGTGCGGCCTGCTGAGCGAAATAAGGCTCACTGACGCTTCCTGGGGCGGCAGTTTATGTCATTGTTCCCACTCTAGGTCCAGATCCTGACTCGGGCAGGACCTACCCAATTCAGTTGTCAGTGGATGACGATATGGAAGGGGTGGGGTCATTCCTCGGGCCTCAAGGATGCTGGCAAAGGATGCTGTTGAGAACGTGTGACGTCCCCTCTCCGGTGGGGACGAAGAGGACTCACCCTACAAAGTTGTGGGCAGAGTTCTAAAAACGCAGGTTAGGATGTTATTTCCCAGTTTTTTCTCTCCAAGAAATTGCTGATGATTTTTAGCCAGCAAGTCTAAGAGCTGGACCCTGCTCCGGCTTCGATGCACCTCTGGGGTGGCCTTGCTGTTTGTTCCCTGACCTCTCGAGGCAGAGCTGTCATTCCGCCCGTGTTTGCTTAAGCGCTCGCCCAGAGTCCAGCCATTGTCCATGGACAGCCCATTGTTATCCGTGTGCTGTCTGGAAGGATTTCGTCCTCCTCTGGGCACCGTCCTGCCTCAGTGCCTGCCCACATCCACTCTTGTCTATCCTGTGACCCCAGCAGGGAGGAAAGACACTCCTTGCTCAGAACGGGATTGAAAATGGACTCACTAGTGGCATACCATCACTTCTTTTTGTTTGACATGAAACCACCGCCCCTCCTCACCACAAAACTCTTGGTGCTCTTTGAGACATCGCTTTGTAAACTGTAAAGAGCTGGGCAAAAGAGAGGGGTGATTGTGTTGGTAATGGGGAGACCTTCTGGATCACGGGAGCTGAGATACTGTGGGGTCTGCCCTTCAGGCACGGCCACATCCTAGCAGTTCCCAAGGGAGGGTCTCCCTGACAGCCGGCAGTGTCTCTGTCGCAGCATGCCTGCTGTCAGCCCCAGGAAGGCTTCTCACTGCAGTGCCACTGTTGTCACCCACTGTACCAACTCTTACTTCCCTGGACGTTTACCCTGGATGTTCTTACTTTCCTATTATTTTCTAACACTGCCCATTCCCCCTCTTCTTTTTTCCCTCTACGCGTCTGACTTCACAGATACGGCCAACCTTATTCACAGCTGACATGCGTAGTGCTCAGTTCTTTCTCTGGAGCTGACTTCCTTGGTTGAGGGTTCCAGGTTTAAACTGAGTTCTGCGCGTTACAGACTCAGGTCCCTGTGCTATGATTCTCTTAAAATACGTGAGCTCTATTTTCCTTCCCAAAGCATTAATTTTTAACATGGGGAAAGAGTCATAGTCTCAGAAGACAGAGGGATCAAACGCTCACTCTTCGCCCCAGCTCCATGGTTTGAATGAAGCACTGAGTCCCGTTGGTTCTTCCTCTGAAATATTTCTGGAACCCGTGCATTTTGTGTTTCTATCTCCATGGCTACAACCCTGGCCTGAGCCGCAGTAACCTCTCTTCACCCTGGGCAACAGCCCTCCCACCCATGTCCCTGGCTCGTCTCGCTACCATCCAGTTCACTCCATGAGGTAGACACACGGCACTTTCTGAAACACACAGCTGATAAGGACATGCCATTGTCCCTTGCCCTCAGGATAAGATGGAAATCCTTACTGTGTTGGAAGGCGTCTGCTTACCTCCTGCCTCTCACTTCAGCCCTCTCTGTCTGGAGTCTCCTGTCCTGACCTGTGCCCAGTCGTCCTCCTACGACCCGCCCAGCACGTCCTTCTATTGCCCACCTCCCTTTGCCTGATGACCGGTCCTCACCCTTTAGGTCTCAGACTGGATGCTCATTCATCGGGGTCAGGAATCGCTCCCATGTGCTCCCACGTGGCCCCGCACTTTCCCATTGTTCATCTCCCTACCTCCCTGTGCCACAGGTGTTCCTTACTGTACCTGCACTCCTCCATAGGAACCTGTAAGCTCTTTGCAGACAGGACCATGTTATTCACATTTGCCACAGTCTCCCCGGTGTCTACCTAGCAGAGCCTGACGTACAATCAGCAGTCAGATGTTCCCTAAACAGGGGAATGAAGCGCTTACGCAGCCGTGTGCACAGCCAAAGGATCGTTACCCAGGAAGCTCGCTGCTGCCCTGAGCACAGTACTATAATAATCCCAGGCTCGCACGCTGGAGACTTCCTGTCTGTCCTACAGCAAAGCTTCGGCATGATCAAAGACGGAAAAAATGCAATTTGTTTGTTCAGTTAATAGACTGAAAAACGAATCCATAAATCAGTTAGTTATAACCAACAGTTTTCCAGGCACAAATGGCTTGGTAGGAAACTGGTTATTTCTATCATATGCTAAATGGCATACTACTCTGTTATGATACTGTTGTGAATTTAACTCATAAGCGTCAAGAATGTACTCTGTAAGACCATCTCATTTTTGCCAACTGTCGGCGGAAAGGTATGTGATACAAAGCATCATAAAACCCACGTGGGGCTAGAAAACACACTTTGCTTCAAATTTAAGACAGTATTGTATTATCTTTTGGGGAAGGTTTTAATTTAACTACACCAAGGCTTCTTCTCTTCCCAATGTTTCTCAGTGGCATAAAGGGACTGACACAAGAACAATGGGAGGGAATGAATTCTCAACAACTTTTAAACAATTTTTAAGATGGGTTTTATTTACCCAAGAACACAGAGAGGCAGTTAAAACCGAGCTGGGAAGTGCCAGAGACGCAGGCCTCATCCTGCCACTGAGCCCTCTGTCCCCTTCTTTGTAGTGAAAAGGTTAAACAGATGCTTTCACAAAACTAATGGACATTGGAGCAGGCTGAGCACCAGGCTGAGCAGGCCACCCGGGGCGGGGGGGTGTCCAGGCCCACCTGCCCACCCTCAGGAAACGCTGTGTGTGAGTGAGTGAGTGTGTGCATGTTACACACCTGAGCTTGGGTTAACAGAAGGAGGAAGAAAGAGAGGGAGGAAGGAAGGATGAGCCCAGTGCAGACTGTTTTCTTTGATTAAGAAAAGAGCTTTTAAAAATGGCGTTCTTGAAAGAAATGTTATGCATTACTTGAAAAAAAAATCCACACCAAAACTCTGGTGGGGTGGAAAGAAGATGTTAACTGCCATCTTAAGGAGTCTATTTTCTAACAAATGAAGAGTCTCAACAAGATTGTACCAGCAGTTCCTCCCTTTTCTTGTTCCCTGAACTCTGGCAGTGGTCTCATGAAGCCGAGGGATCCCTTCCCCGAATGTTTTTAAATACATAAAATACACGAGGTGACAAAAGAAACCAATAATAAATATTGTTCTCAGCATGATTTAAAAATTGTGATATACTAAAATACATATTTATTAAGACGCCAAATAACAAGGGCTATTGTTTATCAACTGCTATCCTGAAGTATTAATGAACATAAATGTTAATCTATTATATCCGTAGTAGCTGTAACGTCATATGAAAATGTCTGTGGTTTCTAGTGCTGACTAGCACTCCTAATGTGGCTTGTTACTGGTATTCATAATTGAAGGAAACATTACATTTCAATTACAGGTTAGTGAGAATAAAGATGTAATTGTTTTTCCCACTCAAGTTCACAGCTCTCCTGAATTCCATCCATGGCGCCCACGTCAGCAAACCCTAGAAGCAAGGGTCTTGGTCTGTGGTCAGGCCATGACCTTGGAGGGAGTCAGGCCCACGGAGAAAGCCGCGCTTCTGCAGAGGCTGCTCATTGCAACTGAGCTCCCGCCCTGGGCCTTTTGGGGAACCTCTCTGTCCAGGCCAGTGAGCTGGATCATTGAACTTTTCCTCAAGTTTGGGGCTTACTGTGTCTACTAAAGTTGCTGTATTCCATTAGGTTTTTTTGTACATTCTGATCCAAATATGCAGGTCACTTCATTAAGCCCTCTCCTTGGATCTCAAAGGACTCAGAGGGCCCTTGGGAGAAGGCGTGTCTGCTAGACCGAAACCTAGAATCTTCAGGCAGTATCATTTCAGGAGGGTAATATAACCTTCATATTCATACAGGAGAGATTTTGAAAAATTTAAAGTACTTACACATAAGTCTTGTCTTGTTCCCCCAGGATTAATGTCACGATAATCCTGGGACAAGAACGAGCATGTTGAGATTATTGGTGACTTGGCATGGGCCCCACTTGGTCATGCCAGACAAGTCCCTTCTCTACTCGCCCTGGAGCCTTTCTAAGCTTCCGAAGGCTGGTGACCACGTGTGACGCATCATCCTCGTCTCTCCCTGCATGCTGCCCCCCAGCCCTGTGCCCAGGCAGAGACTCATTCATGGTCGCCGGCTGTGGGGTGAACAATGTGCTTCTCCTGGGCTGGGGCAGACCTTATCACCCTTCCTCACATGTTCAAGTCTTCCTTGTCTACCTGCTGCTTACTTTCAGGCCTAGGGGCATTTCTCACTGCTCTGAATCTGGGGTTTATGAACTTTCGCACATGGGTTGGGAGGCTGCCTTCTAATTCTAGCTGCTAGAGTCTTGCTCTCGGAACGTGGGCAAGTCCCTAGTCTCTCTGCACCCGAGTTCTGTAGCACATGGGGGTGATGCTTTCCACCCGGACTAATGCGCAGGATGGCTGTGAGCAGTGAACGAGGTAACATAAGTAGAACTACCTCCACAAGTAGGCAAGCATAGCTATGATGGTGCCTTTAATTTTAGTATAAATGGTCTCTTCTCTAATCATTTCACTTCTTTAATCAAAAGAGAATAATCACACTTCCACAGGTATATTACCAGATTTTTAAAATAAATGATTCTTCCTTTAGCCCAATATAACCTTTCCATTTCAATGAGTCCCTTATTTAAAATACTTTTCAGCCTTTTAAAAATAAAATAAAATGTAACCTATTCCAACAAGGGCAGCTTGCTGACTCTGCTTGCACGGAAGAGCCAATGAGTAACTACTACTGGATTAGTTATAAACGCTTGCTTCCCGACGCATTCCACAGACATGACCTGATCCCTCAACTGGCCTCTCAACAACCACCCTGGGCCCTGACAGGGCCACGCAGCTTCGTGGACTTCTACCCCTGTTGTCAAACCATGCCAACATCCACCCGAGACCCCCAGAGGGGTGACGGCCCTAAGGGGGGTTAGAGGAGAAACACAACCTGATTGAATGAATCTTCATATGTAAAATTACACTTATAATACATAGCTGCCAACAGGCTTCAAAAGATGGTAGAGGGCCGGCCGAGTGGCGCGATGGTTAAGAACTGGCTTGGGATGCCAGAGGGCCCCGGTTCGGATCCCACATATGAGGGCCAGTGACACTGTCCTCCACAGCTAAGATGCTGAACAACAGCTCAACCTGGAGCTGGACTGCCGTGAGTCGCCGGCGACGGCGTAGGCTGCAGCCCCTGCTGCAGTGGGTTGCCATGGGCTACCGTATGTAGCCAGCAGCCAGCGTGAGCGGCCAGCAGCTGCAGTGAGCGGCCGTCCAGAAGCCGGCGACTGATCTGCCTCGCCCGGGAAGAGCGCAATGATGGTGCCAACTTGGGCCAGTGAAGCAACGTCCTCCACAACCAGACTGAAGAACAAAACGACAGCAACTTGTCTGTTCCCCTTCCCCCAATTCCCCAGCACTGTTCCCATCCCCCCAATTCCCCAATAAAAATCTTTAAAAAAAAAAAAGATGGTAGAGATTTATTGACATTAATTTTTCAAGGCTTTGCATCACCGTAGTGCTGCTCTGATGAAGTGGCCACGTCCTGTAGGAGGCCTCCCTGCTGGCCACTGCTGTCTGTGAGACATGAGCCATTCCCAACGCATCCCTAAGGTCAGGCCGGAGGGGTGCTTGGGAATGCTCTTCTCTCACAGCCTTGAAGGGTCAGAGAAAGCCTGTTCCCAGGGCTCTCAACCTTGATCCCCAGGCCTGGGTGTTCCGTGTTAAGGAACTGATATCTACTTCCATGTACTTACACCTGTAACAACCATGTTATGAAGTAAATTCTTCTGAAAGATTAAAGACTTTGTAAAATTTCATTTTATCTTGGTTATTGCCTCAAAAGCATCTCTAGGCTCTTTTGCGATTTTAATTTGTATGGAAGAAACTCTTGGTAGCAGAACACAGGGCATCTTCTTTTGGGGAGAACATGTTAGGAAAGATTGATAGACAAGGGGTGGGCTTATCTGGCTGAAATGAAAGTGTGGCTTCAGCGCCAGCAGGGACTCCATGGAGGACGGATTAGAACTGAGAGAAGACCTGGGGGACAGCCAGGCACTGGAACAAGGGAACCAACAGTGATACAGAAAACGAGAACTGGCAGGAAGAGGCAGAAAACAGTGCACTGAAAACCGTTTTATTTTGACGTAAGAGGAAGTGAAAAGACTTCTAGGAAAGGATGTCATCTGACGGCCAAATGAGTCAGAAAGGTTATTTGGAATTCTGTCATCTGTCCTTTGAGCTAATAAGACTGAATCACTGATAATAAGTGAAGGAATTAAAACCCCATCCCTTTCTGAAAAACACTTGAACTGCTTTTTAAGAAAATCAGGAATAAGCCAGTGCCCAAACTACATGCCCCAAATTCTTATTTGGATTGCTTCGAGGTGGGTAACTTCGGCTCTGAACGTCTTCTATCAATAAATAAAACCTTTTATGAAACCTGCAGTCCTCTGCACGGCCATGAAATGCATTCTGGCTGTCTCCACAATCTTGCAAACTGCGTTACATCACCATGACTAACGTTCTTTGAGTTATCTGCCATTTTGCAAGTCTCGTTAAACCCTTGGTGCACTGCAATAGATTATCTGTGAGGAGAAAAACTTCCAAGTTTGTTTTCAGTTAAAAGATCTCATGGCTGTATCTATTCATTTAGAGTCAGAGATGGGGACACAATTATCGACTGGTCTGAGGGGACTTTCCAGAGAGGTCAACGAATGGGAGAGGGCTGAAAACATGACAGGTTGCTTGGATCCAAAACTGTTAGATTGTTTGATATATTTATTTATTTTTATTTTTCAATTAAAGTTGACACTCAATATTATTTTATGTCAGTTTCAGGTGTACAGCATAGTGGTTAGACATTTATATAACTTACGAAGTGATCCCCCCAGTTATTCTATGCCCATCTGACACTATACATAGCTATTAAAATATTATTCACTCTATTCCCTATGCTTTACTGTATATTCCCATGACTATTTTGTAACTGCTAATTTGTACTTCTTAATCCCTTCGCCTTTTTCACCCAGTCCCCATTCCCCTCGTACCTGCTATCCATTCAGTTTGTTCTCTGTACCTGAGTCTATTTCTGTTTTGTTTGTTCGCTTATTTTGTTCTTTAGATTCCACAAATTAAGTGAGATCATAGATATTTTCAATTTTAGTTACAGGATCTGCTGCTTCAACAAAAAAAGAAAGGATAAAAACTCTACATGCTAAGAAAAAATGGACAGGGTCATGCCAAGGGTCTGGGAGCCCTGAGGAGCAGAAGTGCCCAGCCCACGTGCCACTGCAGACAGCTCAGGGGCAGCCCCACACGAGCAGTGGAGAGGAAACAGCTCCCAGTCATCTCAGGAGACTGGCTTTGTGACTGCTTTCGAGGCCCTGCTGGGCTGAGGGCCTTGCTCTTTCTGCCCTCCAAGTCTCTAAGCCTCTGTCCTACTGCTCTGTCTGTCTGTGGGGCCTCCCGCTCTTCTTCAACCCAGGAACTCCTACTTATGCTGTGACACGTGGCGCAGGGAGCAGCAACACCATGAAATCTGGGCTCTCAGAGACCCTTCCCCATAGCGCTTATCACACTCCACTGTGTTTACTTCTCTTACAGCATTTCCCAGCAGATTTTAAGGCCCTTCTTAACCAGAACTGTACACTTTAATGATCACTTGGAGATCTGGAGAATGCAGAAATGGACAACGCAGAAACCGCTCACCCACGTACGTGCACGTGGGCTTCTGTCGGGGGCCCTTGAGTCACTTCCTGTAGCCGATCTGTGGGTTAGTAACACACTTTTGGACTTCATAATATCGAATAGTGCACGTTTCCGTACATTGTTCTTTTTCCAATGTTATTGGATATTATTGGCTAGCTCATACTTTT
>NW_017731436.1:442741-458003 GCF_001890085.2 Hipposideros armiger
GACTCAGGATAATAGCACTAATGACAAGAACTTCCTGAGCCCTCAGTGGGCACCAGGGCTGTACTGGGTGCTTGCTGGGCACCATTGCACCTAATCCTTCAAAGAAACCTATGAGGTAGTCCTAGGGTCACCCCATATCACAGATGCAGAAACAGCTGAGGGCAGTCAGATACCCTGCCCAGGTTCCAATATTATCCAATGACTGGATGAAGATTCATCCTGGATCTGTGTGTCCTTAGAGCCATGTCCCAACCACCAGGCTCTGCTAATCGGTTCTATATTTGCAACCAAGTTTGTTCCCCAAGAAAGCTTTTCCTCAGTCCTCAGCTAAGACTACAAACTCCATAAGACGTTGCTCTCATTTCAAACTCCTTAAACAAAGAAAAATACTCTTTTGAACTACCTGGGAAACTACATTTTCCTTTCTCCTCTCCCAGCACAAAGGGGTATTTATCTGTGTGCCCAGGGAGTACCAACACCAACCCACTTGTTACTAAAGGAAGAAAAGCCACATGTGCCAACTCTGGCTTTCAGCACATCATTGGATGTTTCGCCCTGGCTGCAAAAAGCAGAATTCTTTCAACCAAAACGTTCTACCTCAAAACAACATAGTGGCCAACTCTGCAATTACACATCCCAGTTGGAGACATCTGCTTTCTACTCTATTTCCTGAATGCAGAAGGTCCAATTCGCTAGTCTGCTAATGGGTCCCACCAAAGGCCCAAATGCAGCATAATGAACTGGAAAAGCAAAGCTGTGTAGGTTTGAATCACTGTGTGGTTTTTCCAGGAGTGCTGTGAGGAGCTTTATGTTAAATCAGCCCTACACTGCTTCACTCACCTGGAGAGTGGGGCCCTGATCGGGTTTGCCGAGCTCCAGCCCTTCGACCATCAACCGATGCTTAGTGGCAGCTGTCGGCAACGTGCTTTCTGTCCAGTGTTCCTCCTGTTGAGCCCAGCCCCAAACCCTCCCCCTTCCTCTCCTCTCCCTTCGCTGTTCTGCGTCTCCCGTTACAGGACGCCACAGGCTTGGCTGTGGAGTGCTGCACTGCCACTGTGACAAGGATTTACGAGGAAGGTTGCAGAAGCCTCCTGGATATTACCCACCAGCGGCTCTAATTTTCTCAGCTGGCAGTTTCTATAAGAAAGGATGCTCTCCTAAACAGTTATGCCAGAGGGGAAGTACACCATGCACTGGGGTTCATATCTACTTGTGGTAATTAATTCATCAAGGTTCTTTAAGGAACACATAAACCTAAGGGCAATGGAGGCAACAAATGAGAGAATTATATGAACTTTTAGGAAGTGTTTGACAGTAATACAAAGGGAATTTTAAAACACTATGAGGTGGAGAGGAAAGTTTATCGTGATTATGAATGTAGCCTAGAGACAGGAAACAGGGTTGAGACCAACTGATACCAATGAATGAATAGAAATAGTCTGGTGTCTAGTATTGGTAAACATTTTTATAAATGATAAAGAGAAGAAAATACCCAGTGACCACTTCAGGTTTCTAGTTAACCACTGCCTACCTATAAATGCCAACTGGAATAAGTCAGTAAACCTCCAGAAGAAAGCACACAAAATAACAGACATTTTTATGTGAAAAAGTGTACGTTACATACTACTCCATTGTATAACATTCCACCACATAAATATCAAAATTACAACCAGAGAAAGGGTCCTGAGAATCCCTCTAGATTCTTCCCCTGGAGATATTTAAGGCACTGTGCTGTTCTGGCTTAAAAGTGTCCTTGTGATGGGCATGGGATGGCCACTGGGGCCGAGTCACCAGGGAGGGTATCAGAAGTCAAACAAAGGCTGTCATGTGTCCTTGTAGAAACCGTGATGTGCCCTCACATAGAGGACCAGGTATAGTTTGTTTATCCTACCTGCCAAAGGCTACAGCAGATCAAGAAATTGCCCAGAGAAAGCCATTCAAAAATATCAAGGTAGCAGTAGTAAAAACAATAATTGCATTGACAATCACAGAGCATTTGCTGTACGCCAGGCACTATTCTAAGTGCGTTATGCGTGTTCAATCATTTACTCTTACCAACCCATGAGGTAGGGACTGCTGTGACCCTATTGCAGAGATGGGAATACCAAGGCATAGAGAGTTAAAGAAGCTTGTCCGAGTCACAAAGCTAGTATCTGCACCCAGGCCACGCGGTACCAGGCTTCAGGCTCTTAACTATAGGCTACTTATTATACTACCCGAGAAAGGCTGAACGGAGTGCCATGCTGTTCCACTGGGAGACGAAGGCTAAAAGTAATTTATCTAAGTTAATAAAACCCAAACAAGGCCTGATGGGGAAATCATGGACTTTCTAACAAATTGTAGATTTACTAAAGTTAGAATAAATTTCAGACAAACAAAAAGGAAAACTGCTTTGCACAGCAGGAAGTCTAACATTTTATTTTCCTCAAGAACAATGGAGACTACAAATTCTAGTAGACTCCAAAAGAGTGTGGGCAATCAATAATGTGTCACTGTGGGAAAGAGATTTGTTCTGAGGCTTTCTATCCTCTCCGGTATAAGATAACAGGGAATTTCCAGGCCCATTCCCCCAGGAATACCCTTGGTTCTGTCTCTCAGGGGCAGGCTCTGGGGCTGAAGAAATGAGGGCCTTCCCCGGGGTGGCAATGCCTCCGTCTGTTTCTTACTACCCTTCCTGTTCCTCGGGTCTTCTGCCCCCTATTAGCCAACCTCATCTCTAGGAAGCTCCAGCCCAGGGAAGAAGGTGGTTTGTGGGTGTGGGCAGCAGCTCTCAGTGTGCAGTGACAGGGAGCAATTGCCAAAGAATTCCAAGGGGCTGGGACCCACGGCAGTTGTAGAAATCCTGTGCTGGGTAGGTGGTGGTCCAAGTTTCACAACTGAGGACCAAGGGGTCCTTGCTCCATGGTGCCTGCTCTGCCTGCTTCCCTCGTCTGTCCCACGAAAAGCAAGGAGACAGAGAGGGGAGGTCTTGGCCGTCTCTGGGAAGGGTGACAACCCTAACTGCAGGCCCAGCGGTCTCTGGCCTCTGCTTCCTTTCCTCTCCTTATGCTTCAAAGGCCTCTGGCTCCCCACGCCAAACATCCCTCAAGGAGTTGGAAGAGCAGCACAAAACACATCTGGTTACACGCGGGGCTAGCTCACTGGGCAATGGAGGGACCTAGGGTGAAATCATTTTATTTCAAGGGTCTGCTGATCTGGCAGCTCCAGGGAACAAAGGTTCCCCACTCTGGTGTGTGTGCTCCTGGAGAAGAAGGCCTTGGGCGTTGTATTGGTAGAGGGGGTGGTACAGGGTATAAAAAGTAAAAAATTATTAAGTGTAACGCCAGGCTTGGTGAACCGGATCAGTGGCAGGAGGCAGATATGTTGCAATATTAACTATTATTGAATTGTTCAGTTTCAAAGCATTCAAGAGACACACATGCTGACTCTAACTCAGGTCTATTAAAAGGCATTCAGCTCTCCATCAGCTACAGACATTTTAGCACAAGCCTTAGAGGTGGAACAGAGGCGATTTCAGCTTTTACTCACCTACGCAGTTATCGCAAAGGCTACAATGAGAGGCGCGAGGGGGCCGGAAAATCTTGCAGGTGAAACAATATTTAAGTTTCACAGTCTGGCCATTGATGATTACTTCTTTGGTTCTGGGAGGCGGGCGGTACCCCCCTGAACTGGTGCCGTTTGCGATATCTGTGGAGAAAAGAAAAAGAGTGCATGCTCTTAACATAGCACTTAATCTCTGCAGGCCCTCACACCTAGACAGCCTGGGGTCGGCATTTCCAAGTGCAGTTCCCACACCCAGCCTCCGGTCACCTGTGCCTTTTTGGGAGGCTCCTGACACCAGACACAAAAACGTGCTGTCCCACAACCTTGGCGCTCTTTGCTTGGGCTCAGGGCTGTGCTTACTAGTCCACATCGGTGGCACGTACTGAGCTCTGACCAATGGGGTGAGATAACACGATGCCCCGCCCACTCTCCCTACTCCCACTCCCTGGCCGCCTTGGAGCTACAAACTGGGGACCCCGCATGACCAAGCATAGGAAGACTGCCCCTGAGACTGCTTAACTAGGCCATACTGTTACATGAGCGCCAAATTCCTAGTGTTAAATTGCTGAAGACTTGGGTTTATTTTGTTACAGCAGCTAGCGTTGTCCTAATTAATACGGTGGGTGATATTTACTTTCAGAAACACTTTTCTTCTTCTATGGTGTACTCCAAATCCAGCTCAAGACTCTGCCCGGTTTGCCCATTGGCCCCCTCAAAAATACCAGGTTTTGAATGGGGGAAATATATATATATATCTTTAAAAATAATTTCTATGTTTTGTTTTCTGACCAGCATCTTATATTTTAGAATCAGTTTTTTAAATGTTGAAGAAAATACAAATATATCTATTTTTTAAAAAGTTTTATTTTATCTTACAGGTTGGTTCTTCCCCCTTAGAATCACCCAGGGAGCTCTTAAAACTCCCCTAATTCATGGACCCTTCCGCAGACCCATTAAGTCAGAGCCACCCGACTTATGAGATTCCCTGGGGTTCGCGCACCTGAAAGTTTGAGAACCCCGCCCTGGGTGCCTGTGAATACACCCGGTCCACACAGCACACCCGCTTCTGACTCTCACATTCCTTTTTGTTATGTATCCAAATACACTCACGTGTGTGATAAAGAACTAAGAGAACTCAGCTTTGCTCCCCTGAAAGGGCCGCTTCACACATCACTCCCAGCTACCCAAGCATTTTCCCACGGAGAGCCTGGTGGTTCGGACAGCCGGCGGCACCCTCTGCCCCCCAGCAGGGCTGCTGTCACTCACTGACAGAATCCACAATCCCAACGTCATGATTTCAGCGCCGCTCTACCCCAATCTTCTCTAAGGGGCTGTGAGAGGCCTGAAATCTGCCCCTGGCCTTTTAGCCTAAGGCTTTGGTATTTGTGCAAATATCAGCCTCACTGGTAAGGGAACATTCTGAGCGATTACTATTCATTGTAACCATAAGTTGTAGAAGGTCGTAGAAGTGGGGGGATGGAGAGTTCAGGGACAGGTGAGGGACAGAAGGCAGTATGGAGGGCAGAGAAATGGAGACGGAAGAGCAGCCTTTGTACTTCACCTTTGTGTGAGGACAACCTTCCTACTCAGAATAAACAGCTATGGGGCCATCCCAAGAATGCTGGGTGATCTTGCCAAGCAGGACACCCTCTCTTGGCATATGCCCCCCGTGCCTGGTAACCCCAGGTGAATTCAGCATCTGGAGAGGCACCCAGCTCTCGAAGCATATACACTGGGAAGAGGAAGGCATCTCAACAGATGCTGTAATAAGGAGAAAATAGACCACGTGACTGTGTACTTCCCTGAGCATCAGGGTAAAAATAACTGGCTTTGAACACATCAAGGATAAGGTCAGATCTCTACGGGTGCCAAATGGGTGCCACTGAGGCCTAAATTAATTATGACCTGGTGCCTCCCTGGCCTTATGTCAGCTGTGAATTCTATTTAGCTCTTGCAAACATGGGTAGAAAAACTAGAAAGTCAGATATAGGTTTAAAAATAAGAATCTAATCAATAATATTTGTGTCAATTTCATCAGAAAAGTTTAAAAACTGATTTGTCGAGGAAAATAGTTGAAAAAGCAGGGATGACAAACTTATCCACACTAGAACGACTACTAAAAAAGCCGACTTCCGAGGGGCAATGATGAAAAAGTGAGTATTTGCCAGCACTCCTTAAGACAAGCTCTATGATCTCAAAGTTCCCAAGTACATTTTCGAAAGATTAAACCTTCGACACAAAGTGAGCTGAAGGCTAGAATTCAACAGACATGGTAAACTGACACGAATGAAACTAAACCCACACACTCTTTGATTAAATATTTGGAGAAATGGAAGAATCAGAAAACCTGGATTCAGGGTCTAGCTATGCCATCGTTGAGTGACTGAAGGGCCACAGAGCTAAATATAAAACAGTCAATTGATATTTATAAAGTATTCACTACAAACAAAATACCGTGCCAGAGGCAGTGGAGGACCCATAAGTGAGCACAGATGTCTTGTGGGGAGGGACCAGCACGGGGTCCTGCTGGGCTCTTTGGTGAGTAACCCAGCCACCCCATGCCCGTCTGCTCTCCTTACAGCCTTCAGAGCCCACTTGCTAAATGCAAGTCTGACTAAGAAACGTGGGGCCTCCATGCACCTGGCGGCCCCTCTTTTCTTGTAGCACAATCTTACACAGAGCCTGTGCTCGAAGCACAGCGGCCTCCCGAGCTCCCTGAACAGGCAGGCAATGTTCTTACATACTCCGAGGCGTCTGCACTTGACATCTTCCCCATCTGAGCCTATCCGTGTAGATAACCCTTATCCTTTAGGTCAGGCTCCAGCTTCTCTGTGGAAACACTGCGAAAGCAGAGTTCCTTATTTCCTCCTTTGGGCTCTCACTGTACTGAGCTCATTTATTTATCGAGTCAATAGCTCTGTATTATGCTGTTCAGTGCCAGCCCCGTGCTGGGAGCCGGAGGTGCGGCAAGAACTACACAGATTTGTTTCTCTGCTGGTGGTAGTCACAGGCTGGAGGGAAGACTTGGACCTCTGCGAACGCGTCCAGCACAAGGATCGGCTTTCCTGGCTCCCCCCTGATGCTGCTCCAGGGCAGGGGCAATGCCTTCCCCACTTTCATTTTCCCAGCATCTAGCACGCAGTAGGTCCTCAAGAATAACCTGCTGAATGGAAGGCCAATTGTCCTGGCAGATAGGAAGCAACGATTCCGGATGCACAGGACTGGTGTCCTAACTCCTCCACGCCCACCTGTCAGTCACACTGCCCGGTGACTCCGCCCTCCCCAGGAACGCCTGTCACAAGGTCCTACTGAGGCTGTCGCGCCTCAAACATGTCCATAGCCACTGCTGGTCCAGAGACCCATCTCATACAGCTGGTCAGTGTCACCTCGGAGGGCTGGGCAAGACGGGCAACTAGCTCCCTCAGGGCCACCCACAGTCGCTGTTTCTTGCATGTACTCCCTTCAGTAGCCTCTGCAGACCAGCAGCTCCCAGGCACGCCTGCGCCAGGGCGGATGTGACTAATGAGGCCTGGAAACCCACCTGAGGACAAAAGATGTCTCTCTTTAAACGTTCAGACTGGCGCCAACAGTCTTCGTGGCATCTGCTTCTCTCCCTGGGGATGACAAGCACCCGCGGCTGGCGTCAGGGGTGCAGGAGGTGGCGTTCCTGGTCTATTCCTCAGTTACTTATGTTTTTGGCTTTGGGTTTTGTTGTTGGCAACAACTGTGCCTCTGCTTGTTAGGGCTGCTCTTTGTGGTTTAAATACAGTTGTTGAAAAAGAATAATTGAGGTCTGCAATAGCGAACGGTTAAAGATCACTAGAACTTGGGGCGGGGGAACCTATAACAGCTCTGCATGTTTATATGAGTCTTTTTCAAGGACATTTTTATACACAAGCATTTTAAAAGAAAACTTAAAAGCTTAAAATGGTCTTTTTCTTCATACCTCTCCCCACCCCAAATTGTTGCAGCAGATATAGTAACAGAATCTTGGTTTAGCATTCACCTCACAATGAGCCTACGGGCAAAAAATTCGGGGAACTGGGCAGAGAGGGAGAGGGCTGGTCAGTGTGAGTTCCAGGACACAAAACTGCCCGTTGACTAAAGTTGTAAGTTGTCTGTTAATATATACCTAGTTCAAAGCCACTCTCCAAAAAATAAGTCATCCTCTTTTCTTGAAAGAATAATCGAGTTCACCTCCTGTGAGACCCATTTGTTTGCCATCTTATTTATTCCTGCCCCAAATGCAGGGACAAAATTGTGGAACTTCTAAAATCGCTGACCTTCACCATACAGTAGCCCCGCTTTACCTATGCTTTTGCGTTCCATGGTTTCAGTTGCCCATGGTCAACAGTGTTCTCAAAATATTACATGGAAAATTCCAGAGATAAACAATTCATAAGTTTTAAATTGTGTGCTGGTCTGAGGACCTCACTTCATCTCATCTCGTAGGCCTTGTGTCATTTCACATCGTCATAGGAAGAATGGTGAGTACAGTACAATCAGTTTGCGAGAGAGACCACATTCATATAACTTTCTTATAGTATATTGTTATAGTTATTCTATTTTATTATTAGTTATTGTTAATCTCTTCCTGGGCCTAATTTATAAATTAAACTTTATCATAGGTATGTATGTATAGTAAAACACATAGTTTAGTGCTATCTGCAGTTTCAGGCATCCACGGGGCTGAGGGGTGGTCTTGGATGTATCCTCTGCAGATAAGGGGGGGCTACTGAATAAAATAACTTACACTGTATTTTTAAAATGCAAAGAGAAAAAGCCTGATTTAAAGATGTAGATTAATGTTTTTTCCTTTACCAAAAGGATCCAGGACAGTTGCATCCCCTGGTGCTCTGAAGTTTCATAGATGGTTCACCAGTTGACTCAGTGGGAGGAACCTTTACTACTAGGTGATTGGCTAGAAGGAAGATAAAATATTCCCACTAGGATGTAAGTCACAGGGAAAGTGCGATTTGCATTCTATTCAAGACTATTAATATATGTATTGCATGTGCTGAAGGACAGCAGTTGGATCTAACAGATCTGAAATTTTCATTAGGCCCCTTTCATTGATGCTTTGCAGTATATGGGACACAAGCCACCCAATCTTGGAATGGTTGATCTATCATGATGGAAGGTGGTTAAGAGACACTTAGCCTGGACACTTGGCTTATAGTCTGTAAACTTACAAGATCATAAGAAAATATTAACAATGATTAGATCTTAGATAAGTCAACCATTATTTTAAGAATTAGGGGAAAAAGGCAGAGCAAATTCTTGTCTGTCTAGAGACGTTATTTATTTAGGTTTCCACTCAAGAGAGTAAAAATGTGAGTATTTTCTCACCAACATATTGGCTGGCAGCAGCTTTGCCTCCACAAGTGTTTATATGCAAATATGCACATAAGGGCTCATGAAGGGGTGACAGTCCCCAGTCCTCTTCCTCCAGTTAAAAGCCTGGCTACGTCAGTAAGTCTAAAGTGTTTGTCTTCGCGGCCTGAAGCTGATGCCTGAGGCGAAGCTCATGCAGGCAGATTTTCAGCCCGAGCCACGTGGTGGGCAGACACGGGAGCCTCTCTGCTTAGTGGGCCCATCTCCAGGAGGAGTAGTGGGCACCTGGAAAGCCAGGAGCAAGAGAACCAGGAAAGATGATGTGGGAAGCCACAGGCGAGGGCAGGCCCCACGTCGGCAGAATGAGTCCTCCAAGGAACGGAAGACATAAAATTCAGGGCCCAGTTATTCTTTTCCAAATCGTTGACTCACTCAACACCTAGGAGTGTTGGAGGTACCCTGGTGGGCAACACAGACCAAGTCCCTGCCTTCAAGGAGTTTACTGTCTAAAGGAAGAGAAAGATATTAATTAAATAATCACCCAACTAAATGCATCATTACCCATCGTGTTATTTTGTGACAGAGAAACATGGACGTCTGTCTGGTATGGGGACTCTTCCCAGAAGAGGTAGCATTTGAAAGAGGACCTGAAGGACGATTGAGTAGAGCTTCCCTAGGCAGTGTGTATGTGTGTGCACGCACACCCTGGGAGCTGGGAGCAAGTCATTTCAGGCAGAGAGAGCAACTGTGTACTGGCCATGAAACAGGAGGCAGATGGCATATCCAAGAACTGAAGGGAGGCCAGTGTGACCAGGACACAGACTGAGAGGAAGACAGTCAAAGAGGAGGAAGACAGGGGCTAGATCGCACGGAGCTTTGTCATCATGTTTGGGATTCTGGCCTTTAACCTATGTGCAAAAGGAATTCAATTTGTTAATTTTACGTGTCAACCTGGCTAAGCTACGTGCCCATGTTTTTGGTCAAACACCAGGACAGATGTTTCTGCCAAGGTATTTTTAGATGAGCTTGACATTTAAATCAGATTTTGAGTAAATTACCCTCCATAAGGTGGGTGGGCCTCACCCAACCAATTGAAGGTCTTAAGAGCCAAGACTGAGGTTCCTCAGAGTAGAAGTAATTCTCCTAAAGATGGCGACACAGAAATTCTGCCTGTTTCCAGCCTGCTGTCCTGCAAAATCCAGACTCAAGACTACAACATAGCCTCTTGCCTGACTTCCCAGCCTGCCGCCTGCCCTACAAACTTCACACTTGCCAGCCCCCACAATCCTGTGAGCTAATTCCTTAAAACTAGATCTATAAATCTCTTGTTGGTTCTTTTTCTCTGGAGAACCCTACTACAGAAGCCAAGAAGGGTTCTACTCGTATGCTGTGCACTAATGTGATCAGGTAGGCATTTTATAATACCACATTGACTGCAGTCTCAAAGATGGATTGGGGGCATGGGGAAGCAAAATGAATTTAGGGCCAGTTAGGTGAGGTTTGGAATACAAGCTAGAGAAGATGTTAGACTGAAATCGGGAGGTGGCTGTGGCGATGAAGAGAAGTAGGTACATCCCAGGAACATTCAAATGGTAACACCAGTTATTAATGGATGTGGTAAATGCGAGACAGGTGGGTGACCAGGATGAATTCTGAGCTCAGGCCTGACCTTGCCCCTCTCTGAACAGGAAGCTGGTTTTGAGTTGTAGGAGATAATTTAATTTAGAACCACAAAGGATTTGGGTTTATTCTGGACTTGGCCATCAGAGGGCTTGGGGGATGGGTCTCCTTTCAGAGAGAACTTTGTCAAGGAAAAAAACATGTCAGATGAGAACTTTAATAGGCACTTTTTAGCCCCATGAGAACCTGACTACTTAGGGCTTTAACAAGGAATTGAGAAAAACACAATAAAAATATTTGTAGAGAATTGGGCCAAACAATCTTTTTCTGTCTACTTAACAGAAAATAGAAAAAGGTAGCCTCAAAGAATGAGCTTCATATGCTACTCAGGCTGGTTTCATTCATTCATTCATTCAATTATTTATTACGTATCTACTATATACTAAATGGTCTGCTAGGTGCTTCAAATATAGTGGAGAATAAGATAAGTCCTCTGTCCTTTTGTGCTTATACTCTAGGAAGGGCCGATAAGCCCTGAGGATGGATTTTTAATAATGTAAGTATGTAAACAAATCACAATTAATAATAGATCTTAAACTTGGCTGAGGATCAAGGTCACCGAGGGCAGTGATTCTCAACCAGGGGTGATTTTGCCCCTCAGGGGAAATCTGACTACACAGAAAAATAAGGAGGGCGTGCTCCTGGCATCTAGTGGGTGGAGGGTAGTGATGCTTCCTAAACATCCACAATGTCCAGGACAGCCCCCACAGCAAAGAATTATCCAGCCCAAAATATCAATAGTGCTATGGCTAAGATACCTTGAACTAGGGCTTTGCTACTCCAAGTGTGGTCCGTGGACCAGCAGTATCAGCAGCATCAGGAAGTTTGCTAGAAATGAGTAATCCCAAGTGACTCAGATGCATGTGCAAGTTTGAGAAGCACTGCCGTAGATGCAAACACTTGTTAGCAAGCAGGATGAAAGCCCCGCGAAGTCCCCACTCTCCTCCTTTTAGCTCTCTGGCAAGCATATGTGTGAAGGTCTGCTTACTGGGAGACTTTAAAATGTGTAGACTTCTTACTCCTGAAGATTCTTATTTGTGGTGGGAGCGAAGAATCTGTATTTTTTGAAAAGCTCCCCTTGTACATCTGATGAAGACAGGTTTGGGATCCATGGCAAACACCATGCAAACACAGCTAAACCCTCAGGTTGAGCGGCAGGGTTGCTAGCTGGAGAATCAAGGGGTTGGCTAAGGATAGAGACGCTAGAGAGAAAGATGTGTGCCATTTGCAAAGATGCTACCTTACTCAAAGGGTTGGTGCTATCTAGTTAATTATGGAAAGTCTGCCGAGTGAAACCAGGCCAGGTTTCCAACTGTTCCTTTTTATTATATTTATAGCAGGGTAACTTTTTGATCAAAGAAAATCTTACAAAAAAACAACAAAAAAACAATCCTGACTATCCAAGATAGGCAAGAGAATTTGCAGATATTTGCTCCTGTCAAAAACGTCCACGCTTAGAAAACGTCCCTGGGTTCAGACAGCCCATAACATTTATTTATACTTTTGGTTTCCAGGATTAATACATTAAAAAATACTATCAGGGACCAAATGTCTTAATGGACGTTTTGGACAGAATCAAATATGACCCAATATCCTGCAATGGGCAAGACTTAATGGCTTCCATGGACGGCCCCTACTTGTCTTGTGTGCTGTTCCAGGGGGCACAGTTTGAATAACAACATGACACACAACAGCTATGGTCTGGAGTGGAAGCCAATTTTAGGTAAGAAAGTCTCTATTAAACTACATTTCATTTAAGGATAGATCTTGTCCACACTGTGTGTTCTCTTGGAGTTAAGCCTTGTGTGCACATGGCTCTGAGCATGAATTTTCCCAGTGACTCTGGAGTGGAAAACACCAATCTTCATTCTGCTGCAAAAATAATTCCACGAATAGAAACCCAAATATTCCTACAAATAGGTCTGAAAGCACAGATTCCAGAAAATAGGAACACGGGATGGCCTTGTGAAGAGAGACATATTTTTTTGATCCAGTAGAGATAACTGGCCTCAGTTTCCCCACATTTAAATTATGATCATTTGGTGCCTGTAGTTCAGGGACGTTGTAAGTCATGGAAAGACCTGGAACTGTCAGATGCTATGACACTCACAGCTATCAAAAGCTCCTTTGGGGGGAGGGGGCTGTTATATATATCGCACTAATTAATGCAATTAAAGACTGAAAAAGGAAGTGCTTAGGAACTATGACCTTTTTTAATTTAACTGAGATCATCCGAAACATGCTTATAGGAAAATGAAAATTAATGACTCTCTTCTTTTTTGTCATACTATATTTTTCCACGTGGATGACAAAGCCTTGCCCTTCAATGTAAAAGAAAAAAAGGTGGCTTTGTCCTTGCAAAGTTTTAATTTCCCTCAAATTTTGTCAAAGTTCTCTGTGGACACACACAAAATTGCTGTGTTGTATGAATGAAAATCAATACTTCTATTGAAGGCCAAAGCTAGAATTATTTGTGTGTGTTTCTACTCCATGTGCACAGCTTCTGCATTGTCAAAAACTACTGAATATTAGATGATGATAGAGATCGATTTGGGTTGCCAATGTCTGGCAGTATTATAAGACAAGTAGATGAGAACAAAGGTAAAACCTAGGCACTAGAAATCCTCCCAAGGCAGCGCCATATTTCATCTTTATCATCAGGAAAATCTGATAGGCTTTTATTGAAATTTGAGTGGCATTAATATGAAGGCATTGGCCGTGACTTGAATACAAGGATTGGCTTATATCTCATTCTGTACAGTAACATTACACGATTTTATCTTAGAATCAAGGAAAGTTTTATCTTAGTACCAGGGAAAAGAAAATTAAGGATGCCAGTACAGAACGAATAGATACTATTTATAAATGCAGTATGCTTTCAAGGAAAAAAAAAATGGCCATCCATTATGATCTACACTCTTATCTCTTTAGTCAACACAACTTGGTTAAAATGAATAAGAATCTTCAGTAAGGTGACTAGTATCTATATATCTATTATCTATCTATCTATCTATCTATCTATCTACTTTAAAAGTTTCTCTATATATAATGTTAGCAATAACCATTTAGAAACTATAAGGGAGTAAAATCCCATTTATAGCAGAAAAAAATCATAATACTTCAGAAATAAACCTAACCAAAAAATATGGTATGTCTCATGAGGAGAAAACTATAAAACAATATAGAGACTTAAGAAGGGTTTGAAAATCATATATATGTCCCAGGGTAGAATATTCTGTATTTTAAATATCAATTCTTCCTAGATTACTTTATGCATCTATTACAATGCTAATCAAAATCTCACTATTATTTTGGGAAATTCTGACAAACCAGAAAAAATGATTCTAAGCCTCATCTGGAAGAATAAAACAGAAGGGAATATTTGCAAAAGTAAAATTATGAGGGAAAATGATTGTCTCAGGAAAAAAATGAAACATTGAAACAAAATAGAACATTCCCAAATACAATAGATGCAAATTCTATAAGATTCAGTATTTTATAAATATAGCATTTCAAATCAGAGGGGAAAGCATGGGGTTTTCAATAAATGGAATTGGGATAAACAACTAATCATTTAGGGGGAAAAATCTGAAGTTGGAGCCATACTTCAAATCAATACCAAGCATTTAAATGTAAAAAATAAAAACATACAATAACTAGGAAAATATACATAAACCATCAAATTTGGGGTGGGGAAGCCCTTCCTAAACTTATACAACAAGGCAGCATACATAAAGAAAAGATGGATAGTGATGTCTACATAAAAAAATTTTTAAACCTATATGTCAAAAACTCCATAAAATGCAAATAATAGTGCAGAAACATAGTTGTTACACTTATGTCAGAGGGTAATATCTTCAAAGAGCTCTTGCAAATGATTAGGAAAAAGACAAATATTCCAATTAAAAAATGGGCAAAAGAGATGAACAGGCAACTCACACATAAAGAGAGAAATATGGTCAGTAAATATATTTAAGAAGCTTTTGATTTGCTCCCCCAATTTCAAACAAACTAAGTCAAAGGTTAATTTTAAATGACATTATTTAGTATTGGTCACAGTAGGGAGAGATACACTTGTGTACCTTTGCTAAGAATATAAATTAATACAATTCTTTGAGGAACAAGTTGGTTCTGTATCTCAAAGCCTTAACAATGACCCAGCAAGAGCACGTTTAGACATTTGACCTAAGGAAATTTTCATGACTGCAATACTGTTTTTTATTATTAAAAAATGAGAACTTAAATATCAACAAGAAGAAAGTGGTTAAATTATGATATACACTCATGCAATGGACAACCATACACCTATTAAAGATGGAGTAGAAGGATTCAGAGTATATTCAGAGGGGGAAAAAATCTGTTTTCAAAATAATGTATGATGTGCGCCCATATTTACGTAAAAACATATTATGCAGAAAAAACATACTGGGAGTCTACATCCAAATGCTATCCATGGATACCTCTGATTGGTAGGGGTAATAAATAAATAAGTCAATTAAGAATAAAGAAATAAATTCTCTTTTATGCTTTTCAAGGTTACCGTATTTGCCGGCGTATAAGACGATTTTTTGGCCCTGAAAAATATGCCTCCAAGTGGGGGGTCGTCTTATACGCCAGGTATACTTCAGATAGACTGCCCATAGTGCTTGCCCCGTGCCATAGTGGCCTCCCGATGCCCGCCCACTTCATTCCACATACCGTTCAG
>NW_017731436.1:458963-481498 GCF_001890085.2 Hipposideros armiger
ATATATATATATATACACACTTTGTAATGAACAAAAAAATGTCACTTTTCAAACAGAGTTTGGAAAGAGACATAATACATGTGCAAAAGTGCAAAAGGAATTTAAACAGACTTGGCTGCCTACAATTCATAAATTGAGATGTCAATGGAAGTATCTCTGGTCTTTGAAAATAATTACAAATTCATCACTTCCATCAGTAATTTAAAAGACATGTCCTCGCTACCTCTTCTAAAGAGTAGTTGTAAGGTGTCTTTTCGATTCTTTTTTCATTCCTGAAACTCGGTGAGAAGAAGGTTATTTGACTCATCAGGGCCACTTGTAACTCATGGAATTTTAATTCTCCTGGGCCTCTGGCAGCCACACGGGGCTATTTGAGGCCAAGTCACTAAATTAGCTCACAACACAGATTATCCCAGCATAACATTTATCTCTAGGAAAAGTGCCTTTCATGCTACTGGGCACTGCATTCTTTCATCTGCCAAAATACTGTCCAGATCTTGTGCCATGAGGAAGCAAGGGGAAAACAGCATTTTCCTGGGCGTTGGGAGACCAAGTTAAATCGTCCACACTCTGCCACCACTGCGTGGCTTAATCTCTCTGGGTTCCTCAGATCTATATAATACGGGGCTGGAGAGATGACCAGTGAGGTTCCTGGCTGTTCTGGGGTATAGGATTCTATACAGGGCTCATGTTCCCTAACTTTTTGACTCCACTTGACCCTTCAAATGAGTGTGACTAAGTTTGAATAACACTGAGTAACCTGCCTACATTGTTCACGAACACATTACTTGTATTTTTGCTTTAGTCCCACAAGCAGATGGTAAGTGGGTCGAAGGCACACGGTAGGTAAGCACTTAATAAATGCTTGTGAACCTAAATCCAGCCCACCATTAAACCAATAACCTAATTTGACATCTTTCCACTCAGAGCGATTGAAATGACTCCGATACTCTCTTCTTTGGACTGTGGCACTGAGGAGTTTACTAACCGGAGCAGCATGGAAGGGTCACCAGCAGGTCTCTAGCATCTCACCCTGAGGCTCAGGGCTCCACACCTGCCTTAGTGAACCCACAGCAGCCCTCAAAGGCCCACAGCTGTGAGGTCTCTGGTGCTAGGTCTGAAAAACGGGCCAAGAAAGAGTTTTACGTAAAGTTGCGCCTAAGACTGGCTGTAGTGCCTTTGCCCTTTGTCTGCTCCCTGGCACTTGAATAAAGGGACTCTAAGTGCTATGAAATAAAAATGTGTGAGCGTGGAACAGAATGCAGATGGATTATTTATTAGCAAGCACCTTGTGATCAATAGCAGCATAGTCTAGATTCTGACAAAAACAAAATAATTTCATTTTTCTTTGTATTCTTTCCAGTGTCTACAGCATGGCTCGTAGTGTGTCAACTGCTCACTTAAATGTCTGTTGTATTGGATGGAATAAGATACAAATTGAGTTTCCACTTCTAGAGAGATTAGCATGTAATGGTCACCAATCTGTACATATTTTTTAAAAATATGTATGCTTAATATAAAAAACAAGTGTGGAATGTCTACAACTCTCTCTCCAGCCACACAGACATACTGATACCTCTGATTTTTCCCTTCTTCTGACAAATAAAGTGACTTGCATGGGTCCCAAGCTTGGTTGGCATGAAGAGTGAATTATAATTTGAATCCTTACGCTTTTTGTCTCTGATTATCCAAGTGAGGCCCCTGCCCCCCCCCCATTATGAGACAGTCAGCTGAGAAGATGAGAAAGAGCAATTTTAACTGTAAAGAATATGTGATGTCTGATTTGTCTAAAACGTTATCTGGTCAACAGGGTAGGAGTTTCTCAATTCTTTTGTCAATTACTTAGAAGAAACACGACAGAGGAATTCTGAGTGTCCACCCCACTGCACCTGCGAGGGCCCTGATATTCTCAGAGTGAAGCACGCTCTTGGAGTTGGCCTACAGGCTAATGGATTCTCAGAATGGCCCCATTCAGGGGTGACTGAATGCCTGAAGCCCCTGACCCACCATAGTACTGCATGTTTCACTTTCATTCAGGCTTCTAGAAAAGTCCCAGAACTGCAATGCAGCCCCACAGCCTTCCCTCAGATCCAGGCTTGTAGCAGGGGCAAAGACTCTGCTTTATTCACCTCGAAATCCCAGGGTCCAACTCAGCACTTAGTACCAGGGAGACCCTCAGTGGGTCCTTGCGGAGCCAGTGGGTCCTGAGACCACTGACCGTCACAACCCATGTCTGACTGTCATGCCTCACGTCCTTTCACCGCCTGGGTGGAAAGGCAGAGTTCCTGAGGGGTTTCTAGTCTTTTCCCTGACTCAGGCAGAGTGGGTACTTGGCGGGAGGTAGGAGGTGGGGAGGGGACAACAGACGGGGACTGTCACCTTGATGGCTTCCTAGCTGACATGATCCCCATTCTCTGAGGGGGCAGTCAAATTCCCATTGTGCTATGTATGCCTCACATGTGTAAAGCACCAGTGCATTTGGTGACTTATAAGGCGGTGAATCTCAAGCGTTACTGTGTAAAAGGACCACTTGGGGAATGTGCTAGAAGCAGGCCCTACCCCCTAGAGGCTCTGATCTGTGGGTTTAGGACCGGGCCTGGGAATGTGCATTGTAATGAGCAGCTTAGGTGACTCATCCGGGGGTCTGCAGACCTCCGGGTGACAGACAGTGGTTTAATGACTCCTCGTACCTCCTCCCTCTGCATATAAGCAGGAAAGCTTCTCCAGACCCTCTCGTTGGAGCCCTCACCCCACATCTCCCTAGAGATTCTGCGTGGGGAGTCCGAGCCTCTGCTTCTGCTGGCCTCCCCGACCCTGGCCTGCAAACGGAACACTGAGGGTCTGCAGAGACAGTGGAGGGAGGCGGGGCCCCTCCCTGGAAGAGGTTCCAGTCAGGTAGTTAGGAGTCAGCCCGTCTCACTGTCTCCATGGTCCAGGGATCCTGGACCTTGCTTCCTCCCCTCACTGCCCAGACCCACGCAGTTCATGACCGATGATGCACGCACACGCTCTTGCGTCTAGCTGCACGCGTCAGGCTTCAGCGCCCCGGGCTGTAGCTGCCCGATGACCTGATGTCCCCCGCACACTTTTTTGGATGCCTTCTACCTGAACCTTCTGACCCTTCCCGCCAAAGGCTCTCAGAGCAGAGGAACTGAAATTTTCTTTCTCACGCAACCCACAAAAAACCTCAGATACTAAGAGAAAAAGGTAAGACTCCAAGAACCTCTATACATTATGGGTTTAACTTACACATTCAAACAAGTCGTTTAAGAGCTCTGTGTAAGAGCACCAACTCTGTGCCAGGTGTGTGCGAATTGTCTGTGTCCCTGAGGTTATAAACCGAGGGTAGCTGCTTTGTCATCGGCACTCCCCACATTTATCCCAGGGTAGGATGGTGGGTCTCACATTTGAGACTTCAAGGTATGTGTGTGCCTGCTGGGGAGCCCAAGTGCTGAATCAGAATCTCCAGGGGAGGGTGCTCACATGTGTATAAATACACCTTATTATCAAAAATAAATACACATATAGTAAAAAAAAAAGCATGTAAAATGTTAAAACCTGCATGGGGACTCTGATCTGCACTAACGGTGGAAACCCTTGGTCTCAGCCATCCCCTGGCACTTGACAGCTGCTCAGTAGGTCCTGATGGAAACTCAGGCAGTCAAGCCTCCTGACCTTCTCCGCCTCCCTCCCCATCCATCTGTGGCATGCTTCTCCCACGCACAGGCATGCTGTTTTGAGGGAAGCAGAGTAAATATCGATCTCAGGGAAAGCTGCACGAGCCGCCCTCAGTGACGACTCTGAAGCGATTTCCTATAAAGAACGTCCTTGCACCAGGCCAGCTAGCACATCCAAGCTCTGAGGACCTGGGCTCCCCGAAAATGTCTTCCAGCGATGCGCATTTACACGCCAGCCACTTTTCAGTTTTAGTTTCTCATGGGCTTTGGTTCTAAATATGTCATTACAGCCTTGTTCAATTTCTTATTCCTTATGTCCTGGTAGGTTTGCGATTAGACAGTATTTAACACAGTGCTGTACTCGTAGGTCATGCGTGTAGAAGCAACTGTTTCCACAGCTTCTTCAGGAGCCAGGCATCCACTGATTATAGAGCTTCTGTGAATCAGGCACGGCCGTTGGAGCCCACTGTCCAGATGAGGCAGTGAAGCCCCAAGGGAAGGTCCATGATTTGCTGAGGCCAGACCCCCAGTAAGTGGATTGCCTGATGAGTGCTTGTTGCACGGACACCTGTTAGAGTTTATGTAATGACATTTTTTTCTGGTCATAAAAGTAATAGATGCTCATCATAGAGAAATTGGAATAGCAAAAGCAGGCAAAGACAAAAATTAAAACTTAATTTAAAATGAAAATTCTGTGGTCACTCCATCCACAAAAAAACCTTGTTTATACTTCTTTCCAGTCCTTTTTCTATGCTTGTGTATATATTAAGATTGCAATGTACATACAATTTTATATTTTGCATAGTTTCATTTGACATTGTATCATGGTCATTTTCATGTCATTAAATATTTTTGAAGTCAATGTTTCCATGACTTTTAAAAAATTTTTATTGGGGAACAGCCACGGTCATTGGTTACACATTGCTTCCATGATACAATGGCGTAATTGACTCATTAAGGAGGGCACAGCTCACAGTGGCCCATGCGGGGATCGAACTGGCAACCTTGGTGTTATCAGCACCACGCTCTAACCAACTGAGCTAACCTGTCACCCCATGTTTTGATGACTTCTTAATAGTCATATAGAAGTACACAATAATTCATTTATCCACTTTGCTAGTGCTGTACATTTAAGTTGCTCCTAATTCTCTACACTATTATAAATAACTCTTCAACAAACGTCTTCATATTTATCTTTCAAGTAAGGTTTACATTTTGCTCCCTGAAGCTCTGTAAAGTGGGTCTTATTTCAGTTTCCTTTCATATCGGATTTCTTCCATCAGCTTGTTATTTTGATTCCCTCATTCACTTCTAAAACTTTGGTACAATGTGGAAAGCCAGCTCCTAATGCTTTTTCTACAAATTCCAAGTCTTCAAAAGCTTTTCTTCCAGACTGTTTCCTGGGCAAAACAAATATAACTGGCATTCTACAAAATAATATTCATGACAACCTGGAGCTTGAAATGCGGAAACATAAAAATGGTGAAATAAATGTTCGCAATATTACTTTAACTGAGAAATGAGAAGTGTCCACAAAACATGGACAGCACTTTCCTTCCAGGAAGGTGGCTTTAAGATGGCAGAGGGGTTGAGCTCTCGCCATTAGATAAAGGGTAGGCAGGTCCCTGCTTTGTCAGATTCCTTCCACCAGCACAGGCACATAATGGCTGCCAATGGCCAGTTGTCCCAACAGGAAGTCAGGCAAGTGGCTGATCCTAGAGTGGGGTTTCCACTGCACTCGCTGGGGCGCTAAGCTGTCTTGGAGGAGAGAGCGTCAGGGGGCAAGGTAGCCAACTTTGCACCGATGGCTCAGCACACCTGCTTCAGAAGGTTGCCAGGAAGCCCAGTGCCTGGGCTGAAACCCGCTTGTCACGGAGAGATGGCGTTGCCTCTGATGGCCAACTGTGCCTGGTGAATTGCCTCTGCAATCCACTTCTGTAATCGCCATCAGACTCTGTGTCCATAATTGCCAAAGTGTGTGAATAGTTATTAAAATACTGATGAAAGAAAACCAAGAACCATTTATCATCATGGAAGAGCGGTTGTTAACGGCTTTTACCTCGGGAGAACTTCATGGGGACACCTCTCAATCATCACACTGTTTCTGTGTTTTGAGCTGTAATAATTCTGAAATATGATTAGAATCAGAAGTGTTCACTTTCAGTTTTCTCGAAAAGTTGGAGGGGAAATCCAGACCCTGGAGACTGGGGCTGGGCAGCCCTCCTGGCAGGTCACGTGTCCAGATGTTTTCTCCTCTAGCAAGCTCAGCCGGAAAAGAGGAGCCTCCACCAGAGAGGAGGAATCTTCAGTCTACGTTATCTGAACTCTGTTATATTGTTTACACCCCCAAAGTTCACTGGCTGATTTTTGCAAAATGCCATACCAATAATTTTTATTTTAGTAATGACTCCCTAGAACCACCCTGTGCAGTGTCAAGTGGAGAAATGGAATCATAAGGACCTGAAATGAGGATCTTAGAAGAAATAAAAACCAACACACAAGTTTTACAGTCTTTCACTGCTTTCGCTTGAATCCAATCTTCCTTTATTGATGGGCTGCTGCCTTTCTTATATTAGAAATTCCTCTTTCCCCACAACCTTGAATTCCATTTCAGCACCAAAGTTATTGGTTTTGTTTTCCTCGGGAGTTGGTAATGGCTGGATGTCAGCACTCTGGATGGGCCACTTTTGTCACTAAATGACCCATCTGAGGCTCTCTGGGTGATGGATGGCTCTGAAACATTCTCTTTCTGGTAACACAAACTGGCCGAGGTGGGACATGAATCACAAGCCTGCATTCTTCTACATCAGGCAATCAGATGGGAACCAGGGGGAGTGACATGGATGTCACCAAGCTCAGAGTAATTCCCAGCCTTTCTCTGGAATGGCAGTATTGCCGCTGGGGAGTTTAGACCTCTGCTGTCCAAGACGGTGGCCACTGCCACTTGTAGCTCTGGACACTGACAGTTGTCTAGTCTCAATTGGGATGTGTTGCCCGTGTAAAATACACACCAGATTTGAAAGATTCAGTACAAAAAAGAGAATGTAAACTATCTCAATACTCTCTAAATATTGATTACATATCCAAACGGTAATATTGTGAAGAATTGGGTAAGATAAAATATATTATTAAAATTAGTTTCACCTGTTGCTTTTGACCACTAGAAAATGGCTACAAGAACATTTAAAATGACACATGTGGCTTGCATTTGTAGCTCACAGTCTATTTCAATTGGATAGCGCTGGCTTAGGCAGCCAAAAACCCTGGTACGTAGCCTCATTTCTTTCCTGGTCTACTCCTTCACATTTTCACTGCGATAATTGATTTCAAGTTCTCCAAAATGTGTCAAAAATCCACAGAAAATAATTACAGTATTTATATTTTTAAGTACAGTTAAGGTCCTACATTTTATTAAAATAAATTATTAAAGTATAAAAACTTCCCATTGCCATTCATTCTTGAAAAACACAAAAATATAGTAAAATGTACATCTGCTTTCCTAAACTTCCTTTCTGGAACACTGAGCTTGTTGGGTAAAGTCGAACGCCGCAGTCAGCGGCATGGAAATGTCATTCGACTATAGATGAATGTCACAGCAAAAATGTTACTAGATGGCAGCCTTCTCCTCCCTCACCCGCCCTGAGCCCAGGCCCGCCCAGGCCTCACCTGTCACCTCCTGCTCAAAGCCCTGCTTCAATATCACCTTAACCCTCCCTGCTCTGATTCTGGGGCCGAAGGAACTGACCTGTCTGCTTGGACTCTTCGTCTCTAGCTTTCCTTTGAAATCTGAGAATCTACTTGACTCTTCACACAAATTCCTGACATTTTTGTAAACCGGAGCAGATATTTTTCTTGCTTTCAAACCTTGCTTGACTGCCTGGATTTCAGATCTGCTCCTGCCTTGTGATGAGAACTCCATCACGCTGGCACCTGACCCCTGACCCAGCGCAGTGGGTATGAACATGAGCTTAGTGACCAGGCAGGCCGCTACGGTGGCCTGGCTCTGCCATTTACCAGCTGAGAGACTTTCATAAGTTATTTGTTCTTTCCATGCCCCAGTTTCTCCAGCTGTGAACTGGGAGTAATAATAGCACCTGCTTCCTAGGATAGCTGAGAGGATTAAGTTAACATCTGGAACACATTTAAACACTGCCAGGCATACAGCATCTGCTATGTAAGTATTAGCCATTCTCATTCTTTCCTGGTTGTTTTCTGGCCTGCTGAACTCTGGACTGAGTAGCTATGACCTGCCCTGACACTAATCAAAGTCATTATTCAGTACCCCTCGCTCCTGTACACCACCAATGCCGCCGAAGAAACCCAGCTTGGGCCCCCAGGTTTCCCGTTTTGGCCACTAGTTTGTAAAACAACACCGCCCTTCTCCTAGTCTCCCCCCCCATCCTCCCACCCTGCCCCAAAATCCCATTTCCTCAGGCAGTTCTTATCCTTTCCCTCGTGTCTTCTGAAATCCAGACCAGATTTGTTTTCCCCAGACAGCTCCCTGGGATCCATCTCCCTCGATTCTCCCCCAAGCCTGTGGTTCCCGCTCACAAATTCAATGTACATTATAGCACCAGTTCTCAACCAGGGTGATTGGCCCTCCCACCCCCAGGGGACACTGGGCACGGGAGATAATCTTATTGTCACAATTAGGGGAGGGTTGTGCTAGTGGCATCTGGTGGGTGTTGGGGAGGGATATTGCCAAACGCCCCTCAAACACAGGCTGCCCCTTCCCACAAAGACTTCTCTGGCCCAGACCGTCAATAGCGCAATGACTGCACACCTGCATTGCAATCAACTGTCCTCACTGATGTTCCTGTTAAAAAATAAAAAAATAAAGCCTTCTTGGCCATCTGCAAGCCAAGGAGAGAGGCCTCAGGGGAAACCAAACCTGCCGACACCTTGATCTTGGACTTGTAGCCTCCAGAACTGTGAGGAAATAAGTTTCTGTTGTTTAAAAACAAACAAACAAACCATGCCTTCCGTGGTGTCACTCGTGTTCGCTAGCCCGCAGCTCGATTGCTTTGAACTCACAGTACTTCAGATGGTGCCATGCTCAAAACAGACTGATTACTGAGAATGATTAATTTTTTAACTAAACAGCCAGCCAGGCATATTTTTCGTGAAACGTCTGGGGTATGTCATCGCAAGATAAAAAAAAATAGCCCCATACATGTGTGAAACATTTTGCTCTCGTTGAGAGAAAAATGCAGAAGTCTCTCCATAGTCACCAACCGAACGTTTGTCCAGCCACATACATGACGGCTGCGGGGCATCAGACAGCGTCCTGTCAACACCAGCCACGGTCACACAGGCGACCTGTTCTCGATGGGTTTCGTTTCTGTGTTCTTTTCTAAGAACTTGACCTTTTTGTTGGTATTCATAGGGTTACCATATACGACAGCAAAACCTGGTCATCTGCATCTAAGAGAAAAATGTGTCTTTCCTGATCTAAAATGGGAACAGTGTGCAGGAAGGTGCATCAATGATCTAAAATTGATGTGAGGCCATTTAAGGCATGGGTGGGAACAGAACACCTGGCCACTGTCCCCTCGTCTGTCACAGGTCTTCTGCCCTGGAAAAAATGATAACTAAATAGCGGGGGAGAAGAGACCGTCCCTCCCATTCGCACCTCTGGTGGCAGCACCCATAAGTCCACTGGGGTTTACACAGAGCGCAAGTGACCAAGCCCTTAACCCCCTCCTACCCAGGTGCGGCAGCGGAGCAAAGGCGGGTGGCAGCCACAGGCGTTCTTGTTCATTGTTCCTCTCAATAAATCTGCCTTTGCTCAGCGGTGAGCAGCCCCGCAGCGTGGGACAGGAGGCCAGGCCCATCCCAATCGCCTATGCTTCACGCACTGGCTTGCAAAGACTAGAATTCCAATCTATTAAGGAGACCTGCATGCCCTGTAGGTGGGGTTTATAGTAATAATCGGATAAGGTCTCTGACTTGGAGAGAATGTGTGTTGTCCTTTCAGATGAGGCTCAGCCAACATTCTGAGTTCAGTAAAATGAACCACAGTAAAGTGACACAAACTAAAAACAACAAAGGATCAGAGGTCACCAGAGGTCATCAGAGGGGGCCTCTTCTCTGGACGCTTCCAAAATTCAGCGTGACACAAGAGTGTTAACAGGATCTGGCCAGAAAGTCCTGGCTTCGGAGACACCTGGGATGGCCCCATCTCATTCTCCCAAAGGCACCCGTAATCATAACTGAGCGAGTACAGAAGATTTACATCTTGTAAAATTATATATGTTCCATGTGTCTTCCTGCTAGGGTTTTGGCTTTGGAGCTGCTTTTGACAGCACACACGAGGCCAGCAGTCCTGCACTGTCTGGGAATGACAGCAGCTACACTGGCCTTAGAGGTCAGATGTCCTTTGGTGGGAAACGGGAAGCAAACTTTTCCTGGGAGGCAACAGGAGTGTTTTAATGGTACGAGAAACCCAAAGGCTCTGGTAACCGTGTGACACTCCTTTCAGTCCCCTCCCCACAGCCTGAGTCTGAGCTCTGGAAATCTGAGTTCAACGACAGCTACCCAGTCCTGAGGCTCTATGCAGACAGGGGTTCGCCCGGCCATAGTCTGTGACACTGGTCCCCAAAGCAAACGCACGGGCCGCTTCCCTTGATGCGTCCACACCACGTCATTCAGCCCAGGTATTGTTCTTAACTAAGTTTCTCCAGGAATTTCTCCTCTGGGTCACTACATCTGATCTTAGAAAATGGACCACAGGAAAGTGATCCGCCCACTCCCCAGCTAACTAACCCCTTTGAGACACGTGACTCTCATGTTCAACCCTCCAGAGAGGCTTGACTCGGCCCTGAGATCCGAGGAATACATAAAAGGTGCAGGAGCTCAAACGAGAAGCTGCTTCTCTACCACAGCGGTTCTCAGAGTGGGGCCTCCTGGGAACTGGTCAGAAATGCAAATGCTCGGGCCCCAGCCCAGACCTACCGACTCAGAAACTTGGGAGGTGGGCCCCGTGCTCTGTTTGACCAGGCATGTTCAAGTTTAAGAACCAGTGGCCTAAAAAATAGCATGGAATTTGATCCTCATAATTAACAATAATAATGAGTCTGCTTACATATTTCAGATGGTACCGTTGTTTATAACTTCACGATTACACTGATAGAAATCAGAAGAAAGAAGAGGAGGAGGAGAGGAACAGGAAGAAGGAGAAACCTGTTAAGAGGAGAACTTGCCATTATCACAGTTCTTAGTACTCAGTAAACAACAAATACTTGTTGAGTGTGTGAGTGAGCGAATGTATGAAGTTCTCCTTCAAAAACAACAACAACAAATGAAGAAGTTAAAAAGCATTTCCACAGCTTTTCTTTCAAATGACCCAAAATAAGATAAACGATATCAGTAATTCTGAAAGATTCCAATAACTGTTTAGGTCCAGTTGTTTGTCCTGTCAGTCTGTGCTGTCTGATATGGCAGCCACTCGACATAGGTGTCTGCTGAGCACTGGGAACGCAGCTGGTCCAAACGGAAATGCGCTCTAAGTGTGACATACACACTGAAAAGACTCAGGACAAAAAACACACAATGGAAAAGATTTTGTTGGTACTTTTTTGTATTAAATACATGTTGAAATGATATTTTGAATATACTGGGTTAAATAAAATACATTAAAATTAATTTAACGTGTTCCTTTTCATTTTTAAAAATGTCACGACTGGACCATTTGCAATTACACATGTGTCCTGCACTGCCTTTCTGCTTGACATGCTGATCTGTATCGCTCAATGTGTTCCTTTGAGTTTTGTGAGTTCGGCCTATTTCTGTTCTATTGATTTCCATTGCGTGTAAGGAGCAACCTACACATTCACTTACTCAAGGACCCCTGGTTCAAGTTTCCATCCTTAAAGGAAAATCGATTTTTAAATTGCACCCTCCAAGTTTTTATGGTATGTAATACAGCCTTCATTCACTTGGAGTTCTGTTTTCTCTTAGAAAGTATTAATCTACAATTTCCAAATAAATGGTCTTCACTTCTGTCCACTTAAGTAAGTCCGATTTTTCCTTACAGAAGTCTTGGAAGGCAAATTTGGATAAATTATAAATGTGAGGAATTAAAAAATTTTTCAATGACAGTTGACATTCAATATTATATTAGGGTGTACAACATAGTAGTTAGACATGTATATAACTTATGAAGTGATCCCCCTGATAAGTACTGCATCCACCTGACACCATATATAGTTATTACAACATTAGTGACTACACTCCCTATGCTGTACTTGTGACTATTTTGTAACTGCCAGTTTGTACTTAATCCCTTCACCTTTTCACCCTGCCCACCAACCTCTCTCCCATCTGACAACCATCAATTCTCTGTATCTATGCGTTTGTTTCTGTTTTGTTTGTTCATTTATTTTGTTTTTTAGATTCCACATATAAATGAAGTCACGTGGTACAGGTATTTGTCTTTTTCTGGCTACTTATTTCACTTAGCATAATATCTTCTCAGTCCATCCATGTTATTGCAAATAGTTAAGATTTCATTCTTCTTTATGGCAGAGTAACATTCCATTGTATATATGTACCAGTTCTTCTTTATCCATTTGCCTTTTGATTGGAGCATTTAATCCTTTTAGATTTAAAGTAATTATTAATAGGTATGTAGTTATTGCCATTTTATTGTTTTCTGATTGTTTTTGTAGTTCTTCTCTGTTCCTTATTCTCTTGCATGTTGACTTCCTGTAGCACTGTTTAGACTCCTTTCTCTTTATTTCTTGCCTATCATTTGTAGATTTCTGGTTTGTGGATACCATGTGCTTCCTATATATCAAGCTCTGTTCATAGCAGTCTATTTTAAGTTGATGGTGACTTAAGTTTGAACACATTCTAGAATCACTACCATTTTTACTCACCCCAATCCACGTTTATGTTTTTGTCATTATTATTATTTACTTCGTGTGTGTGTACATCCCTTAATGTACTGTTGTAATTACATATCATCTTCCTACTTTTGTCTTTTTACCTTTGTACTAGCTTTAGTGTGGGTTGCTCCACTGCTTTTATCATGTGCTTGACTTTGTCAGTGAGAACTTTTTCCTCTCAGATATTTTCTTATTCATATTTTATATTTTTTTTCTTCTTCTTAAAGAAGTCCCTTTAACATTTCTTGTAATACTGCTTTGTTGGTAATGAACTCCTTTAGCTTTTTCTTGTCTGGGAAGCTCTTTATCTGTACTTCAATTCTATTGGGTCGTTGGAAAAGTCATGACGTATTTTGTCTATGTTTTTCAAAGGTCATTTATTTATATAAAGAACAAAGATCAATCAATGATATATTGCCCGTTTTGTTCGATAACCTTTTGCCATCTTTCAGTGAGCTTCATAATTCCTCGTTCATAGAAGGACCTGTGTTTATTTGTGAAAAACTGAACAAAGTGCCGATTTACAGTCTCATCTGAATTGAACATTATTCCACGCAAGGAGTTTTGAAGAAAGTGAAGCAAGTGGAAGTCTGACTGTGCAAGATCAGGCGAGCATGGTGGGTGTGGCAACACATCCCATCCAAGCTCCAGTAATTTTTGACGGGTGAGCAAACTTGTGTGTGGTCTTGCATTGTCGTGATGGAGCACAACTCCTTTACAATTAACAAGTTCTGGATGTTTCTGGATAATGGATTTGTTCAAACTGTCCAATTGCCAACAGTACACACTCGAATTGATTGTTTGGTTCCTTGGTAGGAGTTCGAAAAACATGACACCTTTAAAATCCCACCACACTGAGAGCATAACCTTCCTCTGATGAATGTCTACTTTTGATGTCATTTGAGGCGAATCATCATGTCGGGACCAAGACCGTTTGCGCACCACATTGTTGTAAACAATCCACTTCTCATCACCAGTTATCAGTTGCTTCAAAAAAGGATCGTTTTCCTCATGTTTAATAAGCATACTGCAGATGTTTATACGCGCCATCAAATGAACTTCTTTGAGTTCATGCGGAACCCAAATATCGAGCTTACTTATGTATCCCAACTTCTTCAGGTGGTCGTGAACACTTGAATGATAGATGTTCAATGTTTCTGCAATCTCTTGTGTTGAGTAACGCGATCAATTGACTCAATCAATGCCTTTATTTTGTTATCATCAACCTCGGTGGGCCTCCCTGACCGAGGAGCGTCATTGAGATAAAAATCACCAGCACGGAATTTCGTGAATCATTGTTGGCACTGACATTCTTGTAGAGCATTGCCACCGTAAACTTTATGCAACTTTTCACAAGCTTGACATGCATTCTTCCCTTTATGGAAGTAAAACAGTAAAATATGGCGAAAATGCACAGTTTGGTCTTCCATCTTCAACTTGTTTTAAACTCTCCAAAACTCAACCAAATCGCTCAATTTTTTTTTTTTAGAATGAAGCTAGAACTGTCAGCTGTCAAATGACATAGCAATAACAATGTCATAACAATGACTCTAGTACTTCCAAAAATGAACTGGTGCCATCTGTTGCAAACATGATTTTTCCGACGACCCAACAAATGATAGCTTTGTCAGGTAGAAGTAACCTTGGTTGCAGATCCTTACTTTTCATCATTTTGGATATTTCCTGCCACTCCCTTCTTGCCTGCAAAGTGTCTGTTGAGAAGTCAGCTGACAGCCTATGGGGGCTTCCTTGTAGGTATCTAACTGCTTTTCTCTTGCTGCTTTTAAGGTTCTCTCTTTAACCTTTGGCATTTTAATTATGATGTCTTGATATGGGCCTCTTTGGGTTCATTTGCCTGCACTTCATGGACTTGTATATCTATTTGCTTCACCAGATTAGGGAAGTTTTCAGTCATTATTTCTTCACACATGTCTTCAATCCCTTGCTCCAAATGTGAGGAATTTTTTTCTTACCCAACATGGTGGCAGGAAGAGCCCTCGCTGGAGGACCCCACCATTCTCCTGGGTAGCACCACCTTCTGCCTCCTCTGTCCTTTCACAGTGCCTTTTAGCCTCTGCATGCTGGCCACAACTGAGTACCACTGCCCATATCAAACTTTGGACTACACAGCAGATATTACTCTGCTCATATTCTCAGGCAATGGCTTTTAGCCTCAGCACTTATCTACAAGAAACACAAAATAACTGTTGCTCTGTTTCACATAACTCAGACTTGAATGTTCTCGGGCACAGATGGGAAGGGAGATATATAGCCCCCCACAAAGCTGGCTGTAAATCCTTACTTTACAACTTTCAGCTCTAAAGAAAGAAGGAGGAAAGTCACTTGGAAAGCAGTGAGTTGGTTTGATTATAACAAAGTGTCAGAGGGTGATTATTAGGGCATAGGTTCATTAATATCACATACACCAAAGACGACACCTCAACGAAGTTCTACATTCACAGAGGATATGAACACTTAAATGATGTAGAGGCATCTATGACAGTGAAGGAAAAGCAGAGACGCTAAGCATGGTTGTTTGGTAAGTGGGTCTCAGTTAAATCGAATCCCTAGTCCAGACTCCAGCCACAAAACACGCAGATTGTTTATTATGAAACAGAGTGTGAGCTGGCTCCCTAGTTGGTTAAAATGACACCACCACCAAAGCTCTTCCCAAAAAACGTCAGGGAATGCCTATTGCTTCTTTGACCCTAGTGCTTGTTCTGTAACTCATCTCTCCTGCTCAGTGTGACCGTGACGTGACCGTGACCGTGACAGAGGCCATGCTGGTGACTCTTTGCCTGCACCTGCTCAGCCCCTCCTGCCTCCTCCCAGCTGAGTCCCCAGCATGCCTCCTCACCCTGGTCCATTTCCTTTCTCCTGAGTCCTTTGTTTCCTTTTGTCTCTGAGCTGCCTTTCCTACTCCTCTCTACTTATAATAAGAAAATGCCTCCCACTTCCAGGCACAAGCAGCCTGCCCACTCTTCTGAATAGCCTCCTCCAGGGGATTTCTCTCCTGAAAAGCCTTTCTGCCTCCTCTCCTCCTCACAGCCAGTGCTCTCTCCACTGCGGCCGGACCTGTTCCAGAGCCTACACTGCCCCATGCACCCTGCCAATTCTGGGATGAAGTGCCTTATCTTTGCCATCCCTCTAATACCTTATTGACTGACTCATCCCTTTGCTCAAAGGAGTTATTGTTTTGTCATCTTGCTTTACCCTCCCAAACACACCAGTTAAAATAATAATGATAGTATTATTCCAGTGAGTCATTTAAACAGCTCACTTATTTTGCAGCACCTACAGTTTATTTGATAAATTTACATGGATGAGCTTGTAGCTTTGCATTCTAAAATTATTAACAGAATATGTCATTCCTTCTAAGTAGTTGAACAGGCTATATAAACTCCTAAAGTATTTAGGTTCCTAGATTTTCATGGTCAAGCAAAGGAGGCAGAAGGATTTATTTCTAGAAACACAGAAATGATAATGCTGAAATGGATCTTTGCACTCAGTGGGTGTATTGTACGTGCAGTGAAATCAAGATCCAGAGACGTTAAAACACTTCTCAAGGTCACACAGCAAATGGCAGAGCTGGGATTCATGATGAGTCAATTTCACTACAGAGCCTATGCACATAACCATGTGGTTTACTGATAATAAAAACACACACAGACTTTGAAATTGGTAAAGCACTACCTAAAGAGAAGGCATTTATTAATACAGTTACTACTAATAAGTGATAATAAAGATGTCCCTCACAGGTACTGCAGGAAGGTTATTACACTGAATGCTCGCAGTAAATGAATCTGTAGTTTGCCAGATTCCTGAGAGCTGAAGAGGAGAGGAAGCGGATGCTGACGGTTGGAGAGGAAGGTCACAGGTTCAGTCCCCAGGCGTGGTGGTCACCGTGGGAAGAGGAAAGGCATTAGGGCTGTGCTTCTTGGCTTTCAGTGAACTGCTGGCAGTCTTGTTTAGAATGGAGATTCTGATTCAGTAGGTGGGCTGGGGCCTGAGGTTCTGCTCTTCTAATAAACTCCCAGGTGACGTTGACGTGGCTCTTCCACGGACCTCATTTTGAGTAGCAAGGATTTAGGGATTCAGTTTCATGAGCAAAAAGAGTCCAAGGAGAGGTTTAGGCTCTGGGGGTGCGGTCGGGACCCCGGGGCCGGAGTCCCAGGGCTGTCCCTGATTGGCTCTGGGTGAGCACTGGTGGATTCGCACCTGTCGCTCTCTGAGCCTCAGTTTACTGCTCTGTAAACTGGGAGAGTTGTCCAGGATGATCTTCATGGCTGCTGGAATGTTCTGTGACTCAGGAGCACTGCAGCAGACCAGCATACCTGGTCAGAGAGCCCTTTTATTAGATCAAAAGTTTCTTTGTATCCACAGTTTTCTCAGCGCCCCGGGCTGGGTAAGCCTGGACCTTTAATTAACACGCTCCAGACCACAGCTCTTTCCTTTGGCTGAATTCTTGAACCACGTGGCCCCAATTTTTCCACTCTTTTCATGCCCCTGGATCCTTTCCTTCCCGCCTCTGGCTTTCCCTGCTCCCTCGCGGTTGACCTTTTCCTCACCCTGGTTATTGCATCACCCTTCCCTTTCCGTGAGCTGTGGATAAGGACTGATTATAATTACAGTACATTTCTTTTTTGTTTTTTAAAGTAAAGCATGTCAACATTGCTCTATGCCATCATTTTGCTGATTTAACAAACTCTTTAAAGAATGTGACATTTGGTGCAGTGAGAGAGAGAGAGAGAGAGAGAGAGAGAGAGAGAGATTTCCCCTTTTTTGGAAATGAACAGAGATCATTGCTTTTAAGGAGGTGTTCATCAGTTCTACAGAAAAGAGTCCAATCTGTACATTCGTACATATACGTAAGTCACATCTTCAAAACTATATTAAGAGAGACACCCAGTAGAGTCAGGATGGGAAATACGGAGGTCACTAAAATACCTACATGGATTTAGGAATTTAGATTCCTAGGTTCAGTGCAGTGGAGCGCAAAAGTGTGATCTCATCAAGTTAAACAGTCCCCCTTGTCTCAATGTCTCTTCCTGTGAGGAGGAACTACCACTTGCCACCCACAGAGCTCTCTGGAGGACTGTGAAGGCAATTCTGTAAAGGGCATCCATCAAAAGAGTTGCGGGTGGCTTTCTGTGTCATTATCGTTCTCAACTCCAACCATCACACAGTCAACATCCTACCCTCACAAACAAATAAATACGTTTGCACCAGAGCTGTCTTCAGTTCCTACACGTGGTACATTCCCACAAGTTTGGATTTCTATAGGAAGAAGAAATCACATAGGCTTCAATGAAGTTCCTGGATGAAAAACACACATCCTTTCAAATCGTTTGGAAAAACAAAAATCTCCGGTTCCTTCCTTCCCTCAGAACTAGACCCTTCAAACTCATGTGGTATTTCCCCAAATACCATAATTTTGAATTGTGACATCTGGTTTCCAGATCTCCCAGGCTGGGGTGTTTTTTTTTTGTTGTTGTTGTTGTTGTTTTTAAAGAGACAATCAGGAATTCTGACTTTCTGAGCCACCACCCTGCATCTGTTTCGGAGACTCGCTGCCTACCTTCTCCTGGCATCAGGTGATTCTAGCATTTTCCTCCAAACAAGGAATCTACTTTTTTTATTCCTAGAATGCCAGTTTCTTCAAAAGCCTTTGTGTCTTCCCGAAGGTATTTTAGACATGGCGGGACACCCTCATGCTCCACTTTACTTAGCTCCTTCACAAGCATCATGGGATATCCAGACGCCCGAGAGATTCCCACTGGATAAAAGGCCCCTATGTCTTCAGGCGGCTCCAAGAAAGGCACCAGATGGTCTGGAATTTCCCTACAGTTCTTCCTTCTCCACCCACTTGGGCGCAGCATTGGAGAACCAGGCCCTCCAGCATGGCATGCTGGGCCTGGCACTCTATGTCTAAGCCATGGATGTGATGGAGAGAGGCAGCTAATGGGACAAGGGAGTTGGAGGGCTGGGTGATGCTGCCATCTTGGGGGAGACAGAATACATGGGAAGTGCTACTTGCTCCAGCAAGCTCAGGCACTCCCCCTCAGAGCCTGGCTCCCCAAGGCAACTAGACAGATGGTGGGCAGTGCCGTGCAGTGGTCAAGCGCCTAGGGTATAAGGGCAGATGGACCTGCGTAGACTCCCAGCTCTGGCCAAATGGCCTTTGGCAAGTCACTTTCCTTTCTCAGCACCGGCTTTCTCATAAATAAAACAAACATTTACAGTGACTAAATATCATCGCGTGGCTATTGGGGGTATTAAATGAGATCATCATGGAAAGACCTTAGCATGATGCCTGGCATTTAATGAAAAAATAGCTATTAATATTATTCTACCTGTTCACAGTGGACCAATAAGCCAATTACTTTACAGGAAAAGCACAGGGAATATTTTATTTTAATGAACACAGGTAAATGCTTAAGCTGGTGCAGAGAAGAGAAAGTTCAAAAGCTAATGAAGTGGCATCACAATTACTCTGGAAAGAAGAGGGCAGAAAGCGGCAGGGGCGGGAGAGCGGTATTGGTGGCAGGGGTCCCCCCCAACCCCAGGCGGGTGTGAGTCAGTTCTGAGCAGTGTGAGAGGCCTCACAGAACATGCACGGGACGCTGAAACGACCACTGTAAACAGAAGTTACACAAGGGGTAAATTGTGGTAATTTTGGAGGCGAGGAGGGGGATGCAAATAAGAACTGGGGGAAATGTTAACTTCTGAAAAGAAAACTGGCAAAAACTGATCAGATTAACCACCTATGATGCCTGCCATTTTGTTTTTCTTTTTTAGTATATTCAGCAGTGTGGACATCTTGTGTACAGTACACAAGTGACTAGAAAGTGTATGGAATATTTGACACAGATCAATCACAGACAATAGAATAATCACGAGAGAAAAAATAAGAAACCATCAAACCTTAAAGCAATTTTAGGGTGAATACCATCATTAGCAATAACCAGAATAAAAAGGAATCAATAATAATGGCTTAAAAAAAACTTTACATGGTAAAAATTAAATCATCAGGAAAACTCATCTTAGTAGAAATAAGAGTTCTATAAGGAAATTCATAATATCAACTTTTATGATATAAAAAACCCAATCAAGAAAAAAAACCTGTTACAAATTTTATGCAGAAAAATAAATTACTCCAATAAAAATAATTTTAGTAAAATAAAAAATGGAAATGGGGAAAAAATTGGAAACAGTTTAGCTTTGCAATAGAAGAAATTGATTAAGGTCTTAAATTGGCTTAATAGTGAAAGTATTTCCTTCAACAAAAACCCACGCATGCTGTTAAATCTTTGATTATAATGTTTCTACTCTTAAACACAGAAGTAAGATGTCTTTGGGGAAAAAAACTCCACTCAGGCAAACTGGTGGTGGAACACCCTGTTCCATGAAACTCCGGCCAGGCCCTGGGCTCTCTGGGATGGTGCAGGACTGGGCTACGGAGAAGGCCAGGGCCTCTGCAGGTGCTGTGCCAGGCCTCCTCACCTCTAGGGGAGATCCAGGCCAGGGACTCACTTAGGAAATAATGAAGGGTACACTTTAATCTTAGAAGCGGGGATTGGTTCTGTGTACTAGAAGAAAAACTGTTGAATGAGGACATGACCAAAAGAGTGGGGTTAGGGGATGAGAGAGGGAGAGGAGAATGAGAGAGAGGAAAGGAGAGGGAGGGAAAGAGATGGAGGGAGGCAGACGAGAGAGAAAGCAGACACACACGGCGCACTGCGCCTGGCACAGGGGACTCCAGCTAGCCAGGAGAAGGTGCAGAGTGGAGGCAGTAACTATGCTCCAGGTTCTGCCGTGGCGCAGGTGACGTGGTTAAAGACCACCCAGCTCCTTCTGATCTGATTCCACCCTCGCCAAGCACCTGTTAGGTCACTTATTGGTGTGGGGTTACCTTGATGCAGGAGCGAGTTTCCTAAGGGACTAGCCTTGTTTCTGGAGCCCGACAGGCCCGCAAGTTCGCATTTCAGCCGTGGCTGAGTTCCCTGCCTTGGCATCCTCAGGGCTGGTGAGCAGCTGGGGACGTGGGCAGAGGTGGGGACGTAAGCGGAGATAGGCCTGCAAGCAGAGGTAGGCCCGCCGTTTTCCCTGTTTTGATGCCTGGAAAGGTCTATCCCTAATTGAAACGAAATTCTTTGGTTCCAAATCAGTTGCTTAGTATCGGACCGTCCCTGAACAAACTGAAAACATTGCGTTTCTGAAACTGTAAAGCTTCCAAGCAGGACTCCAGCAGCCCCAGTGGGACCTGCCTGGACCCCTGCTGCCGCTCTTGGCTTTCTTTTTAGCTACAATATAAGTTACTGGGAAAGTTCTTTCAGAAAAACAAGTGTAAGGCATTTCAAGAGACTTCTAACAGACTCTGAGAAACACAGCCCCCTCCTCTCCACCTCTTCCTCCCCAGAAAGCTGAAGTTGGGGGAAGCGGATCAGATCCTGGGCGAACCTTCAACAAGTTCCTCTGACGGCTGGGTTCAAGTGGCTACTCAGCGGTTCTAGAAGGAGAGGTATACTATGGATAATTAGAATTAATAACCCTAATAATAAAGTTTCCAAATCTCATTTTTCACCATTCCTTCTTTCGTTCGATAGCACTAAATAAATGCGCTAAGATTCCGTTGAAACATAATCTTATTTTCCACAGCCACGTAATAAACAGGGAGGACTCCTTGTGAAGAAGGAGACCCGCATGGGACCAGCATTTGCCATTTATTCCTATCACACGTCAGGTCCCTTTTTATGAGAATCTATGTTTGTAGAAGGTGAAGAGAGAAATGGATAGAAAAAGAGGGGAATTTCTCTTCAAAAAAATACGACCATTTACTGAGCTAACCCTGACAAGAACCTTACAGGATATACGCCATTATTCCCATTTACACAGAAGAACAAGGAAGAAACCTGTTTAGAAGGAATACTAGCAGCCTAAAGCCACACAGCTGGAGAACTGGTGACGCCTCCTCCCTTCTGCTTCTGTTCCATCTTCCTCCTCTCTCTTCCTCCTTTATTTTTGAGTTTATTGTGGTATAGCTGACATACCACGGCAGTTACCCATGATAAGTGTACAATAGAATAACTTTTAGTAATTTTATTACATTGTGCTACCAGCACTGCAATCTAATATTAGACCATTTTCATCACTCTAGAAAGTTCTCCATGTCCGCGTCAACCCTCCCTCCTACCTCCAGCCTGGGCAATCACTGATCGGCACTCTGTCTCTTAAGATTTGCCCTTTCGGGACATTTCATGTAAACAGAATCACACATTATACGGTCTTCTGATCTGGCTTCCTTCACTTTCATCATGTTTTTAAGGTTCATCCATGGTGTAGCATATGTCAATACTTCAATCTTTTTCACTGCTTAATAGTGTTCCACGTGTGGATATTGCCATCCATTGTTCCGTAGTTCGCGCACTGATGAACATGTGGGTTGCTTCTGGTTTCTGGCTATTAGGTATAATGCACATACAAAGACATGTTTTCATCTCTTTTGCATATACATCTAGGAGGGGAATTGCTGGGTCATATGGTATCTCTATGTTGAACTTCTTGAGGAATTTTGAGAAAGCTGTTTCCAAAAGTGGCTGCAGCACTTTCTATTCCAACCAGTAATGCGTGAGAGTTCCCATTTCTCCATATCCTCACCGACATTTGTTACTGTCAGTCTTTTTGATGAAAGCCACTCTCCTGGGTGTGAAGTGGAACTTCATTGTGGTGTTGATTTGCATTTCCCTAACAAATAATGATGGTAAGTATCTTTTCATGTGCTTATTGGCTATTCAGAGATCTTCCTTGGTAAAATGTTATGTTCAAATCTTTTACCCATTTTTAGATGAATTTTGTTTCTTTGTTGTCTTATTATTGAATTGCAAGAGATCTTTATATAGTCTAGATATAAGAACAGGATACTTTATCAGATATATGATTTGTAAATATTTTTCTCCCAGTCTGTGTTTTT
>NW_017731436.1:481754-527302 GCF_001890085.2 Hipposideros armiger
GTCGCTTCACTGGCCCATGTTGGTATTATCATTGTGCTCTTCCCGGGTGAGGCAGATCAGTCGCGGCCACTGGACGGTCGCTCATGCCAGTTGCTGGCCACTCATGCTGGCTGCCGGCCACTCACGGTAACTTATGGCAGCCCACTGCAGCAGGGGCTGCAGCCTACACTGTCGCTGGCGACTCATGGCAGCCCAGCTCCAGGTCAAGCTGTTGTTCACCATCTTCGCTGTAGAGGGCGCAGAGTCACTGGCCTTCATGTGGGATATGAACTGGGGCCCTGCTGCTCAGAGCTGGCGTCCTAAGCCAGCTCTTAACCAACGCGCCACTCGGCCGGCCCATTGATTTTCATTTCCTTAACGGTGTGTTTTGAAGGACCAAAGTTTTAAATTAACCATTTTTTTTTCTCATACAGATTATGCTTTATGTGTCATATCTAAGAACGCTTTGCCTAGCTCAAGGTCATAAAAATTTTCTCCTATGTTTTCTTCAGCACTTTGATAATTTTAGCTCTTATATTTAGGTCTCTGATCCATTTTGAATTAACTTTTGAATTCATCTTTTTACATATGGGCAACAAATTACTTGTTACGGGTTTCTTCAGGTTTTCTATTTCTTCTTTTTTTTTTTGTATTTTAGCTTTCTAAGAATTTGTTCATTCATCTTAAGTTATCTAATTTGTGCCATAAAGTTAAATTCCTTTCTAAAATTTCTGTAGGGTCAATGGTGATACCCCTGCTTTCATTCCTGATTTTGGTAATTTGTATATCTCCTCCCTTTTGGTTAAAGGTTTGTTGATTGTGTGTTGATCTTCTCAAAGAATTAACTTTTGGTCTCACTGACTTTCTGTTGTTTTCTGTATTCTATTTCACTGATTTCCACTCTTATCTTTAATACCGCCTTACTACTGCTGGCTTTGTTTAGTTTGTTCTTCTTTCTCTAGTTCCTTGAGATGGCAGTTCCAGTTAATGTTTTTTTCTATACTCCACTCCAAATCAGGTCAGCCCCTCAGACAGGGAGGCTGCTGGTCTTCAGGGCTTTTCCTGTCCAGGTAGAGTTTCCTTCCCTTTAGGATTCAGGGTGGGGGTTGGAACAGCCTCAGGTGAGAGTGCCACAGACACCCATTATTCTTACCTGATGTTCAATAGTTTTTCATCAATTAACTGCTCCCCAATACAGTCAAATTCCATAACCATGAAATAACTGTTTCTGGCTATTTTGTCTAGTTTTGTCATTACCTTTTGGGGAGAGGATGTGTTGAGTGAGTCATTTCTGCCAAACCAAAGTCCTGTCTCTAAAGCTCCTCTTCTCTCCTCCACAGGAAATTTGGTTTCATCCTTTATCCCATCTAGTTCTCTCACAGAAGCTATGTCTCTGGGGGGCACGGGGGCAGAGCTGGTTTTAGAAAAATACTTATGTTGAAAAATACTACTCTGAGGTTATCGACTTTAAGCAAAAAAACAAAAAAATTACACTTTACTGATTTGTTCAACTTCCTCAATATTAATAAGGATGAATGGAAATGGTGCCTCACAGAATCTGCATTTACAGTAGAAACTCCAATGGTACACTTCATCATGCTTGTAAGAAGGGCAGAAAACCGGTTCCTACTCTTGCTGATGTGGCAGATGCTCCTCGCACTAACTGGCAGATGGGGACAGAAAACAGGGTGACAGCAGGAAAACGCCTAAGGACCAGTGTGGGGAGCGGGGCTCCGTGCGTACTCCTCACGCAGAGGGTTTTCAAGCTACGTGCTAATGTGATATGGGCATAGACTACGTGGTTTCTAGAGGCCCAGTTCTGTTCCTTGAAGGAAACTGGACCTGACCTCCCTGTCTCCCCTCTGACATGACAACCTGGAAGGAACAAGGGCTGAAACCCAGGAGACCTGAGTTCGAGGCTCTGGCTCTGCCACTTTCTCTCATTTAACCTTTTTGGGGCTTAGTTTCCTTATTTGTAAAATGCATGAAATAATCAAGTCTTCCTCACAAACTTGTTTGGAAGTGATGGAGTTCAATGATAGCCTTTATAAATTATTAATGTGCTATAAATGTAAGGCTTTACATTATGAACTAATGCCCTGTCTTGAAATCCCAGAATGCAATGACTAAGAAAGAGATTGTCTCCCCACTGCTGATCTCCCTTCTCCTTCTTCCCTACCTCAGGACACAAGAAGGCTGCTGCCCAGCCGACTATCCACCATACATGCCCCGTGTCAATTCCTTTACTGGTCCTTTCCCATGAGCCAGCGACAAAGGATGGAGGCAGATGCTCAGAGGAGAACACAGCTAGCTGTGCTTCAGCATTTGGCGATGGTAGACCAGACGGTCTCTCTAGCAAGACCCACACTTGTTTCCTCGTATACTGTGGAAAGGTGGTTCTTTCAGCTGAGCCAGGCTGGGAAGGGCAGCCCAGAGAGTCGGAGGAACATGGAGAGAACTGTCTCTGTTAAATGACTTCTCATGCCTAAACCTTAAATTCACACAAGTCATCACAGCCCCGCTGCCACTCCTGTGACATTATCAATGCACCACAACACAGCAAAGCTACACATTCACAAATGCAAACTTCTAAGAGCAAGAAAAAGCTCTTGTTTTCATTAGAAAACAGGACTTTAAAAGTTCGTTTTGTGTGGAATCAGGATTTGTTTTAATATCTTAATAAAATAGATTGCGGTAAGCTTTTAATCCTAGGATTTCAATATCTAAGGAAAAATAAAGCTATTCAATTCAATATATATCACAAATATATATCTTCTTTACGCCACGATAAAGGACATTCTGGGTCCTAGGCTGAATAAATAAGACAGCGGTCTAAGATATAACCTTTCCAGGTTTATGTTATGGGACAGAGTGAGGCTACCATGATTATAAACGGGAAGAGAGAGCAGCCCCCGACACCCACAGAGCCTTCATGACGGAGCCTCCTTCTCAGAGTGGACTTGGAACCTTGGGTTTCCTGGAAACATCCGGAAACAGAGCTAGTGGCAGGGCCTTGGTTGATGGCACCACCAGCCCGCCTCTAGTGCACCAGTCCCTCGGCCTTACCTCTGACCACTTTACATCCCACCTCCTACTCAGGTCATCCTGCCGGCCGAGGGAATGAAGACTTCGGGGACTCGGCCCCGGTTCCTCGTCACCGTCCAGCGCCCTGCCCCTCTGCACGGGCACCTCAGCCTGTCCTCCCGCACTGGCTGGGCACAGGTGGGAAGGGACCTGAGGCCAGGGGCAGATCTTTAGCGTTACCTATTTGCCTTTCCAGGTCGGCGGCTTCATCAGGCGTGGCTCGAGGAAGGACTCCAGGGTCACTGAAGCTGGTGCGAAGCAGGGTCCCCATCACAAAGAAGAACAAGATGCCACCAACCACGGGGATGGCAGGGGTGATTTTCACTGCTAGATACGGGCAGCTGCCAGCAGGTGGGGAAGGTAGGAGGGGAGGGGAAAAAGAAAGGAAAGACAATGTCAGTCATCAATAGTCAACGGCCCATGTTTTCTAAGAAGCCAATGGCTTCTTTAGAGAAGCAAAATTGATTTCCATTAAAGATTCATCCATGCTATGATGAATTCATCCATTCATTTACATTTGGGGTGGTCTACAATTCTCTCTTGTGGACAATTTAAGCCTCCCTTCCCAGTCACAACCCAGGCTCTCTGCTCCCACAGTGCTACCTGGGAAAGGCAAAAGAATGAAAACAAGCCTGCTTGTACAATCAATTAAGGTGTACAGAGCTTGTAGTCTTTGCACTGTAGACACAGCTCATGAATCTATGTAATCTTCTTAGCCTTCCTTGGAATTGCATAATATAAAAAGATACCAACTTAGAACTGTCTTCGTCAGAGCCAGCCATTCCTCTCTCGGTCAAACAACTTAGGGCACAAAATGCTGAGAACCACAAATCCACCCTCAAAACCCAAGAAACCATTTGTCAATATTTCAGAGCTAATCTATCCAAAAGAGGTTAATGAGCTATGGAAATGAACTAGCAGTTTCTCAAGAAGATGAAAGAGATTTGTTCAGCTGGAATATAACAGTCTCCTGCTCTTCCAGGAGGCATCTGAGCTACCATTGACGAACATGGCCCAACTCATGCCATGAAACCTCTTCACTGTCCTTATTCCCATGAGCTGACATGCAGATGAGATTGTGAGTCAGGGAGAGGCACCCTTGGGACAGACTAACGTCTATGCCAGCCGGGCTCTGGGGACCCAGGAGCCAGGGCAGCTTGAGGCACCACACACTGACCCACTGGCACTCCCATGACTCCACAGAGGCGGCAACAGGCAGAGTGGAAATTAGTTCAACGCTTGGAGCTAAGTGAAGGATGGATTCTGCAGTGACTGTGGTCAGTTTATTGTTATTACACTCTGTAACATCATGGGCGTCGAGGAACACAACATGGAATCACAGAATTATAACATCTAGAGTGCAAAGTGCCACCTCATCAGGTGATACTTTTCCAGATACTGAAGACAAAACAAAGAGAGAGAGCTGGAGAAGAAACGATTAGACCGGCACCCTGTTCCTGCACAGTGCTTGCATGGGAGGTGATAAGGTCCCTTATGGGCTGCCAAGGGGACATTGGCAACAGTCCAGGCCTAGAGGACCATGGGCCATGACCACCTTTGCTGAGGCCGGAAGCAAGCTAAAGAGCACTGGGTCTTCAAGAGGCATGTGACATGGACTTGTGGTCACTGTGAACTCAAGACCAAGGCCTTTCTGAATTCCCTGCTCTGTGGAAACCCAGAGACTTCCCAACAACTTTAAGAAGGTGGAGAAGTGACCCCAACCATGAGTAGGTGGGATTTCCTGACAGGCAGCTGGTCTCCAAAAGAATCATCTGATTTAAAGAGACAAAAATATATGACATTTCTAACATCTTTTTCATCTTTCTCATCTCTGCAGAAACTGAACAAGACAAACAACAACAAAAAAACAATATCATGTCACACTTCAGCTGAACTACCAGTTGTGACTTCTCTTTGCAGGATTCATGGGAGACCATAAAAAACGGTTGTCATTTCTGCATCAGTGTGACCCCAACCAAACTCCCAGGCACTTAGAACCTTTTTAACATCCTGAGAGATTCTCATAGGAAAGTGAATTTGGCAAAGAGAGCAAGAAGATATAAAGAACTTGTGGAAAAAGGGAACGTAAGAGTGTCTAACCTAAAGAAATGCCCTTTGTGAAAGTATTCATTAAATTATGAAAAGGATGTTTTAAATCCAACTGATTTTGCTCTGTATAAGAAAGCGTCATTGCTTTTCCTCAGGTGTGCTCAGGCAAATTGTAACATAATTTAGTGGGCTTTCAGATTTTCTAAAAAATTTAATTTTATGATTTTAGGTACTGAAAAGCTTCAAGTTAAATAAACAAACGTTTAAGAAACTGGAGACGCCATAATCTGGCAAACAGCACTTAGTGTATACTCCTTGATTTATAAAGGTAATATTTTTCTGCAGTGGAGATCTACTAGTCCTGACAATAAGAAACAAGATCACAGAGACAATACAATGTGGTTTAAGTTATTTGCACTTGAGTGTCTATTATTAATTTTTTCAGACCTGTCCAGGAAAAGAGGAAGAGGAAGCGTCTAGTTCAAAAGTGAACGCCTACTACCTGCCAGGGTTTCTTCTAACTGTGTGACTGGTTATCCAACATGGAAGAATCACGCATGAATCTGAAATATAACTTTTTCGGTCTCCCTTTTTAACCTGCTCCTGCTCCGGCCACTGCGTGAAAACTCAGGCGGGTCCCAGGACTTTCCTGGTCATGCGATGAAGGTAACAGGAAGTCCTTTAGTCACTTTAAGTAGTGAACAGTCTCATTTAGGTAACTAAAAGTGTAACAATCCCAGTTAATAGTGCAAGTTTCTGACTCAATTTGTAACCTGGTCCACTTTCCCAGCTGGCCAAGTACAGTTTCTGGCCTTCCACGGCTGGAAGGTAGGCAGGGGGACTGGAAGGTGCCAGTCTGAATAGCTGTGTCCCAGGTGGCTTTGCGCTCTCTGGGTCTACCAGATGTTTAAATCTGGCCCTCCTGAGTCTGTGAGTTCTTCAGAACCCCCATGGGAACCCAAGTGCACTGCCCCGTGGACACCACTGCCCTTCTCTCTTCTTATATAGAGAGCAGGCAGCCTTCCTCCTGCCCAGGTCCCATCCATCCATCTCACATTGCCCCCCCACCCCCATTCCCGTCCTCTCACGAACCTCACGGAGGACTGCACTGAATTCCTTGGCTCTGGGCTTCTGTCACCTGGGGGACAGCTGGAACAGCCACCTCAGCCCTCTGCCTGCCACAGGCTCCCTTTCAATCTGCCCTAACAATGCTGCCGGCTCTATGACACACGTCTCTGCTCAAGTCTTCCAGGACTCCCCTTTTCCTGCCAAATTAAGTTCAAGCTCCTTGTCTGGCATTCATATGCCATTGCATGTCCTGGTCTCAGGTCTCTCCTTCTCATCCTCCATCACGCTCCTCTTTTCACAAATAAGAAGACCGCTACCTTGACCTCTCAGCCTTCCCAAACAGGCCCCTACTCATCCAGACCTTGCAACTGTAAAGCCCCCATGCCCCATCTCAGCTCGTTAAAGCCTTCCCAGGTTTCAAGTTTCTATCGAGACTGCGTGGAAAGTTATTTTTGGCTCACCCCCAAGCAGAAGTGATGGCTTCTTTCTCTGAACCTCCGTAACATTTTTGTTTGCTCCTCCCTGTGGTACTTACGGCTGTTTGTGGACATGCCTCAGGAACCCACTGGATTGGAGTCCTGCAGGGTGAGACTGGGCACTGTCTATCTTTGTGCCCTTCACAGCACCTAGCACGATGCGTCATACATGGGAGGTCTGCGAGGAATACTTGTTGAGTAACTGCATGAATGGGACCCATTTTACTCTGAATTTTACTCTAACACAGAAAAGAGCAGGAAAGTAAAATCAGCCACACCCTCAATAATGGACCTTGTGTCTAAAACTTGCTTCTCTGTCTTCTAAGCTTGCTAGTTCCTGTGACTTCCTCTCCACAGGTGCTAAGGACGTGCCCTAAGGAGGCTTCCCCAGCTCCGAGGAGTGGGTTCTCCTTAGTTCACGGAGTTGCCTGTACAATGCAAACACGTTCCATAAGCATTGACTAGAATCTGGAGCCCCTCCATGCTCTAAAGTTCTAGCAGATGAAACGCCTTATGTTGGTACCACTTTGTACAATACGAGGTGCTTTGTGATGGTCCCGTGTCCTACCAGCCTGTGTGTGACAAAGAACCACATTAGTATCTCTTTGAAATTTTAAACAACACTCTTTATAAAAGCAGCAGAATTTGCGCCCCCTAAGCACACTATGAGATCAGTGCTTCACAGGGCTGTTGCTCAGAAAAAGCAGAGCATCCACAGTCCTTCTGGTAAAGACAAGGCAGTAAGCAGACCCTGCCCGCGACAGATCACGAGACCCCTGGAAGGAGGCCAGACTAGGGTCAAATCTCAGCCAAGGCACAGCAACCGGCAGGGCTTCATAGCTCTCCTCGAGAAGCAAAAAAAGAAAAAATTCTTAGCCCGAGTTCAGACAACTTGAAAATGGCTCCTTCACATTTCTGAGCAACTGCGGCTGGGATCTCCAATTCCGAGTGCCATCTGTGATGAGGAAGACTCCTTCCCCGGAGGGTCTGGATTTGATACAAGATGATGATGCAGCTGCCAAAGCTGTAAACACCAAATGGAGTCCTCTTTCTGTCTGAAGCATCGTGACCTAAATACAGCCCAGGGCCATGTGGAAAACAGGCTTGGCGGGTCTGAGTCTTCATGAAGCTCGATGGGAAAGTGACAGGAGGAAAGAAATAAGAATCTGAAAGCATGCATTTTTGTAACAGAAAAGAAATGAACTATTTCAGCACCAGACAAAACAAATGCTAACTTGATGAAGACTTTACAACGTTTCACACACATCGGCGTGAGCTGTTGGACTTTCGATATGATGACTGATTGCCTATCGCAAACTGTTAACTCACTGTACATTAGTGGTCAAGAAAGGTTCTTCCAGGTAATAGGTAGAAAATGTAGCACTTCCAAAGAGGAGAAGGAGAATTTTCAGTTCTAATAGCAATCTTCTCAAACCTTTAGTAAAAGTAATTATTTGTGTTTTGATTTTTACACATGAAGGGTAGAACTGTTTTCTGGGTGCTATATTATCTGAGACCATGCAATTAGTGTGTTTTGCCATTAATTATGACAAAATTAGTTTACCATCAAACAGATACTGACGCCCCAGAACCAAGACTGTCATGAATTGTGCATTCATTTTTAGACACTGACTGGCTCACATGTTGTAATTTGACATAAAACCGATTCCTTTGACAAAAATTCCTGGGACTAAATTAATTTCTTAAACATTTCAGATAGGAAACCTGGATTTCATTATTGGGTAGCTAGGTCTCTGTTTTTCCACAGGACATTCTTTGGGGGGAAGATTAGCTTTATTTTTAAAAACAAAAACAAAACAATATTAACAAGATGTAGCAGAGACATTAAAACCAAGTGGCCTTTGGAACAAAAAGTGAAGAACCCTTCCTTTTCCATATCAAAACAATTTGAGTCATCTGTTAATACTTTGCCTGCAAATGGATGCACACAGGAAAAAAATCCAGTTAATTCTAGCTCATGACCCATAACTACAACATGGCCTATGTTTGATATTTTTGTTCCATCCCGTACATTCTGTTCTGTCCTGAAACATAAGCACGAGAATACTATTCTTTATACATCAAAATGAGGCACGCAATTCAAGTTTATATAGGAAGGGTAAGAGGCCTTGCTTCATTGATGCTGCAGTCTAAGAGGAGTTCTATGTTTCAGGAATCACCGAGTTAACTTATTATTTCAAATTTCAGAGTTTTGGTTGCAGTGCATGTCCATAATAAATAGTTAAGGCAAATGACCATAAAATGAAATAATCGGAGCCAATGACTCACATGTCTGAAATAATAACAGGGTAGCTTTGTGAAGAATGGAGGTTGTAAGAGTTGCCACAAGAATGATCTTTGTCATTTTCATATGAGTCACTATAAAATAAATGTATTTTTCATTTATAGGCAGGGACGTAAACACCATTAGTTTTATGATTTGTTCCTTAATCACATACTTTGAAATGTACCATCACAGGGGAAAGATAAGCACATTACTCGGAGACAAACAACCACTCACAACTCTAGAACGGGGGAAAAAAACAAATAGATAATTTCATAAAACTCTCAAGAGGGCCATTCCCCCAGCATTTGCAAAGTCCCTTCTTACTAATTGCATGTAATGATGAATCTATCAATATTATATGGAAAGAGGGAATTGAAATAAATAGACCTAGGGACCCAAGAGGAAAAATATAACAAGAGGAAAGTGGGAGAAAAAACTCAAGCCCAGAGAGAACGGATGGGTGAGTAGAACCCCAGTATAAATCTGTAGACTAGAAGGATAACTCACCATGTCATCAAAAGCTGCCCAGGCTCATTTTTATACCTGTCTCTGTCTCCTTTCTCATCTGAGGCTCACTAAGAGAAGGCAGAAGCCCACCCTACCGAGGCGGGGACAGTCCTAAGAGTCTGGCTTCTCCCTGCAGGGACCCAGCTAGGTGCCTGCAACAGGGATGTCTCCAAACACAGCACAGTCTCGCCTGCAGCCTGTAGAGCTCCTTTCATGTGACAAAGTCGGTGTCTTATTGTTAACTTGCAGGCCCCAGACCACCGGGTAGGTCCAGTGATAGACACATACTTATAGACACCTGGGAATCTGTCGTTTAAAAATACAGCCTTCAAATCTCAGCGCGTAAACAGCTCAATAAACCCATCCACTATTGAGAATGTGCAAGGGCTTGTTAGGGGAAATTGTGACGTTTCAAAGGTTTTTCTAAGTGATTCTGAGTTTGATTTAAAATTCCAGGGAGCCAAAGGCTTCTGGCTCGTGTGTGAACCACCTGAGGAAAACCAGCATTTCTCTGCACTAAAACTGGCTTTTTAATGACCTGACGTGATTACTTAGACATGACAACCATACAGCGCAGATTTTCCATTCATGTCTTGACCAAATGATTGTGTAATTTTCAGATGGTGTATGACCACTGAACTATCTGGCCACAGTTACCATCATCTTGCTTTTGTGGCTGAACCCATAAGAAACGCAGAACAAGAGAGGTCCCTGTGGAAAGTTCCCCGCCTCAGGGCATGCTGGGAGTGTGTGCTGGGGGAGGCCTTCGTCCAGACAAGAGACTCTGGCCCTAACCCTTAGAATTCCGGGGGTGGTTGCCTCCGACCCTGTCTTGCATTAGAATGGGTGTCTACTCACATTTGGGCAACTCCGTACAGGAAAGTCTTAGCAGGCCTTTAGTTATATTCATAATTCTGTATTTCATCAAATCCAAGGTACCAAAATTTTAAGATGTACCATTAAGGAAAAATATGCCAAATAAGACAATATTCTCTAATCACTTGGACTCTTTTTTTATACTTATTAAAAGAGCTATTTTTAGACTTACTTAGAAACCAATTTTAAAATCATCTATCACTGTCATGCAGATATTTGAAAAATGTGAGTGAAATAAACTGGCCAAAGGATTCCTAAAGCATCTTCACACTTAAGAGTCTGACTCTTCTGAACCGCTTTTGGACTCAGGTGTCCAGGTCTGAGGACTTTCCACACAGTGTCGACCTAGTGCCATCCAAAGCTGGGGCATCTGACCCCTCTCCTACTTCTGGCTCCTGTCCCCAGTCTATCCCAACACACGCTGTGAAAGTTTGTCCCATCACGTCACTCCTCTGCTCAAAGCTGAAGCCCACATCCTCGTGGAGGCCACCACGTGACGTGTCCCGTTTCCTTCTGACCTCATCGTCTGCTCCACCGTCTTGCCCACTCTGCGGTTCTTGGAACATGCCAGTCATGCCTCTCTCCTCGGGGCTTTCGCGTGTGCCATGCCTTCTGCCCGGATCGTCTGTCGTGCAGAGAGCCACAAAGCTCCTCCACCTCCACCAAGTCTTTCCTCAAATGCCACTTTCCCAGGACAGCCTTCTCTGACCACACTAGTAACTGCAGCCCTCCTGCCACCAGCACCCCTGCACTCCAGGTCCCCTCACGGGCTTTCTTTTCCCTCCTATCACTCACCCCTGCTTGGCATAGTGGACATGCTCGCTTCTTCACTGTTTGACTCTCCCGCTAGGAAAAAAAGTTCAAAGCAATGAGGAATTTTGTCTACTGTTCACAGATGTAACCCCAGTGCCCAGAGTTGGGTCCAACACATAGTCAGCCTCCCACAAATATTTGTTGAATGAACTAAAAAGCACAGAATACAAAGGAGAATCGAGATAATCCCACGTTTGTTTCAAAAGCACATATATACTCAGAACTAGAAGGGTATGCCCTAAAATGCTACCTCATTATGATGGTGATTTGTGTGCTTTTTGGTGGTTTCCAAGTTTCCTTAGCTAAATATGATGAATTTTTGCAGTGGAAAAACATGCGATTAAAAATAAATGCATACGGCCGTCCAGAAGCCGGCAACTGATGTGCCTCGCCCGGAAAGAGCACAATGATGGTGCCAACTTGGGCCAGTGAAGCAACGTCCTCCACAACTAGACTGAAGAACAAACAACGACAGCAACTTGTCTGTTCCGCTTCCCCCAATTCCCCAGCACTGTTCCCATCCCCCCAATTCCCCAATAAAAAATCTTAAAAAAAAAAAATTTAAATGCATAAAAATTTTAAACTGAAAAAGGGGGGATTGCCAAAATATTAACACCTGCCTGTACTTTTTCAAAATCAACATCAGTAGAGAAGAGGCTTGATAATAACACATATTCCACATTAGATCAAAACCTCAGGGCTAAGCCCCTGATTTCTGTGGGTTGCCTCATATGCTCTAATTAGACCAGCATGCATCAGGGTACGGAGTTTCATATATTTAAGAATGAAAAACCCAAGTTATCTCCCATCTCAACTCTCGTCTGTACAGTTTCTTACAGGAATTCGACTGGAGGATGTTCTTCTTCTGCCGCTCTTGTGGGTTCCCATCTGAAGCTGGACATTTATACATTAAAGGCAGAGACAACTATACTCTGGCAGTCCTATGCCACGGTGAAAAAAGCAGAACACGACCTAAGGAGACAGCTGAGGAAGCGGCCTGCAGTGCAGGGAGGGCCATGCGCCGCCTCCCTGGCACAGCCCTCCACTTCCCGGTAAACCCTCTGGCTATCCGGAGTCTCAGACTCCTGGCAGCTTCCCTTTTTCTTTCCTTGGGTTGGGGTTGGGTCCAAGGATGGCAGGATGGGAAAGGAGGCCTCCGGGAACGAGGCATGAAAAGCCACACGAATGCAACCTGCCGAACCCTGGCGATGCTCATGGAGCTGAGCCCAGATGTTCAACGTCAGCTATGAGCATCCTGGGGAACGGATTATTTAACACAGAGACATTTTCAACCAATACGAATTAGTTTAATCATTAGATCGTCAAGAAAACGCTTTTGGGGTGGAAATGCCCTCCCTGCCTTGTGTTAGACCGCACAGTGGATGTCAGTGAGCTGTCTCGTCCTGCCCCAGGTACCAGGGACCTCAGGCTCTGCTCGGACATGGCCCAGGGACACCCTCGGGTGCGGTGCTGCTGGTCTTGCTCAGCATGGAATTAGTGCCATTATTGCCTGTTTTCTCCACCCAGCAGCTAGCTGTCATTCCCAAGACCTCAGTGGGCTCTCCCGTGTTTGTTCAAGCCGCGAACCTAGCTTCACCCATTACTGAGGCCTCCCCTGGAGTGGGCCTCCTGCCTCCCGATGGTCACACTGGGCACAGTCCTTTCCTACCAGCGTCCAGAAGTTACTGCTATGGAAAAGTGGTCTTGGGTGTTCTGAAGAAGCACTAATTCAAAAACTTTCGGCCTCTGTGTGAGTTTTGGGAGGTTTCTACCGAGAGAGAGAGCAAGTACTGTGGATGCTGTGGATATCCAATATCACTGAGCATCACTCATTCCTCGCTCCGTCACTGTACACACTTCTTTGGAGCACACACTACCTGCCAACACACTAGGCCCAATGCCGGGGAATACAAGATCAAGACAAGATCCTTGTTCTCAGCAGCACACATTCCAGTAGCAGAGACAGGCCCCAATCAGTTATCTACAAACAAAACAGCAAGCTTGGTGACAGAGATGCAGAAAGTGCACTAAGGGAACACGAAGGGGACCAGCTCAGTGGGTCTGGCTGGGGTCCAAGAAGGCTCCCTGGATGGGCTCTTAACGGCTAAGCAGTAGTTACACAAGCTAAGAGGAAACGCGTCACCAGGACACAGAGCCACAAAACCCCTCACTGTAGTGTCTCTGGGCCTTCCATGGTTGACTGACAAGCGACAACGTGCATCCTCATCGGACCTACCTGGACAGCACTCCACTGTCCAGGAGGGGTCTTTGCAGGTTGGTTAATGACTGCTGTATCTCCAGTGCCCCCGACACTTCCTGCTGCAGAGTTGGCGCTTAACAGATTCTTGCTGAATTGAATCTAACAGGATTGTCAGAGCACACCTGAGACCTCTGGGTCCACGCCGTGGACCGCAGTGACTGCAAGATGATTTATAGCAAAAATCGTCCCACAGTGGAAAGAATGAAAGAAGCCGTGTAGGGAGATGAGCAGACACCCATTTCAGCGTGCTCCCTCCTTGTGCTGACCGCTCTCTCCTATTCCACGACAGCGCTCCTCACCCGAGCGCCGTGGTTAATTTCCTCCTATTCCTGGGGGAGAAAGAGAGCCACCTTCTTCCTTTTGCAAAGGAAGAAAAATGACTGAGTACATTTTCCTTTATGTTATTTCCCTAAGATTGAAGAAGAATTGAAGATTTGGTTTTCAACACACCCATCATCATAAACTTCTTAGAGTTGACAACAGAGGATAAATACAGGTTAAAAAGGCCAACTGTTTAGACAGAGACGCATGTGAGTTCAGACAGCAAGGCTATTTCAGGCATAAACTCATAAAACAATGCAGTGTTCAATAGTAGAGGCGCCATAATTTGAAAAATAGTACATGATACTTATGCAAAATGGAAATATGATGCTTTTGACTAGAGAAGAAAAAGGCTACACATGTATTTAAGAAAAAAAAGTTCTATTTCCCAAAAGGAGAGAAATTAAAATAAAACAAGGTAGGCCGATAAACAAGCCCAGGAACACTCTGACACCAAGCTGGGGGCCACTGGGGGAAAACGGCTTCAGGAGCACATATTTGGTAGAAAAGTGAACAAAATTAACTTCACCAAGAGTCTCTGGATACTGGGTTGCTGATGGCGGCCGCTGATTTATTTTTCCCTTCTCTAAAGGGACAGCGCTCAGTGCTGATGAACAGATGATTCATTTTTCTCCACCAAAAACACTGCTCATGGTATTGGCTATTCTGCTTTGTAACGTGCCCTTGAGCTAAAAAATGCTTGAAGGTGTTCCTCTTTCCCGATGGTGGGGAGGGCTCCTACCATGTAATTATCCAGCCCATTAGAAGGCCAGGTCAAAGGGACAGACACAGAGGGGAGGTCCACCCTTGCCAGACACATAGATGTGGTCACACAGTTTTTAAAGTAACAGGCAGCTAGACAGGGAGATGGCAGGGAGAAGATGACACTTTACATTTTTTATTAAGTACCTTCATCTCACGCAGTTTCACATATAATATCTCATGTATTCTCTACAAAAAAGTCTATGACCCTGGTATTATTGAGTCTATTTACAGATGCAGAAACTAAGCCCTAAGAGGCTCACTCATCTGACTGAGGCCACCCAGGTAGTAAATTTCAGAACCATAATTCTAATCAGATGAGGCCGTCTTCAAAGCCCGTGTGCCTGTGACACATTCTCTCGCCTATTCCACGGTGAAGCCTGCATTGCTGATAGGCACCCTCTACATTTTCTTGATAGAATATAAGTTACATCTGTTTTCACCTTTTTATAATGATCTTAATTACCGTCATAATATGAAATTAAGAATGCCTGGGGAATCAAACTTGATTTAGCCTGATGGTGCCTTGCCCATTTCGGGGAGGAGACAGGCTCAGGGGTCCTGGGGGTGATGGCACCTCTCAGCGATGGACTCAGCAGATGGGCAGGAAAGGAAACGATTTGAGGACCTGCCAGAAAGACAGCTGAGCACAGGATCCCGACTGCTGTGGGCACGGGCGGAAGCCCCGATCATGGGGCAAAGCAGTGGGAGATGGCCACTTGTCCACGAAAAGCCACAGCCACCGATGCGTCTGACGCAAGGAAAGGGGCCCAGGCCATATTTCGGTTTCTGCCCCTCCAGAGACACACAGGACCTCAAACCACTCAGGACACCCCCTGAGCTTGAGTTAAACTAATGCAGGAACAACACCTTAGCGCTCCGAAGTCAAGCACACTGCTCTTGGGCTCTGCTTCCTAATTCCACTTGATCAATAACAAGCTGCATGGTGTCTGCATAGAACAGTGTTTGGGTTTCCAGAGTCCCTGTTAACCGAGCTTTGACACTGATGACGACTGCTCCTGTCATTGTGAAATGCATCAACGCCAAAGGCAGCCTTCACCTAATTTGCTTCAATATTGGGGGCCTTCTGACAGGAATAAAGCTAAAGCAAATCTTCCATTTGTGAAAAAAGAGAAGCTTCCTAAAATTCCAGGTTATGCCCAAGAACTAACTTGCTTCCTGTGAGAAGATGGTGGGGTGCACCAAGTCCCAAGCCCCCCCACTTCCAAGAAGCCAGCACGGGACTGAATATACTGCTCCAGTACCCACTCCTGTTACGCAGGTGAGACGAAACCCCAGAAGAATGCAGGTGGAAGATGCCAGGTAGCAAACACCAGGAAGTCTGCGTGTTTTCACTAGATACTACTAAGTACAATGATATGCTTTTTATGAAACGCTTAGAAGTCACTGGACAAAAACTGAAAAAGACCATGTGCTGCTGACCAATTAATGCCTTAACTACCCCCCTCACCTAGTTGCACTTCTCCAAGTATATTTTCCATGGTTACACTTTCATATTGGCTCTTCGGTTTTCTTTTAAGCCTCGCACTTCTGAGACAAAAATCTTTTCAGTTCATTTTTAAATAGAACAGGGTTCCCAAGGGCTGCCCAGTGGCAAACATGACCATTAGTTAAATTTTAAAAAGAGAAGGTCCACAGGTAAAATAATGTTCCGTAGTTCTGGGGGGAAATCGCGGGACCAACCTTAAGGGACATGGTGGGGCGACATCTGGGGAAAAAAAAAACATATTTAATAAGAGATCACCAACAAGGATTCGGGCAAAGGAAATCATGCCTGGAATTTTTGGACAATGTTGCTGCCATGAAAGGTACAATAAATTAAATGACCCCCAACTCACTGAATTTTGCCAAGTGGATGGCACAGCAGGGAGATGACCTGGGGAGCTGGAGAGGGGAAAGGTCAGAAAGGCGGCTCCCGGGCTCCGTCCTCATTCATCTAGGGCTGGTCCCATACTTACACATCGTCCAAACACGCGATTAGTGAGTCGGAAAGAACGGTCAAGTTCTGAGGATGGTCTTTTACGTTTGCAGAGACAGCAGCCTGAGGGAGCTGTTACGTGGCTGCCAAAAAACATCACTTCCTGTCCTAAGCACTTGTGACACTAAATGATGTCAAAAAGCAGAGGTCCACCAAGCAGGGACAAGGGGGGGAAAATGGCTTTGCAATGCTCGAGCTGCATCTCCAGGCTCAGGAGCAAAATCTTATGTTCGTCGTGCTTCTTCTGGACAGTTCTTGGCTTTTTCGACCAGAAGTTTCCATCAGTTTGGCTTTTTGACGCCTTTTCTTCCCCCAGTGGAAAGTAGGTCTGCTGCACTGTGCAGGATTTCAGTGTTGTCTAAATATAACAAGCTTTGCAAAATCGCTTCTTTGATGAGGAGCATTCTTGAATAGGACCTCTGGGTCAGACCCTAGTAAAATGGGTAAACTGAGCCAAGGAAAATCAGTCGCTGCTGTTGTTCAAATGAGCTGAGAACTCAGCCTCTCCTCCAGAGTAGACAGGAGGAGTCATGAGTCTGGGAGGAAGTGGGGACACGGAGGCAGCCTGCCCCGCGGATGGCAATCCACTTTCCGGTCGCCCAGCTATTGGCTCAGCTGAGGCTTCAGCGGGCTCCTGGCAATGGGAGAAGAGGCCAAGCCTTCCCGCAGGCCACATCTTACCCTGGAGGTTATGGGCATTACAATCTGTGGAGAGAAGATCCATAGATTCCCAAAAGTGTTATGAACTACTACTCTTGGGAGGGCAGGCATGTACCCATGCACCTACACAGAGGTACGCTCCTGGGCTGGCTGCTAAAGAGGCTGCCCCACGTGCCTCAGTGTTCCCCAGCCACCGTTCGCGGCCTCGCCCCTCTCCCCATACCCTGGGGACCATTCCATGATCCAGCAAATAAAGCTTAACGTCTGCCCGGCATTGAGGCCTCCAGGTCCCAGCTCCAGAAGTTCCTAAATAACGTGGCTATCAGCTCTGCCCATAGGTCTTAAGAGCGGAACCACCCTTCTCAGCCAACCATGGTATGTACACATCAGTACATAGGGGACCACTTCGAGGCTGGTGCAAATAAGAGGGCAAGTAGTGAGGCCCCTTCCTTATCCATGATCCCGAGAGTGAGCAAGGCTCCCAGATGCTGAAACAACCCCTGTGTGAAGAAGAAAAATAGCCCAGGGCAAATGGGAGAGTGTGAAGAAGGTTCCGGGAGAGACTGAGGATGGGCGCCATGCCATCCCCAGCCTTTCCTGGAGTCTGAGAAGTTCACCTTGACAAGACCGAGTAGACTGGCAGCTAAGAACCTGACTCCCTTCCACACCAGAATCTGGGGGTGGGTCCACAGGGCTGCCATGAAAAGCCCCATGGTGTTGTGGGAAGGCCTCAGGCACTGGAATCAGACCAACTGGCTTCAAACCTTAAATCTGGTGCCTTGCTTTGAAGGCTTGAGAAAGTTCCTTATTCTCGCTGAGTCTTAGCATCCTCATGGATTAAAGTGCTATAATGTAAATTATAGATAATGGCAGCCCTGTTGTAGTGCTGATTTGAGATGAGTGAATATTTGGAAGACCTTTAGTAAAGCTTCTGAGTACATATTAGGTACTCCCTAAGAATTATTCCCTTCCTCCTAGGAGAGCTGGTCTGTGCTTGTGTAGATTTCTGGTCATTTTCCACGCTTCCCTGTTGTTTCTCATTTGGTCTAGTCCAGTTGGCCTAATTGAAAATAAAGCCCATGAGAGCTGTGTGTCACAGGCCATGGGGTTGGGAAGAAGTTTAGCCTCAAAGCGCAGGGAGCGATTCAAGCAGAAAAATGATTGGTACATTGGAAGAGAGGGCAAGTGAGCCAATTCCCGAAAAATCTGAGGAAGAGAGAAGTGTGGGGAAGGGGAGGCAGCTTGAAACCAGTAACTGTGGGTTTAGCTGGCATTCCCACACAGCTACTAAACAAACAGCAGTGGCACTGGAGGGGCAATACTGTCATGTCTCCTGGTGCCCAGAGTCATTTTAATTGAAACACTATGGAAAAAACTCCGTGTGTCTTTTGGTGTCCTGATCACCAAACTCCAGCGTCTGTGTGTGTGTGTGTGTGCGCGCGCGCACACGTATGTTTATGTGTGTGTGTGTGGGGGGGTTTCCGTACCACCAGCAAGCAATTCTTGAACATCAGTCAGCTGGGTGTCCTACATTTCCACTGAATTCTGACATCTCTAGCCAGAGATAGCATCAGATTCTATAGGTCAAGGCCATCTTACAAAGCAGGGATCGGCAAACTGCAGCTCGCAAGCCATTTGCGGGTCTTTGGGTATGTACATGTGGCTCTGAAGTAAAATTGAAAATGAAAATAAAACTATCATAGTTTCATTTATAAAACTTTTAAAAGACATTACTCACATAATGGTGATTTCATTTGTTTTATGGCTCTCAAATAATTTTTAAATTGTTGTGAGGGACAGGATTGGCTCTTCCATCTGAAAAGTTTGCCGACCCCTGTTACAAAGCTACTCCCCTTCAGAGGCCCATCAGAAGTCCAGGTTATTACTTGCACTTCTGACTGACTGGCTATAGATTGGAGGTTCCAACATCCCCCGCCTTGGGTTTCAAACACCAGCTGTAAATCCAGGTTGTTATCTGTCCTTCTGAGCTGCTGGCTATAAATCAGAGCTTCACATGATTCCTTTCTTCCTTGGGTTCGATTAATTTGCTAGAGTGGCTCACAGAACTCAGGGAACATTTTACTTAGAAGATCACCAGTTTATTATAAAAGGATATGACTCAGGAACAGACAGATAGATAGACGCACAGGGCAAGGTATGGGGAAAGTGCACGGAGCTCCCCTGCTCCCCGCAGGCACACAACTCTCCCCGTATCACGCGTTCACCAACCCGGAAGTTCTCTAAACTCTGTCCCTTTGAGTTTTTATGGAGGCCTCATTACATCGCATGATTGGTTCAGCCTCCAGCTCTTCTCCCCTCCCCAGAGGTCAGAGGGGTAGGACTGAAAGTTCCAACCCTCTAATCACATAGCTGGTTCTCCTGGTGACCAGCCCCCATCCTTAGGTGCAGTCCAAAAGTCACCTCGTTAACTAACAAAAGACACCTTTGTTCCTCTCATCACTTAGGAAATGCCAAGGGTTTGGAAGCTGTGAGCCAGGAACCATGGGAAAATATACTTATCATTGTGAATCACAATATCACAGTGTGGTAGGTAGCCTATTGGATGGCTCCAATGATCCCTGCCTCCCGGTAGTCAGACTCACCTTGAGTGGGGGCTGGCCTTAGAGACTTGCTTCTAGAAAATGGCAAAAGTGAAGGGGTATGATTTCCAAAATTAGATTATAGAAAAGACTGCTTGTCTTGGCCACCACAAATAAAGCTGCAATGAACACAGGAGCACATATATCTTTGCGAATAAATGGTTTCAGATTTTTTGGGTAGATACCCCAAAGTGTCCCTCAATAGATGATTGGATAAAGAAGATGTGGTATATATACACAATGGAATACTGTTCTGCCATAAGACAAAATGAAATAATGCCATTTGCGACAACATGAGTGGATCTTGAAATTATTATCTTGAGATTATGCGAAATAAGTCAGACAGAAAAAGTCGAGAACCATATGATTTCACTGATATGTGGTATATAAAACTGAAAACAACAAATGGAAGAAACAAAAACTCATTGTCACAGACCATAGTTTAGCGGTTACCAGAGGGTAAGGGGGGAGGGGTGGTAGATGATGGTAAAAGGGATCACGTATATGATGATGGAAGCAGAACTTACTCTGGGTGGTGAACACACAATGTGATACATACATGATGCATTACAGAACTGTATACCTGAGACTTATGTAACTTTACTAACAATTGTCACCCCAATAAACTTTAATTTTAAAAAAAAGTAAAAAAACAAAGAAGTCTGCAACTTCCCTGGCTTTATCTTGCTCTCCTGCTGGCTCTCTCAGCTAGAAGTCTGATGGCATCTTGTGAACTGCCCTGTGGAGAAGAGCATGTGGCAAGGTTCATGGAGGTGGGCTCTGGCCAACAGGCGCGCCGTGAGTGAGCCCAGAAGCAGATCCTCCCCAGTCAAGCCTTGAGGTGACAGATCTATCTTGACTGCAGCCCTGTAGGATACCCTGAGCCAGGGGACACAGCTAAGCTGCACAGGACTTCAGTGACCCAGAAACTATGAGATAATAAGTGGTTGTTGTTTTAAGCTCCTAAATTCTGGGGTAATTTGTTACACAGCAACAGCTGACTAACACACATGGCTCTATCAGGCACAGGCAACATTTGGAAATTACACATGCCAAATCAAATGGAATACTCTGGTTCCTCTGGTGAATGGAACGGCACCACCGTGAAAGGAATAAATCCTGAACATCCTTTCTACCTGCGACTTCCTCTGATTAGCCCAGTGGTGTACAGGGGTCCATCTGGATAGAAGGAAACCTTACAAATGATTAGTTTAGGCTCTGTAATTAATGGATGCTTGAGTTACCTCTCCACAGTCCAAATAGCTATGTTCAAGGCAATGTGAAAATTTCATAGAAACAATGACCAAGGAAATCTGATTTCTTAATATGTAAAAGAGATATATAAAGAATTAAAATGGAAAGAGAACGCATATGTTTATGCACAACCAGATGCCACAGAAGAGACCTTAAAATTAAATGAGGGAGTTGGAAAATGGCGACCTCTTAAAAAACTACAAATAAACAGAGAAGTTTAACGAAGTGAGCACCAATAAACCGTTCTATTTCCTAAAGATCCTTGTCTCTTTGTTTACCCACTGCACTTCTTTAATCCTGTGCTAGATACCAGCAAACTTCTATTTCCCCCTGTTTTTATTTTCTAAGAAAATATGCCCGTCTTTTATACAAAAGAGACAAACATTTGTCTTTGTATTTTAATGAGTTTGTCAAAGAATATTCTTTCCAGAATCAGACTATGCCAACTTTAAGGCCCCTGCGGTTTGATATCGTTGTGAGTGGCATGAAAAAAGTAAAGTCAAAAGTGGCTGTAGTGGGGTTTGCACAGCTGCTGACTGATGTCCTCCTCCCAACCTCCCATTAGAACCCTCCTGATGACACAAAGAGAAAAAAAAAATGTCAATAGCCATGGAGGCTGGAGATAAGAGCACAGCACAGGCCAAAGTCCAGCGGTTTTTCCATTAATGTATTGTTGATGGGGCTGGGCTGAGAAAGGCGTTTGGGGATCACACACCATACATTACATAAACCATAAAGAAGAACAAAGCAGATGGCCCCCCAAAGGGCAGTAAAGGACTTTAACACAGAAGAAGAAATTAAAATGGCCATCAACCACACTAGTAATCAAAGAAAGGCAAATTAAAAATACCATTTATAGATGCACATTGCCAAATGCCCCTAAGGCTTCAGAGAGGGAGGGAGGGAGGGAGGGAAAAAGAGAGAGAGAGAGAGAGAAGAGAGAAGAGAGAAGAGAGAAGAGAGAAGAGAGAAGAGAGAAGAGAGAAGAGAGAAGAGAGAAGAGAGAAGAGAGAAGAGAGAAGAGAGAAGAGAGAAGAGAGAAGAGAGAAGAGAGAAGAGAGAGGAGAGAGGAGAGAGGAGAGAGAGAAAGGCGAGAGGGAGGGAGGGAGAGAGAGAGAGAGAGAGAGAGAGAGGAGAGGAGAGAGAGAAAGGGGAGAGGGAGAGGAGAGAGAGAAAGGGGAGAGGGAGAGAGAGAGACAGGCAGAGAGAAAGAGAGAATGGGCCTCTCTCTTGCAGGTGGGAGCACAGAGATGAATGCAGCCTTCTTAGCAGTCTGAAGTAAGTGCCTACAGCATGACAGGTTAAGGCCTCTTCTTTTTAAAACCTCTTCTCTATGGTAAGAAGGAAAGGAAGGTGTGGGAAAGGGAAAGGAAATGAAAGAGAAGGAAAAATGTTTTACAGTGATTGAGTAGACATCTAAGATCATAAAAAGTTACTCTTCAATTACCTTTTAAATAAAAAAAATTATATAAAATATGATTTTGGTAGCTTTTTGAGACCAGAAAACAAATAATTTTCTTAAGAGCCATACCACCCAAAATTAGGCTACTGAATTTCCTTTTCTAAGCCTATCTTTCCTATGTTAGTTATTTCTCTAAGCTCATAGAGGCAGAAAATGGGAAAAAACAACAGGGCCCATTTACAAGATCATCCCCACCCCCAACACTTAATGAAAGCTGGTGTGACAACCAGTGAGTGACACATTGTCAAATCCATTCTGGTTTGTGAACACAGATTTACCAGTTTCTCACTAACATTTGAATTTAATTTGAGATTATATATCAAATCTAAACTCTAATTGTCTGCTAGAATTTCTCATTTTTATTGGTTGGGCTTTTGACATGACATTCATATTTATATAGGCAGGAACTAACCAATTGAGTGAATAGGTCCAGCAACCTGAAACAAAGACTGCATTTAATTTTCACAAAAAATCCTATGAATAGGTATTGTAATAGGTGATGAAACGGAGTCACTAAGCAACTTGTAAAAGGTCTTCTAAGAAAGAAGTGAAAAGGGCAAGTCCATGACCACCTCCCACCAAAGTTGGGTATCTTCGTGCAGCTCAGCTTTGTAAAACTTTTCAATGCAATGTGTCACATATTCAAGCAATTTTCAGGTGAATTAGGGTAATTCAACCATGTGAACTGTTTCCCTTTTATTATGTGGCCGTAGAGTTTCTAAAGCCAGCATGCCTCACTGTGACAGGAAGCATGAGGTCAGCGGAGGAGCCACAGCTCCTAGCAGGGGAGATGTGACCCCAGCGGAGATTTCAAGGTCAGCACTTTCAGTGTTGCTCGAGTTCCATCTCCCCAGGAAATGGAGTAGCCTCTCCTCACATCTAAGAAGCCTCCTGCTCAGAAGCTAAGGTTCAGAGTGGACACCACAGGGGTCCCTGACTCAATGCTGCTCTGCAGAATCCTCTGAGCCCATATTCCATGATGGGCTCTGTGCTGGATTACTGTAGCTTCACACTTAGCTATGCTGTCTGACTCCAAATCATAAAACAAAAAAGATTTTTTAGGTTAGTTCCTGCCTATATAAATATGAATATTATGTCAAAAGCCAAACTGTGTGGGCTCTGGACTCTAGCCCCCTGGGTCCCCACATCTTTGTCTGTAAATGAAGTTGGTCTGACTGTCCCCCACGGGCTCTTGCGTTCGAACATTCTAGTGTTTTAAATCTACATCTGCACATACATTTTGTGTTTCTTTCTCCAGTTCACTTACACACTGATTACAAACTGCAGGTACATTCATGTGGATTTGAATTTACATGAATTTAAGGTAGGATGATTGTAAAAAATGTTAATAAAGCTTCATTTTATGTGCAAAAATCCAAATCCCTCTAAATTAAAATTATCAAGAGCCATACCAGTTGAAAGTTGGCAGGAAGTGAACTGTCAACTGTGTTGCATTATTGCCCCATTTGCTTTTAAGTACTAGGATTCAGTGCTACTTCCCCACTAAACAGAAATACCAGCCATCCTTTGTGCCTGCATCCTACGGCCAGCACTTTTGTGTTATGTCCCGGAACACATGCAAGTGATTTTGGTGACTATCATATTGTTATTTAAATATTTACTATTATCATAACTTAAAATCTTAAAAAAAACATTCTATAGAAAGATTTACGTGTTCCTTAAGTGGTAGGTGTTAGGGCTGGTTTTGGAAAACACTAGAAAGTTAATAGCTTTGGAAAGAAAGTTAGAGATTAAAAAAAACACTATTATTATGTATATATTATTAAGCATTTTTTAACATTTTGCTCAAAACAAGCAAAATTATCCTTTAATGGGTATAGATTCATGCTTTTGACAATCACATCTCCCTTTCTATAAACTTATTTCTATGGAAAAACTAATCTCAAATTATGCGAGTTTTAAGTCAGGAGATCTCTTGCATAAACTATGACTACCAGGTCCTAATTAAATAGGACTTACATATCATGACAGCTGGGGAAGAAAGACCTAGATGCAAGCAGAGCCCAAAAGGATTATGGGCAGGAATGGAGGAGAAAACCGCTGAGTCTTCCTGCAAAATGGGGAAGGGCCTATTATAAGGGCCACTGCCCCAGACCAGGACAGGGCTGGGGATGGAACCCAGGAAACCCATCTGCCTAGAGTTCTAGATAGATTGCGCAGCTCAATTAGATTCAACATTTGAGATATGGATGTGGCCTTGGAAACCATCCCTTGCCCTACCAATGCCCTTCCCTTCCCTTCCATGCGGTTGAAGTGCCACCCACTCCAGGGAGTCTTTCCTGAGCCATTAATGCCACCACAGCCTCCTGGGCATCCATTTACTTTCCCCACTACACTCTGCTGATGGCTTCTTTCTCTTTCTCATCAGGACACTATGTGTTCCTTGGGCGCAGAACTGGATGGTTAGCTTTTTATCCTCAGGACCCAGCAAAACAACATGCTCCAGGGGGCAGGCACCCGTACGTCTGTCTGATGAAACAAACCAGCTGAACCCTTTCCTTTCACAGGGGAATGGCTGAGAGGGGCTGGCCCAGGACCACACAGCTCCTGAGGGCAGAGCTGAGACAAGAATTCAAGTTTCCTGATGTCCAGGCCTTCATCTGCTGGTCATCTGAGACACTGATGATTCCAAATCTTCAATGGGTCCGTTTAAGTTGCTTCCAGAATCTGTGTAATGGCAATTAAGGTTTCTAGAACAACCAAGCCAGCGCCTTTTAGAAAATTATCTCATTTAGGCCTTCTCTTCCCCATGAGTTCATCGCTGCACAAGTAGATTGCTGAGCATCTGAAGATAAGGACTTAAATAAGGAAAGTATCTCTTTTTGTCCATGCAATGCCCTACTTACCATGGTGTTTATTCAAATCAGATATCACTTCCTATGACTGCCTCAAAGCAAAAACAAATAAAAGAATAACCATAAATATCAAGCTCTGTCTCTTTGCTTCTAGTCTGAAGTAAAGACATTATCATAGTTTTAATATCAGCATTGGAAAAATATAGTATAAAAAAAGGAACTGAAACTTAGTTGCTACTTGGCAGAGTTTGGCTCGCCACACTTCAGGGAAAAGTAAATAAAACCACTCTACCACCCTCCCCACCCCCCTCTCCTGCCGCCATGTTCCTGGGGTCGCTGATGTCCCCAATGCGCACAGAGCACACTAACCATGAGTCGGCCAACAGAGCACCGGATTTAACACAAAGGAAATGCTGGGTGCTGGAGGCCTACAGCGGGCAACAGGGGTGACTTCAGGAAGCTCCACTGTCACAGTCGTCCCTGAACAGACCCACTCACAGAGGCTGCTATGTGGCTTGTAGTGTTTCTCCTGTTACACGTCCCCATGTGAAGGGGACGGCCCCACCAACACAGTGTAAAGATTGTGCTGCTCACAGAGCACGTGCCTGGAATCGCTGGGGAAATAATCGCCAAGATCAGTACGGGGGTCCTCAGACGCAAGGCCTCTCTGGCTTCAATGTAACGCTCCAAGAATTACAATTTGAGGTGGATTCTGAAAAGTCAGGTGACATGTGTGAGAACACTGAGAACGGGCAAAGGTTTGGGGACTGGGACTGGAGCTGGAAGGGGCGTGGGAGCGTCTGGGACAGGTCTGCAGAGCTGTGCGGGTGGGTGGGCCAGGGCGCTCTGATGTTACTCACAGAGGCCTGCTATCGGGCAGCAGGAATGGTGTTTCATTGCTTCTATGTCTTCTGCAAATTGTAACTCATCCCTCCTCGTGGCTTTTCAGGCCTTTACAGGCACTAAGCTCAGAAACAACATATCAGGTTGTTTATAAAATACCACCCTACCATCCTCCCTGTTACCCCGAGGAGCTCGGTGGCCACACACGTGGCCCTTCCGATGCCTGTAAGTGACTGCCATTAGGTACCACTTGCTTGAATCGCAAATGTAAAAATCAACCTGGCTTGAGGAAGACTCTGCAGGAGCCAGCTCTTTAGTGTGGAAGCAGGACTAGACTCGGGGCTGGTGGAGAGGAACAGGATAGAAAAGCAATGGCAGCTGGGTGGTCTTTGCTCCACCAGACCTCCCCTACAGGGACAGGGATGGGGCCTCCAAGTCCAGGAAAGTAAACAGGGCTGCCAGCAGCCTGCTGTGTGAGAAGAAGCCACCAGGGTCACTGCCCATCCCATCCTTCTGCCAGACAGAGTGTCCATGTCCCTCAGTGCTCAGGTGTGCACACACACGTGCACACATGCACGCACACACACATGCTCGCACACATACACACAGGTGCAAACACACACACACACATGCACTCACACACACATGCTTGCACACATACATGCACACACTGCACACACATGCATGCTCATACACACACAGGTGCAAACACTCATACTCATGCATGCACATACACATGCTCACACACATACATGCACATACGCACATATACATGCACACATGTACACACACTCACGCACACACCTTTCCATGTTTCCCGCAGGCAATCCTATGACGACTTCCCCGGCTTACTCTTTCTCAGTTACCAGCTCCAACTGTGGCTAACATGGGGGTTTTGACGAAGAACACAGGCACCGCCTACAGCTACACTTAAAAACTATCTTTTCTAGGTGACAACACTGACTTCCTGAAAAATAAAAAGGAAACGCGAATGCTGGCACTGTTTCTGAAATGCAGGAAGTGCCAAGGCTCCAAGCGGCTCTGTGCAAAGGATCCAGCATGAGGTAGGTCAGATGCCTTCAGACCAACCCTTTGTTCAGGTTTGGACCCGACTGATGTGCTAGCGGGCAGCTCCGGTAGTAACGCAAGGGGCTGTCTGCAAATGTGCCGCCGAGAGACTTGGGATGCTCCCAGGTCGTCGTGCATGATTTGGTGGCGGCTCAGAAAAGAAGTCCTGAATGTGGTTATAGTCATGTGAGCCAGAACTCAATCAGCTACACGTTCTGCTCAAAGACAGTGAAAGACGTGCGGAGGGAGGGGTTTGTGGTGTTTGTCCCCCACTGTCCCCTGGAGAGGGGCTGTCGGGAAGGCAGGGGGATTCTGCTCAACTGCAGGGACTCATTGGGCCTCACCGCTCTCGGGTGCTCTGTCATTTAAGGTCGTCTCTCCCCCACCTTCCAGCCACAATTCAATTTCCCTAGCCCAGAGGTGAAAAGAATATTCTGTTCACTATAAAACAGTTGCGCTTGGGCCGGCCGAGTGGTACAATGGTTAAGAGCTGGCTTGGGACGCCAGAGGGTCCTGGTTCGGATCCCATATATGAGGGCCAGTGACACTGCCCTCTACAGCTAAGATGCTGAACAACAGCTCAACCTGGAGCTGGGTGGCTGTGATTCACCAGCGACGGCGTAGGCTGCAGCCCCTGTGGCAGTGGGTTGCCATGGGCTACCGTGTGTAGCCAGCAGCCAGCGTGAGCAGCCAGCAGCCGCAGTGAGCGGCCGTCCAGAAGCCGGCGACTGATGTGCCTCACCCGGGAAGAGCGCAATGATGGTGCCAACTTGGGCCAGTGAAGCGACGTCCTCCACAACTAGACTGAAGAACAAAACGACAGCAACTTGTCTGTTCCCCTTCCCCCAATTCCCCAGCACTGTTCCCATCCCCCAATTCCCCAGCACTGTTCCCATCCCCCAATTCCCCAGCGCTGTTCCCATTCCCAATTCCCCAATAAAAATAATAAATAAAATGGCTGCGCTAAATTGAATGTCATCCTTTTGATACCACAGACACCTGCCAGGCCCTTGAGGCAAACACTTCTGAAAATGCTGTGACAAAATTGAGTGGCTGGACCAGACCTTAGGCTGTGGAGATGCCACCAACGCACAGCTCCCCTAGGACCCGGGCTCCCCAACCCCATGCTCTGTGAACGGGTTATGCCCACCATGGTTTCTGTGCCTGTGCCATTAGTGGCCACTCCCCTCCGGCCCACAGGAAGACAGGCTGGTCAGTCTGGCCGAGGTCAAGGCCAGAGAGGCTCTCCAGGGGTCAAGAGGCTTTAGGGATCAAACAGCCAGAGTCAGGGGTCTGCCCCTTTGCTCAGGCTCCTCCCAGTCGTGTGACATTCGTCTAACTTGCTCCTCTCCGTCGGTCCCATTGCCTACTAATTAACACAGAAACTGAACTCCTATACTGTGGATCCTGGGGACCCTTTCTAACCAGAATTCTCGGTGAGATACGAATACTAAACAACAACAACAATCTTATCAGAGGATATTTCTGCTGTACTGATTCCTAAACCAGAGCCCTCCATCCCTACAGCAAGCCCAAAGCGGGGAGCCCAAAGCCCTCTCTGGAGAGCCTCTCTGGCCTTGACCTCGGCCAGACTGACCAGCCTGTCTTCCTGTGCGCCGGAGGCAAGTGGCCACCAATGGCACAGTGGGGATACCCAGCGTCTCCTCTTTGCATAACTGGGCATGGAAAGAGAAATTCACATCACACCAGAGATCTAAACGTGGAAATGGAAGTCCCTGCAGAGGAGGTGGCGGGGGACCCCCTTGTACAGGGGTGGGCAGCAATTCTACACTGTACCCCGAGAGGGGGCAGCGGCCATCAGGTCTGGCCACAAGCTTGCTTGTTCCAAAACGAATTTGACAGCCCAGGATCTATTTATACCCGCTTGCCTTCAATATATCGTATCCCAGCTGTTTTTTCTTTTAATCTCTGAATCCACATTTTTCACACTTGCTAACAAAATCTCAACACATTTTGTTTCTATAGGGAGCCAATTCTGGTGAAGCAAACTCATTCAGGACGCCTGGTGTGAGTGATCAGCCATTGCGGGGGGGGGGGCGGCGGGGGGGAATGAACTGGGACAAGACTGGGACGCCCTGTGTCACAGCAGGAAGAGTATGGTGGTCTGAAGACCTCCGATAGGACTGAGACCCTGGCATGTCACTCTTCTTCTCTGAGTCTCAATTTCCATAAAATGGAAATCATGTTTCTAAGTTCCCTCCCAGATCCATGACGGACGGTGAGAAGCCTTGTCTTCAGATCAGAAAAGGACTGGACTCTGATCTCTGATTCCATCAGTAGCTGTGTGACTCAGGCAAGTTACCAAATCTCTCTGAACCTCAGTTTCTTAATTTATAAAACAAAAGCAATAAGATTCCCATAATAATATAATAATAATCACATAATAATATGGTATATAATACACATATACCATAATACTATAATAATAATAATGGAGATTGGATTGGTAAGTGCATACATGGCGTTTAGTTAGGTTCTTGGTCCCGTGCAAAAAATAAGTAGCAAAAGGTAAAGAGAACCATGAGTCTGTGTCTCCGTTGACAGAATCCCCGGTGGGACACAGACTGCTGTCAGGAGTAGTAACAGCTTAGGAAACGGTGGGAAATGTTCAGAAATGGCTGAATGACCATCTGCTCTGACCCCGATTCTTTAAAATACCAGCGCTGGCGGTACTGGCAGGTCTCAGAGGCCACTGCTCCATTCACAGCTGTGAAACATCCTTTCTGTAGGCACATCAGCGACAACTCCTGCTATTTCAGTGCACATTTATGGAAGCTAATGACTCTAAGAGAAAAGGAATGGTGCTGAATAGTCAATTTCGTTTTCATCTCACAGAGAGCAGTCAGCTATTAGAGAGCAATCTGTGCTTAACAGCGAGATGTAACAAATAAGCGGGGCCATCTCCCGGTGCCCTCGGCTCGAGAATCTCCTGAAAGATAACAGCATCAACTACACCTTTATTTAGACGTGGAAACACGACTTCATGAAGTACCATATGAACTATTTTGGAAAACTGATATGACAGTTACACACATGCCTTGTTCACTGTTCCCAAACACTAGGATTTTGTATCTCTTCTGTTTTGGTTTTTTTTTTTAACCTTTTTTGTTATTGATAATTAAATACTACTTGTATACAAAGGCAGAAAACACAGGCTTTTCGTGAGGTTAGGAAAAATGTTTAACTGGAATATGTAAAACATATAACTCCTCAATAAAGATGATAAGAATGCTTTAAGAATACTTAGTGTAGTCCAATCCTAAATGCTGATGAGGGCAAAAATGTGAAAATGTGGATCTTGAAAGACAAATATATTTTGATCTGTTCCAACAAGTCCACCCACTTCTAAATAAGCAATTAATTGATAACCGCTGTCTTTCCCCAAAGAATTCCACGTGTATGTGCGCGCATTATGAACAACAGGCTGTGTTCTACATCACACAGAAATGTTGCACCATCTTTGAAAGATGGATTGTAAAAATCCCAAGGGAGGAAATGGCCAAGTCGAGAGCAGAGCTGCTGATGTTCCAGAAAGATATGCAGCCCTGAGCTAAGGAGAGTGCTCTCGGGTGGGCAAGCCAGCCTGCATCAGGTGGCTGCGTTAAAACCCTGGCTCCACGCTTACTTGCTGTGTAACGTCAGCAAGTTACCTAACCTCCATCTGCGTGACTGCCCTTAACTCTAAGACGAGGATAATAATCAGACCACCTTTAGGAGGGAACTGTGTGTTATTACATAAGTATTATTTAATACATGTAATGCACTTAAGAGAGCCGGTCACTATCTTCTTCAAGGTAGGTTATTATTACCTTTTGAAACGTCTAGTTCATCGCTTCCTTGTTCTAGAGCCTGCTGTCCACGCATCTGTTTCTAACAAATCAAGACCACTAAAAGGTGCATTGACACCCTCTCTACCATGAATACCATGGATCATGAATACAACCAACAGCATCAGCATTATTAAAATACCAGTGCTTATGACACTGTGCTAGGTGCTATACTACACACACGTATGCACACACACACACACACACACACACACACACACGGGTCCTCTAGAAAGTCACAGCACAAAGAAAAGACGATGACACTCCACACATACATTAAACAAACACAGGAATTAAACACGCTGAGCACTTACAATATTTGCACTACGTAGTGGACGCACTACGGGATAAAAATGTTCTTCTCAGGTACTCTCTAAGCATCACTTAGTCCTCTCCTCAGGACCACTCTACTCTGAGCAGAACGATCAGCTATTTCACAGATAATGACACCAGGAAGCAAATATATTAAGAGAGAAATAGCAGCACAGGGTGGTTCCTCTTCCTGTTTCACACCTTAAAATCCCAGCAATAGCTGGAACCGCTGTCCAGGTGGATTTGTGAGGTAAGTCATCAGGCCTCTCTGTCCCCACAGTGTGGCTCTGGGACTCACACACAAAAAGGTCCGAGCCCCAGAAGCAGATTCAGACACCGCTGCGTTCAAAGAGGTTAGAGGGCTTGGTGCTGAAGTGGAGACTGCGGTTGGCCAGAGTGAGGATGGGGAAAGCTACTCTCCATGATTTTATTTCTAAACCTCAGAAGTAAATTTTGATGAGAAAAAATATAACATTTATATCATTTTTAATACTAAAAAGACAAAAAGCTTTAAAGGAAATGGCAAAAACACAGGCAGCAAGCAGCCGAGGTATGGCGGTTGAAGCCCCTGAAATGCCATGGTTTCTGAGGAGGACAGACGCTGCTGGAAACTTGGGGCCTGATGGCCCTGTGTGGCCCAGAGATGGGCATGGCTGCCTGGTAGGGCTCTGTGTCACACGATGGACGCGACACCCACGGGCGTGCCTGTTGAGGCCTGCACATCATCCCTGGCGACCCCCTGCCTCACTCATCTGTTTCCTGCAAGGCCCGCCAGAGTGTCTGCACTCCCTTCTCCTGTGTGGGCTGCAAAGAAGACTAATGGCAGGACCCCAGGAACAGTAAACTTTGGGGGCCAAGCAGAGAAAGAAAAAGCAGAACAGTGACCACAAAAAATAGAAAGTAAGTAGAGACTCCAAGAGAGCAGCAGCAGAAAGCTAAGAGAAGAAAGTTCCTGAAGAAAGCCATGGCCATATTGTTAAGTGCTGAGGGGCTACGTACCCTACTGGGTATCCTGCGATGGGCAAAGAGCATGAAACAGAGAACTAATGAGAACTGACTCTGGGTGGCGAACACACAATGCAATATACAGATGATGTATTTTATAGAAATGTACACTTGAAACCTACATAATTTTACTAACCAATGTCACCGCAATAAATTTAATCAAGAAGAAAGAGAAAAATGTCCAAAACTTCTACCTGTAATAAAAAAAAATTTAAAAAAACTAATACCACAGACATGTGCCAGGCGCCTGCAGGGCTTAGGACACGGAAGGTAAGGAGTTTAAAGAGTAGGAAGTTCAGGGCACTGATCGATGGCCTCATTCGCTCTAGGTCTAAGGACACAGGTTTAGGAAGCTTCGTGCAAGCACAGTGGGATATACCACCCCATATCCAGAGGGGTTCTTTTCCTTTAGCTACAGGCAATAGCCCACACTGACATTTCCCATATAAAACGTTATCTATTGATAAGTTTTGCATACGCAAGCATCTGAAGGCTCACTAAAGTTAATGGGGTTTTCCACACACCATCTAAGTTCTATACCTAACATACTTTAGAAAGATTCTGGAAAGTTCTAGCTTGTCATTGCTAAGTTTACTATCTTTTGCATGGTTTGGGGAGCGGTACCTGGAATATAACTAATACGACTAAGAAATAGCTCATAGGGAATTACAGAGGTCTGCATTATCTGAAGCATTGAGTAACGGGGCAGGTATGTTAGCTTCCAGAGACTCTGGGAGAGGTGGGGAAGACAGGTGCCTCTTTACAAAGAGATTCCCAGAGCCACAGAGCGTTGGATCTGAGAGACCTCAGAAATTTCTACCTTCAACCTTTCCATTTTAGCGATAGGGAAATTGAGAGACGTTGACAAATATCACATTGTCTCTATTAGTCACTTGTGGTTAGACAGTGACTTGAACACTGGGCTCAGTCTAGGCTTCACATTTTGAGTGACACACAGCAAGTTTCAAGAGAGGGGTTAACAGATTGTGTTGACTCAAGTGGATGATGCCAGAAGGCTCACCTTCACCAGAAATAGAACTTGGTACTTAACCATTAAGAGAGTCTGTTACAGGCTAAGTTGGCAAAATCCCTTAACCATAAGAGCTGTGGTGTTCTCCCACGGAGGACTGATGTCCAGAAAGGAATTTAACAAGAAGGGGAAGTCACCAAACAAGTGTGCCATCTACACTAATGCTCAGCTGCTGTATTTCTGAGTCAAAGAGGCCGTGATCTTGAGACAAACTTCGTTTGCTCAGCGTTTCACCACCTGGCTGCACTCAGCACCACCTGTAACCAAGAATTATCTTGCTTGTGCATTCCTCTCCCAAATTATTCATTAAAAATAGGCAACAGGGCAAATACTGACTGATCACCACAGAAACTAAAAGCTTGCACTTTTGCACATAGGTGAAGGCTCACTAAGTCCTCTTTTAAAATTTATTCATTTATTTCTGTTTTACTCTGATCCCTGCCTCCCTAAACAAGATTTTGAATTGGAAATTTTTTCTAGTATCCTCATATATCCTATAAATGTATCTATATTACACATATTATTTACACTTTTGTTAAGTCAAATCATACATCTTCTGCTTTACAAGATAATACAAAACAGATCTAAAATGTCTTATACCAAAACAAAAATACTAAATGTTTTCCAAATTGGTGGCCAAATTACACTCCCTAGCAGTGCATGAGCGTTGCTGTTTCCCCACACACATCATTGCCAACACGTTTTATGGTCAGACTTAATTTTTGTCAAATTAGTGAAAGTAAAACAATATGTCACTGATCCTAATTTGCATTTCCCTGATTACTAATGAGATTGAGCATGTTTTCATGTTTTTTAGATTGTCTACCACCATGGTTCCTAATAATTTTAGGCAATTCATTTTGGAGCACTGCATATCATCAAACTATCCATCAGCCCCAAATCCTGCTTAGGAGGATGGAAAATAAGACAAATCAGGAAACGCTGGCGGCTCTGGGTCTGTGTAATGGACACTGCTGTTGACTCTGCAATCACGTAACTCTACCCCCACTAAGTAGAAGCCTGTGACTTGGAGAGTTGAGCTCAGCTCAAAAGGTAGGCATGCATGGTCTAAGGCAGCGGTTCTCAACCTTTCACAGGGGTCACCTAAGACCATTGGAAAACACATATTTTCGATGGTCTTAGGAACCGAGACACCGCTCCTCTATCCATCTCCAGGCCCACATGCAGATACGCCCACATACGAGTACCCGGCGACCCCTGTGAAAGGTCGTTTGACCCCCAAAAGGGTCACGACCCACAGGTTGAGAACCGCTGGTAAGGGAACCCCACCCCTTTCGTCAGTAACTGCTTCAGGAATGGAGTGTGAACCACACCTGTCTACAGAGATACAAAGAGAGGATCCTAGAGGCTCAGGGAAAATCCTTCTTTCCTCTGACAAGCAGCAGTGGGAAGCCAGGATGCATCTGACACTTGATGTGAACGCGGACGCAGGCGGATCCACAGGCAGCGGCCATCCCAGGCCCGCAAGGCGGACCAGTCGGAGAGTGAAGCTGTCCGTGTGGAAGGCAGAGCTGACAGACGGAAGCAGCCTGGCCCCGAGCACACCGCTAAACTGCCTGTGAACCAACACTGAACTACTCTGCTGTTGGGGGGCCGATTTAAGTACACCAAGAAATCTCCTCATTGCTTCAGCCAATTTGAACCTGTCTTTCTCTTACTTCAAGCAGAAGCAATCTGATACAAGTTTAAAAACAACAAACAACTAGGAGCCATGAATAGCATTCCTGATGCTGATAGAGGGCTAGCCAACAGCAAAAGGTGGAAGTTTGTCTGTGAACCTGATATCCCCTTATTGTCCCGTGTTCCCGGGTGGGTGAGGGACGAGAGGTAGGGATCAGGCAGTCAGGATAATATCCAGAAATCTGGGATTGCTGAGCACACGCTTTATTCCCCAGGCAGGCGCTGAGCCCTCCTGAATAGGATCATTCAGGATAGTTATTAATTAAATTCCACTCAAGGTATCTCCTCAACGAGCTGACTGATGACACTGGAGCCTGACTGCTCTCGTATTCACTTTCTCTCAGCACTTATGTGAAGCCGTCAGCCACATTCAGTCACGGTGTTCTTGCTTACACAGAGTTGTCTTCTTGCCGGTTCATTTTATTACCTTCTTTGTCTTCCCTTCCAGGGGGTACATATTCTAAAGGGAAGTGTCACTCTGTCTTCTACTTTGCAGGCTCCTTTCTACCCGGATGAAGACTGGTCCTGCTGGTAACTCCTGCGGGCCCTGAGAGGGCCATCTCTGAGCCTCAACTTCTTGCTTTATTGCAAGAACAACATTGCAAGGCTGTTGGGTAGGTCACAACAACACATACTATGTGGTTAGGAAGTGGCAGCCGTTATTGTTAACGAACGATGTTGGGGTAAGTACATGAATGTCCGAGGTTCAGGGTGGCCAGGTGTGGTCAAAAGCTGAGTTTTAGCCTCAGAATCCCTTCCAGCCCAGAACATAAAGTCCTATGTCCCAAAGGGTCTGGAAAAACTTTTCCTTCTTGGAAGAAGTAACATGTTATTAAATTACATTCTTACTAATAAAGGGGAATGTGCTCATCAATAAAGGGAAAAAATAATGATCTTATTATCAAATCCAATTCATCATAAAACTAACCATTGATACTCTGCTACAGGCAAAGCTGTCAGCTCCATGAACCAGTAAAACACGGAAGCCATGATCTTCGCAGGGTGCTCATCTGTGTGTCCAAAATAAATCAATGTTGGCTTTAGAAATGTAAGCACATTCTTTAATGACCTCGTGTGTTCACAGATACAAAACAAGAGCTGACAGTTTTAATATCACAGTTTAAATTTCAGTGCTATGAAATATATCTAATCACAGGCTATAAATGTAGCCTTAAAGAATAAGAAACGATCCAAAGATACAGTTTAAAGTAAGACAGATTCCTGGGATAATTATTCACAAAAAGACCAAGAAATGGTTGACATCCCTTCACTCCCCCATCATGTTATTTCAATTTTGCACATTGTTTTTCAAAAGTACTCTAAAGCAATAACACAGTCACATTAGAAAAATTTAGATACCATAAAGTATGTTGGATTATTCTAATTTTAGGGGAAAAATCAGATAAACAGCCTTGGAGGAAGGAAGGAATAATGGCAGAACAAAAGGAAAGGAAACAGGAAATCCAAAATGAGTCCACCCAACTCTGAGTATTGTTTCTACAAGAAAATTGCTTAAAATTTCAAATGCCAGAACTGAGAAGAGAAAAATCTGAATTTTCATTATTTGCCTCTTTTTCACCATTCACTGTCCTGACTGTCTAGTCTTCCTATCCAGCAGAAGAAACTATAAATTAAACCTGATCTTTCTGATATACTAAATAATGAACTTTGTAATGAACTCACAGTAATGGGTCTCTTCTTCCTGGAAATTGAGTTTATTTTCCTAAGGAATATCTGCTATGGTTTTGAAAGGCTGCTCAGGAAAAGTTTTTTTTTAAAGGTGATACAAAGCAAGCAAAAATATTTATTCTATTCTTCACCCAAAAAAAGTATCACATTTAAAATTTAAACTTTTATTTAAAATTATGAAAGCCATTTAAGGCTTTGCTCAGTCTTCACGTTAGGGAAGGGGCCATGGGCTCAGAGGCGACAGATCATGCTCACTCTGGGGGTGATGGGTGGAGGTGGGGCTAATGACTGTGGCCCTTGGATCCACTAACTGGAGAATTAGAGCGTAGCTTTTCCTCTGATAATCACACCCCAAATCCAACCATCAGAACACTCCTCATTCCAATTACTTCCTATGTCCTCCATCACTGGCCCCAGTCAGGTCCACTTTAGTCTCTCATCTGGAATCTTGCAATAGCTTCTTCATTTCCCCATTTCCTCTTGTGCCCCAACACTCCACTCTCCATACAACTGATCGTGATTTTTAAAAACAACTTCCTATTATACTTAGAACAACGTCTAATATCCTGACCACGGTCCACAAGGCTCTGGCCCCCGGCTGTCTCTCTGGCCTCACCGTCTACCACTGTTCTCCTTGCTCCATGCTCTCCGGTCACACTGACCTTCTTACCACTCCTCCAATACGCCAATTTCATCCCATTTCAGGGCCTTTGCACTAGCTGTTCCCTCTCCCCGGACTGCCTTTCCACCAGATATTCAATAGTCTCAGTCCCTCCCTTCTTTCATATTTCTGCTCAGTGCCACCTCTTCACAGATGCCTTCTCTGACAATTCCATCTAAAACAGCCTCGTCTCCCTAGGTCACGGTCTAGTGCCTTCCCTTCTTAATATTCTTCTAACAGTCCTAATTCTCATGTGATATTAGATTACACGTGTATTTGTGGATTTGCTTATTGTCTGTTCCCCTGCTAGAACGTAAGCCCACGGAAGGCAGGGCCTTTGTCTTGTTCATTGCTATAACGCTGTCCTAGAAAAATGCCCCGTCCTCACGAAATATTTGTTGAATATTAAATGAATGAATCTACCACAGATCTAAGAGTCACAAAATTCAACCAAATCCCCACTTCTTAAATAAAATATGTTATACCACAATTGTAAATAGGTGATAGCTTGTATGCTTAGGAGATTCCAAGTAGTAGAAACTAGAACCTCATGCAACATGGCACACAGCTTTCATGAACATGGCACACAGCTTTCATGCTGCTCTCGTCAGGTGGGCCTGCCTGACAGATGCCCTTGGGGAAGTGGCAGCAACCAAACCCTCTTGGTGACATAGGTCTGTACTGACGGGTTCAGAGCGAATGCTGCCCTATAGCGAAGGGACACTACAGTAATGCCCACATACCACAAGTGTTCTCTGATCCCCAGTGGAAGTTTAGCTTCAAGAGTTCGAAGAGCTGCAGAGGCGAATGGGATTAAAACCGGGCAGGTTGTCAGCATTTTCTGTTTCTTTTTTTGTCAAGTTTTCAGAACTGAATACATAATCTAACCACAAACAAAAACAGTGTCAAACACAGTTCCACTTTACCAAGCTATTAAGAACCCATGTGAATCAAATTACCTTTAAGCATATGGGGTCAAAATCTGTTTGGTTATCTCTGCATAACAGCCATGGAAGTCAGTACAAAGAAAACACAGATAAAAGTGATGGGTAGTTTGAATCTATTAATTAAGTCCCAAGTTTAAATTTATAGATGTTTTTGCAGTACTCTTTGGACACACCACCACCTTTCTCTGAATTTGCTGGTTTTTATTTTAACTTTTATACATGCAAAAGAAATAAACAAAGTAGGACAAGATGAACAAAGTGCTAACATCTGTTTCAGTAAGATTCTTTTTCTCCTTGTTCAATGGGACAGACATTTGCTAAACAATTTCAGAAATAATGTGCCTTAAAGACCTTCCATAAATAGAAAAATAATCTGTGCCATGATGATATCTATAATGGTACTTTTCTGCAGCAAATCCATTGAGTCATTGATGTGAACCTGACCCCAAATACTGGCTGGAAGATGTACATAACTCCCCATCCCAGCCAAATTGATCAATCTGATCAATATGCACCCTGTATTCATACTCTCCCACCTCTACTCATGTCCATTCTCCCTAGGCGCCCTCCTCAGCCACAAATTCTTCTGTCATATGTATACCCACAACAGGATACGCCTCTCCAATGCTATACCAGTCCCTCTCTCACTTATCTGAACGCTTTTTCTTTTCTTTTTTTTTAGCTGAGCCATCCTGCCACCTGTTGGTAGCTCAGCAGCTGCTCAGCTCGGGCCTGGACTCGAACCGCTGTTGCTCAGAGCTCAAACTCTTGAGCAAGCTCTTAACCAACTGAGCCACTCGGCCAGCCCCCTCTGAACGCTTTTTCATAGTTCATTTTACCATTTTCAAAGCATTTTCTTTTTCTTTTCTTTTTTTTAATTTTATTGGGGAATTGGGGGAGGGGAATAGACAAGTTGCTGTCCTGTTGTTCTTCAGTCTAGTTGTGGAGGACGTCACTTCACTGGCCCATGTTGGTACTATCATTGCGCTCTTCCCGGGTGAGGCAGATTGGTCGCCGGCCTCTGGACGGCTGCTCATGCCGGCTGCTGGCCACTCAAACTGGCTGCCAGCCACACATAGTAGCTTATGGCAGCCCACTGCAGCAGGGGCTGCAGCCCACGCCGTTGCCGGTGACTCCCAGCAGCCCAGCTCCAGGTCGAGCTGTTGTTCACCATCTTAGTTATAGAGGGCAGTGTCACTGGCCCTCATGTGGGATCTGAACCTGGGCCCTGCTGCTCAGAGCTGGCGTCCCAAACCAGCTCTTAACCAACATGTCACTCGGCCAGCCCTGAAAGCATTTTCGTGAAACGAGTTCAGGGGATGAGACAAATATTGGGCTGTTGGAAAAGTCATGACATTTTTTCAATGTTTTTCACTGCAAAAATGCGTCATGACTTTTCCGACAACCCAATAGTATTATTCCAGGATTTAGATGAAAAAAGGGAGTTTTTTCTTTGGCTTTGCCTCTCTGATTAGGTTATAGGCTTTGAGAAGAAGAAAGCACGTGTCACATGGTAATTACTTTAAAATGTTTGTTGACTGATGGTGGAGAGCATCTTGGGAAATTGGATTCTGCTTCCAACTCACTATCTTCAGTTGTATGGATTGGTGGCACGGCACTGAGTTTCAGATTCCTCATCTGTTGAAATGAGGGGGCTGGGTTGAAAGCTGGCGCTAATTCTCTGGTCCCATAATTCATGAACAATATGCTCAAAGATATTGCTTCTCCTTGGCTGATGCTTTCTGGCACTGTCATCGTGAGATTGTCCCAAATCTCAAGTTGTCGAATTCCCAAACTCAAGAACTCCTGTAAATGTGATAGAGGTTCTGGGCTGCCATGAGCCCACTGGTACCTCCTCCTTCTAACTCCTTCCTCATGGGGTTCATGTTGTGGGCTGCACATTACACATGTAATCCTGACCACACTCCAGAAGAAGTAGTGTCATTAGACCCATTGTCACCTAGTATAGACTATGGCCTTTGGGGAACACTTACAGGATAGTAAAAACTCTTAATTCTCATCCACGAGTACCAAAATCCCACCAACTTTGCAAATCTACACCTTTCAAGCTCTCTATAAATTACTGAACTTCTAAAGTCCTCCTAAAAACTCCACCGTTTCCAATTTCTGAAGTTAATCCTGTTGGTAACAGAACCCACAAAACATTTCCTTCCCACTTCACTCATTACAGTCATAATTACTCTCCAAAGCAAGGAATAATTCCCCAAATCAGAGAACCTTGAGGTTCAAAGTCATGAAGTGATTGTGTATTTCGTCCTCAGCCTCCTTCCTTATCCAACTGTTTTCTGCGCAGGCTCTGGGCCTCCACCCACCCTCCTCCACCCCAAGGGCTCTGGTGCCTGGTCTCCATTACGGCAGCAGGCTTCCCAACATGCTTCTCCTTTTTCCCTCATCGATCCTGCTCACAACAGACAGAATAACCTCTGGATCTCTGCTTTGCTATACCACCCTAGCTCTCCGCCCAGAAAATGTTTGAAGTCGCTGGTGTTCTCAAGAAAAGCAGATAAGAAGAAGAGATAAAGAGGAAGTGGTGAAGGAAATAATGAGTCTGGCTTCTGTGGCCTGTGTCAAAGGAAGCCCTCTGAAGGCTTATGCAAATCGGAGTGTGTATTAGTTTCCTAGGACGGCCATAACCAACTACCACAAACCAGGTGGCTTAAAACAACAGAAATGCATTGTCTCACAGTTCTGGAGGCTAGAATTCTGAAATTCGGGTGTCCGCAGGGCCAGGCTGTCTCTAAAGGCTCTTGGGGAGAATCCTCCCTTACCTCTTCTAGCTGCTGGTGTTCGCCAGCAGTCCTTGGGGTTGCTTGGCGTATGGATGCATCACTCCAGCCACAGGGCCACCTCCTGCCTGTGTCTTAGTCTATTCTGCCTGCTATAACATAATACCACCAACTGGGTAGCTTATAAACAACAGAAATTTATTTCTCACGGTTCTGGAGGCTGGGAAGTCTAAGATCAAGGCACCAGTGTGGTCACACTCCGGGGAGAGCCCACTTCCTGGCTCACAGCCAGAGCCTTTTTACTGTCCTCACATGGTGCAAGGGCCTAGGGACTCTCTGGAGCCTCTTTTATGAGGGCACTAACCCCATTCATGAGGGCTTCACCCTTATGACCAACACACCTCCTAAAGGCCCCACCTTCTAATACCATCACATTGGGCAATAGGATTTCAACATATGGATTTGGGGGGACACATTCAGATTATAGCATCCTGTATGCCTTTACAAGGTATTCCCTCTGTGCATGTCTGTGCCTGAATTTCCCCTTTTTATAAGGACACCAGTCATTATGGATTGGAGCCTATCCAAAGGACCTCATTTTAACTTCATTACCTCTGTAAAAACCCACTTCCAAATAAGATTATGTTCTGAGGGTAAGGATTTCAATATATCTTTTTTTGGGGGGGAGGGACACCATTCGACCCTAACAGCATGGGAGGGGGGTGCTTCCTCTCGAGTGGGAGTAGATCAGCCCTTGCTGTAACTCTGCCACCCACACACCACACAAGCCAACCCACCTACATGGGCCCTGGAGATAGTCCTGGGTGAACTGCCATGGCCACTGTGCTTGACGTGACCTTTCGTCCCTCAGAACTACACTAGGGGACAGACGCTGTGGGGTACTAGTTTGTGATTCTTGGCTTCAAGAAAGAATATGGCAGGAGGAAGAGTCAGTTTTATCAGGAGAACAGACATTCTTGGCCATAAAAGATGTAGAAATTAGTACAACATATATAAACAAATGTGCTTTATGAGGCAAGAGGACCACAAATGCTTTTTGATGTGTCCTTATGTTGGGCCTGATAGAAGTGTTTGCTCATGCCTTCTTACTGAACCAGTCCCCTTTTGACTACACAGCTCCAGTTTGATAGGCATCACGGTGATCTGTGTGGTGTCTTGCCTTTCAAAGGTGGTCTCTGCTGTGAGCAGGGATGTTTAAAGTATCTCCCACCCATACATTGCCTAACTGGTGGGCAACCATCAAGATGGCATTTCCTTCTTTTATTCTTTACTAAAAGAGGGGGATAAATAGGCAAGAAGAAAGCCCCAAGCTTGTTTTGCCTTCGCAAAGTACAGTCTTAACTGGCAGAAGAATATTATATTGGGTTGACGGAAAAGTCATGACGTATTTTTTCTGTTCTTTTGTTGCAAAAATGCATCATGACTTTTCTGACAACCCAATAGATGTTAAATAATAAGAATGTTAGTCATTTTATTTGCTGAGTTCATGCAAGTTTGCTGAAAAATGCTGATAAATGTAATTTGTTCTTAAAACAAATCTCATATTAAGACATTCGGTCAACATATATTGCGTACCCATCTGCCATCCTCAAATAAAAGTGAAGCCACTTAAACACTGCTTTGTGGGTTCACTATAGAAAGCTTATAACAATAATGCAAACTCAGAGCTCATCCTAAGAAGACATTTTTAAAGGTTCTCTGATCCCACATTTATAAAGAAGAGTGAAAAGAAACATGTGCTTACACTGGTCTCTGGCCATTCCAGAGTTCCGCACACAGCAGCTGGACACAAAATGTTGACTTTCTGTACGCATGTCTACAAAAACGACTACTGAGAATTTGAGCATTTTACACTTAATTCAAGATGTATTTTGAGATTCGGAATAGAAAAACATAAAAGGTTAGCTCATTGTAACTACATACATGTTGGAAGACATGGTTCACAATGGATAGCAAGAATTCAGGCTTCTCTTTTGTCTGTGTTTTATGTTGAAACCTCCTTTGTTTTTTCCTGGTGAAAACACTGCTTTAAAATTATAGACTGCTGCTTTTCAGAAAAGTTAATCTGCTTTAGCAATCCGTCAGCCCATCCACCACCAACCATTCTACACGCATGTTTGTCTTGCCCTCGAAGTTCAAAAGTTGAAACCTAACCCCTAATGTGATGATATTTGGGGGAGTGCCTGTGAGAGATACCTGATGGATGGGATAAGTGCCCTTATAAAAGACCCCAGAGAGTTCCCTTACCTCTCTCATCACATGAGGACACAACGAAAGATGACTGTCTATGAACCAGGAAGTGGGTACTGATCAGATACCCCATCTGCCGATGCCTTGATCTTGGACTTCCAGCCTCCAGAACTGTGAGAAATAAATTTCTGTTGTTTGGAAGCCACCTAGTCTGTGGTATTTTTGTCGCAGCAGCCCAAATGGACAGAGACACGACATAAGGAGGACTGTGCTAGAGCACAGCACCCTGGGAGCTCCACTGGTCCAGCCCGAATGGCCACCAGAGCCGGTGGCTCTGCACCACCCATCACAGCCACACCAAGCATCGCATCTTGGAGAGCTGGACGGCCCCTGTCCTGGGAGGCTCACGGGTTAGTAAACCCTGCTGATGGCTACAGCCTCGGATCTGCATACCCGGCCCAGCCTGTCTTTGATGTGCTTCCCCCTGGCCTCCTCACCCCGTCGGAGCCTTGCCGCTCACCACGCTGTCCCATCCTCCCCTGCTCCTCCGAATCCAACATTTGTCAACATTTCCCCTCCATTCCCTTGTCTCTTCTCAACCACATTCCTGGTGACTTCACCTCAGCAGCCCCTTACAGCTGGAGAGGCTGAGCCCTCCACCCTGGGGTCCCAAGGACCCCTCACCCTCTCCCTCTAGGCTGGTCCTGGCAGCAAGGAACTCATGGCCCAGGAAGGGTCAGACTTCGGCACCACATTTCTCTCACTCACACCCACATTGGTTGTTATCCCCTGTTCCAAACCTGCCAACTGCTCCCCACTGACCAGTGAGGCACAGGCTCTTTGTTTTTCCTTATACCCCAGCCTACTTTGCAGTACTACCCTCATAATTAAGGTACAATCATTCACCCCAACTTCTCGACACTCCCCCAAATGTTTGCACTGTCCTCCTTCTATACCTTTACTAACGTCATTCCTTTCTGCCACCTCCTCCTGACAAAATCCTGTGTCTCCTCAGAGCACATGTCCACTGCATGTCCTTCTCCAAATACCTCCGTGCATGTGCATCACAAACGTTTGTTAAACAAATGAAACAGGAAGTATAGAAGGCTTGTATTCTCTTCCAATTTTAAACTGCCTTTAAAAAAACCTCATAGTTACACACAACAACAAAATTAGATCTGATTTAAATGCCCCCAAATATAGAAGTTTGCATGTCTTTAGTGTTTGACACAAAATCTACAAATGGAAACTTTGACAGGGTAGGGGGGTTGGTATTTGCAAAAACTCTCAATCAGCTTGGGGTATACTTTTCCTACATTCATTTTAAAAGGAAAGAAAAACAAACCCAAACAAATACTCAAGGAATCCCCAGCCCCATTTAATAGCCTAACACAGCTGAAAAGAGAAGCTAGGTTATTTCTAGAAAAGTGCTGCTTCTTTTTGTGGCCAAGGAGACAAGCGGAAACTTTCAAGTTGTCAATGAGCATTTCATCACTTGCCTATTGGTCTGGCTGTCCCCGGTATTATTTAAATGCAGGATATATATTCAGGATATGAAACGATTTGAGATTATGCATTCAGGAAATGAAATGGATTTGAGACTTTAGAGCTTATAAAATGCAATTTAACATTTTCTCTCTCTGAATTTATTAGCTATTTTAAAAAGTTATTTCCTTGAAAACTGCCTTAATGAAACAAAGTGAACTGCATTGCAACAAAAGATTTTATGAGAATGGGTGTCCTCAAAGGGGCCACAATCTATGTTCCTCTTTATAAAACTCTGCCTACAGCCTGAGGGCCTCTTGTGTAGATTTGGAAAGAATATCAGGAGCCCTGGAGTCCAGTCTACACGTTTCCTGGATGTCCTCTCTAAACCTCAGGTCATCATCTTTCAAATGGAAATAATAACAAAAGCCCAGCCTACCCCTCCCGACTGAGATGCAGATGACAGGATGGACCCATATTATTGTTGTCATTGCCATCAGGATGTCTAGATAGAAGCCTGCAGAGCAAGGGGGCAGGGAAGCCTTGGCCTTTCAAAAACATAAGGGGGCCGGTCGAGTGGCGTATTGGTTAAGAACTGACTTGTGACACCAGAGGGCCCTGGTTCAGATCTCACATATGAGGGCCAGTGACACTGCCCTCTACAGCTAAGATGCTGAACAACAACTCAACTTGGAGCTGGGCTGCCATGAGTCGCCAGTGACAGCATA
>NW_017731436.1:529447-530647 GCF_001890085.2 Hipposideros armiger
GGTGAAAGGCACAGAGGGACACGCCTGATCAAACCTTCAGTCATCCGGGTTTCTCTGGTCTGTGACTCCTCTCCACATCTCACATCCGACCCCTCTGCACCTCCCCAAACACCTCTCGGTCCAAGTGCCGCCATCTTTGCCTGGACTATTACAATAACGCATCAGTTGGTCTCCCTGCCTCTGCCCTTTCAAGCGCCAGGAGACCCTTTAAAACCTACGAGGTAATGCCTCTGCTTGACATCCTCTGATGGCGTCCCATTCCACTCGGAATAAAACCCCAAACTCTACCTCTGAGCCACAGGATGCTATCCTGCCATAATGTCCTTATGCCCCCTCACACAGGCAACGCACCCCCTTCCCATGGCCTTCCGTGCAGCTCCGAGAATATCCTAGGCCTTTGCTCTTACGATGCAACCCCCCGGAATGTCTTCCCAGAGCATTCCCTCATTCCACATAAGCCCCTGTTCAAAGCCTCCTCCAGACTTTTTCATGGCCATCTTAGCCCGCTGCTGGTCCCTCACTCTCAAGCGCCTCACCGGCTTCTTGACGCTCTTTCACAGCTCTCAGCACCTGCCTGTCCTAGTGTGAATCTATTTCTCCATTGTCCTAAACTGCATGCTGTGTGCGAGCGGGGACTTCGGTGGTTGACTGTGACATTCCCAGTGGCTACAGCAGGGCCTGACACATGAGGGACACTCAGCAAATGAATGAAATGGGCAAAGAATAGGGGGCTTCCTTTTAGGTGTCAGCGGCCCCACCCACAGAAGAGCAGAACCTGTCCCCAAGGCTCACGCCCCCAATTCTAGAACTGGCTGTGCCTCCCCTGGGAAGTGACTGCCGAAGGGCAGGGAACAGGCAGGACAGCCAGTCAAAGCCCCAAGGTGGGAGGCAGCCTCAGGGTTTCTGGAATAAAAGGGCAGTGAGACCGGAACTCAGAGTGAGAGGAGGCAGGGTGAGGCTGTGTCCAGGGGAGACCCCGCGCCAGCTCTGAGCTGGGAAGTGACAGATGGGGCTTGAAGGTGGAAAGGACCCACCTGGTTCCAGACTCGATGCGGGGAGGCCTGTACTCAAGAAGGAGGCGCTGGTGGTTTAGACTACGGTGGTGGGAGAGGAGAAAATGGAGGAGGCTGGTTTTATTCCCCTGTGAAGTGGGGACAACAACGATGTCTGCCTGCCAGGCTGTCCCGTGGGATACCTGAG
>NW_017731436.1:534487-538745 GCF_001890085.2 Hipposideros armiger
CCAACAGATTTACATCCTACTCTGAAAACGCTTTTACAATGTAAAGCTTCTAAGAAATGAGAATAACGTTAAGAACATTTTAAAATTATTCAATGAAAGCCACTGAAAGGAAAAAAAAAGGTATTTAAAAACACCTGCCCACTTCTTCTTGCAAATTTTAAAACCAACATCTCAGGGGATTTTCTCGGGTGCAGCTTTATGCTATTACAATTTTCATGAAGAAAGCAGTTACACAGGAGTTTGTTTTATGTATTAGGTTAACATTACAACTTAAGTCTCCGGCAACATTTTCATTTTCTAAAAATTTCAGCTCTCAATATTCCTCCTTGAGAAGAGCAAGAACAAAGCTGAAATGAGCAATCTGAGAGTGTCTGTAAGTTTTTGTTTGTTTGTTTGTTTGTTTTTTTTATGGTCACGTCTGGTTAGGGAGGCAGATTCCTTCATGGATTAGAAAGTTGCGTGTGTCTAAGTTTTCAGGAATCGTTGTTAATTGGATGAGGCAGGTTGCCTACATCCTCAATTTGTACACATTTTTACCATTTGAGACCAAGTAGTACTACGGTGAGCCCATTTGCTTGCATAAAACACCGTAAAGCTACCAGAGAACACAAATGCAGCTTGGTGTCAGCTTATCTTGTAAACCGATGAAAAATGAGTAAAAACTCTTTCACATTCACGAGACACACATACTCAATTAATTTATGGAAATTAAATAGGTGGCATGATTGCTGCAGGTGCACCAGCTACACTGAGGCATCTCCTCGTTGACAGGCTCAGAACGCAAACCCCTGGGGAGGGGACAGCTGCCCTGAGCCTGGCAGACGCCCATCCAGGCAAATGCACAACCCACATAACGAATGAACCCCCATCTTCCCAGGCCCAACGAGCCTGTGACAGCAACGCTCGACCTACCTACAGATAACCTCTACACCAGTGGTGATACTGAAATGACACTGAGTGACCCAGGGACCCTTGAGAGGAGGAGGGCCAAGGAGAATGTGGCTTTCCTCGGCAAAGCCAGGCTACACATGGCAATGAAAGAAGCGTTAGGACTACTTAAGATTTGAAAATTAAGCTTTTACGTACGCCTAAAAACAGTGCCCATCAGACATCCTGAGTTTCTGATTAAACTTCCTGGCTTTCTTATAGGGTGACAGCACCTATTATATAATATATAATCATACACAAACACATGAGTTCCATACCCTCTCCTAGAACCAACACAGAGTCAGCGTTTTTGGACCATGGGGTAAGTGGATTTTCAGATGCAAAGATGCCCCAAAGAGTACGCCCTGAAATCTGGGCTTGAGTTCAAGTCAAGGAGGGGCCTGGCTCCATGAGGCCCACGCTGCGAGATCCCCAGGCCTGAAGTCAGATCACAGTGGAGCACAGGGGCTCAGCAAACCAAACCCCCTTTCACACTCCTCTCCCTCCCTGGGAATTAAGGAACAAGTCAGCTGCCAAGTGCCAGGTGAGGTTTGACTGAAAAGAGAGAAGTGGGTGCCTAGGGCCCCAGGAGGCGGGATGGGGATGCACGGTAGGGGCTGGCTGCCTCCCCCGGGAAGGGAAGGGACAGTGTGAATTCTCAGGGCCCATGTGGGCTGACCTGGGGAGGAAGCATTGAGCTGAGGACGAGGTATTCACTTCCAGCAGGAAGCAGAGGGGCAGACCCCCAGCACACGACTCCCTGTCCAGGGCATCTTGTAGCTGGGTGGGGAGAGGGGAACATGAGCGAGCCCCTGAGCCCTGGAATGGGGTGCAGAGGGCAGCTGTGGTGCACTGCCTGGGGAATGGGAGAGGGCCCAGGGAAAGAGAAAAAACCCTGGCTGGCAGTCATGAGCCTGGGTTCCGCCATCTTCCTTTAGCTCCTGCCTGGCTCTCAGACCCCTGCCTAAAAATAATAACAACTGTAATTACAGTGATAAAAGCTCTCACTCCCAACTGTGCACCAGACCCTGAGCTTCTAGAAGGCAGAAAGCATCGTGGGTAAATGCTGTGATTGGGGTTTCATCCCAGCTCCATCACTGACAAACTGAGGCCTTAGACACGTCAGCATCAGCACACTGGGGTGCTAAGCATTTCTACCTCATAGGCTGTTATGAAGATTAAGTGGCAAAAGATGCATGTAGTAAAGACTCAGTAACTAGAAGTTGATATTATAAGTTTCCTTACTTCGGATTTTCTTTAATTTTTACAAGTTTGCAAAAAAACTGAGGTCCAAGGCTACACAAAAGGCTAATGGTGGATGGGAGACAGAAGACCAGGTCTGTCAGACTCCAAGTGCCACTCATGCTCTGTCCAGGGCTGTGCTGGAACCGAGTCCACCCCAGCAGAGTGGACCAGCTGACCCAGAGCAGTTGCCATGTTCCCTTCAACCTCTCCACCCTGTCGTGTCTCCTTCCTGCCTGAAATCCTTCTGAGACAGATGCCATCACCTCCAGAATTAAACCCACACTCCCCAGTAAAGTATCCAGGGCCAGAGGGCAAAGGGGTGTTTCTGTACTCCCATCAGAGAGAGAGAGAGAGAGAGAGAGAGAGAGAGANCCCCACTGAGTGCTGAACATTTATTTAAAGTTTATTCCCAAGTATAAATTCCTTAGGTTTGGGTCAACACTTTGAATGATTTTCATTATATTTTTAGCTGCTTGTTGTATAAGCAAGTTACTTTTTTTAATTCTGTAACTGGCCATCTGAGATATCCCTTATCTCCAATACTTTCGATTCTCTTGAGTTTTGATTCTCTTCCTGGAAAAAGATGGACGATAATGTCTTTGGCAAATAATAATAATTTTGCTTCTCTCTTTCTACTACAGTACACCTTTTATTGAATTGGTGGTCATTTCCAGAAGAATTTTAAGTGACAGTGCTCAAGGGAACATCCTTGTCTTGCTGCTAACTTTATTCAGAAAGTTTCAACATTAAGAATGAGACTGGCTCTGTTCGAAACCCTTGAATCCACCTGTGTGATCACCCAGCCAGGTTTTTCTTACCACTTTATCTAAATGGATGTTATCAGTCACATGGTCATTCTATTCTATTCTATTCTATTCTATTCTATTCTATTCTATTCATTCTGTTCTATTGTGCCGTTTAAGAAACTGCAGGTTCTCAAATCACTCAAATCACTCACGGAATCAACTCCAAACTCAAATCTCCAACGAGCTCTTAGGGAGCGCGAGTGACAGAGTGGTCCCTTCCTCGTGCACGGGTGGGTACCCACACTGAACTCCTGCATTTTCCACAGGGCTCCTTTTCTTATCAGGAAGGAATGAAATCATGATGGGGTAAGGCTGGAATCCTTGCTGTACAAACCACTGGTTACATGACCCTGGATAATATATTTCTCTAAGCCTCCTTTTTCTCACAGGTAAAATAGGGCACCTACCATGCAGCATTACTTTAAGACAAATAATTTTTGTAAAGCTCCCACCAAAGTGCTTGGTATTTATAGGTAGTCAATAATTGGTAGTCATTACTATTATTCTTATCACTGCCACCCTCACTTCTCTCCTCTGTGGCTTTATTCATGCACTGTCCCTCCCCTCCAAACCCTTCCCCGAGGATCTCATCTTTCCTGTCCTCCATATAAGACAACAGCCATTCAAAGTACAACTCATGACTCAACTTCTCCAAGAGGCCTTTTTAGACTCATTCTACCCCAAAATCTCCCATGTGTGTGTTCTCTCAACATTTTATATACAAGTCAATGTTACATTATGCACTTAATTATGGTGCCTTTAGAACTTTCTAGATAATTACAAGTGGTAATTGCTTGCCGGTTTCACGTAGGTACATCTTGCCTTTCCAATTAGATTGAAAGCTTTTCAAGGCCAAGGATCACAACCTGCTGCTGCTCTGCCGCCCACAGGCCGGGGCGCCGTGAACAGTGCCACGCATCCCGATGTGAAACACATGCTCGTGGAATTACTTCTCAAATGCATTAATGGGATAAAATTACCCAGGTCATTTTCTTACCTCAGATTCAAGCATTTCAAACAGAATTGGGAAACTGAATAAACAATAATCATATCTGTTTAGAGACAGATCTGATATTACTGTTAAGTAATTTTTAAGACCCTCATAAATTTTCATCTCCTGCCCCACCCCCAGCCCATAAAAAGATGTTTCCTCTCCCCCCTCAACGTCCCCATTTCAGTAAACAGCGTACCCATCCCCTCTGTTTCTCTATCTAGAAACCCAGAGGTCACCCTTACACCTCCTTTCTTTCACTCCCATCCCATCCCACTGCTATCAGCAA
>NW_017731436.1:541527-546529 GCF_001890085.2 Hipposideros armiger
CACTTCCAGCAGGAAGCAGAGGGGCAGACCCCCAGCACACGACTCCCTGTCCAGGGCATCTTGTAGCTGGGTGGGGAGAGGGGAACATGAGCGAGCCCCTGAGCCCTGGAATGGGGTGCAGAGGGCAGCTGTGGTGCACTGCCTGGGGAATGGGAGAGGGCCCAGGGAAAGAGAAAAAACCCTGGCTGGCAGTCATGAGCCTGGGTTCCGCCATCTTCCTTTAGCTCCTGCCTGGCTCTCAGACCCCTGCCTAAAAATAATAACAACTGTAATTACAGTGATAAAAGCTCTCACTCCCAACTGTGCACCAGACCCTGAGCTTCTAGAAGGCAGAAAGCATCGTGGGTAAATGCTGTGATTGGGGTTTCATCCCAGCTCCATCACTGACAAACTGAGGCCTTAGACACGTCAGCATCAGCACACTGGGGTGCTAAGCATTTCTACCTCATAGGCTGTTATGAAGATTAAGTGGCAAAAGATGCATGTAGTAAAGACTCAGTAACTAGAAGTTGATATTATAAGTTTCCTTACTTCGGATTTTCTTTAATTTTTACAAGTTTGCAAAAAAACTGAGGTCCAAGGCTACACAAAAGGCTAATGGTGGATGGGAGACAGAAGACCAGGTCTGTCAGACTCCAAGTGCCACTCATGCTCTGTCCAGGGCTGTGCTGGAACCGAGTCCACCCCAGCAGAGTGGACCAGCTGACCCAGAGCAGTTGCCATGTTCCCTTCAACCTCTCCACCCTGTCGTGTCTCCTTCCTGCCTGAAATCCTTCTGAGACAGATGCCATCACCTCCAGAATTAAACCCACACTCCCCAGTAAAGTATCCAGGGCCAGAGGGCAAAGGGGTGTTTCTGTACTCCCATCAGAGAGAGAGAGAGAGAGAGAGAGAGAGAGAGAGAGAAGGAGAGGAAGAGAGAGAGATTTGTATGAAGGAAAGAACTTGAGGATTGGTCTCAAAAAGACCCAAGTTCAAATTTTGTTCCTTTCTTGACTACTTGTATGTCCTTCTGGAAGTTACTTAACCTAAGTCTCCACATCTTGACTTGCAACATGATGCTAACTAACCCCACTTATTTAAGTCCGCTTAGGCATGCAGTAAGTGGCAGCCGCTGTTATAATTACCTCCCAGCCCATCCTGTGCCATTTTCCCGCGGTCACCTCACCCTGACATGCAGGACAGCCCCCCAGCGCAGCACACGTCCTCTTCTCTTCCCGTCACACGTTCTGGACCTGAGCCTCGCCCATCCTCTCCGTCCCTGCCCTACTTCTCACTGGTGAGATCACATTTCTCTTTCAAGATGCCCCTCCAGCATAACCTCCTCTGGGAAGGGCTCCCCGTGAGTCCCCCGAGTACCAGCTGCACGCTGTTACGTGAAGACTGATGGTATCACCCTGTTCCAGGGGTGTGTTTCGTTCCCTCCTCCTCCACTGGACCGTGTGCCTTGTGAGCACAGTCAGCATGCTCTACGTCTGGACCCCAGTTCCTAGGACTCCGTGGGGGCTCTGAACCTGCTTCTTGAAGTGAGAATGGAAATATACAGAAATGACTCCAGGTCTGACTTGGAGAATTAGCACACATACCCAGGAGCAAGAATCAGAACTGCAGCATTTCAGAGCTGGAAGGAATATGCACATTCATCTTGTCCANGCTCATTCACAGAAGTTGATTAAAAAGAGTAAAAGAGGAAACCTATATGATCTCATTACAAATGTATTTATCAAGCCCTACAGTTTTTCCATTTACAAAACTTTTCAATTAATCTATCTCCTTTCTTCCCATTTCCAGGGACACTAGCCTCGTCCAATCAATATTCCATAAATATTTATCAAGTACTCGCTACATGCAGAACAGCGTGCCAGGTGCTGCAGGGGAGCAGAGAAAGAGTGTGCTCCCTGTCCTTGACTCTAAGAAGACGACAGCAAAAGCTCCGAATGTGGGCTCTGTCCTCACCAAAAGATAAAATCTCACCAAGAAGGAACCTCCTGTGTGCCTGGTCCCGCTTAAATCACCTCTCTTCCTTCCATTTGCACGTCTCCCCTGCAAGGTAGGCACACAGCCTTGGGGGTGGCAGTGTAGGATGAGGTGACAAATGGGGATACCCTCTGATAAGGCAATAAGCAGTGTCCTGTGTTAAGGTTGAAGTGCGATGTGGGAGGCGGCACCCTCACCATGACCATAACCATGACCATGACCATGACCACAATGGGTTGTAGTTGAGACCCTCAGGGCACACCTTCAGAGATGCCCTGATCCCTTCTCCATCCCCAGCTGTTCTGTACCCCCCTCACCCCCTGCTTCCGCTATGCTCCTCCCTTCACCAACTTGCCCCAACTCTAACCACTCATGGATCGACTGACCTCACACAAGCCTTGATTTCTGCCTCACCTCATCCATCTGTTCCCATTGAGCAAGGTGGGTCCAGACAGAAGGTGCGACACGACTTTAGGGGAGCGGGCCATTACTGTGGGGTGACAAAACAGACAAGGTTCCAGGGAGGAGGATGTGGGGAAATTCGGGTGGGAGAGGGGAGAGAGGGTGCTGCAGGCAGGCCACCAGCATAAACACGGTTCCATGGCAGCAGGCTACACCCAGTGACAGCACGGAGGGCCTGGTCAAAGCAGGGTTTGCTTAAAGGACATTTACGGAGGCTGCTGGGTGCAGGCCCTGTGCTGGGGGCTGAGGAACTGACGGGAACACAGCTGTGTGGGCAGCAGGCGAAGCCACATGTGGAAATGTGGGTGACACCAAGGAGGGAGTCACTCTGCCGGTATGGTTCTGAACTTGCAATTTAAAAGGTGGGCAAGCGTTTGGACTGTTTGGGTATTTTTACTGTTANGGCTCCTACCAGGGACCACACTTCCTTACAAACAAGGCACGCAAAACCACGTAAGAACGCATTCCTCGATTCTGCTCTTTGCAGGAGTTAAAACTTTGATACCTAAGTGTGTTGCTGCAGTGGGCCGACAATTAGAACCAAGGACCAAGCCTGACCAACAGGAGCTGCTAAAGTGCAGAGAGACGCAGTCACCAAGGACAACTGCCAAAGGCTCACCAGCTCGAGGCAGGCTGTGTGCGCTGTCCTCTTGGCCAGATGAGATGGCAGGACCTGGAGCTGGAGACCCCCAGCGGCTACCTCCAGAAGGCACTTCTCCACCCCAAGTGCACAGGACCCACAGAACAGCATCACTGAGCTGGGGGGGAGGTGTCCTGACATAACTCCGTGAATTTCCAGAGCCTTCCTTGCCCATACGGAACTCCTCCTGACGGCGCCCGCTGGCCCTCAGCTTTTCTGGGTCCTTCTCTCACAGCTCTGGGCCCATGCGTTAGGAGAGCATTCATATTGTTGATTTTTTTCCCCCAGAAAATATGTCTGATTGGCCTGCTTTTGGCTTCAGGGACTTTGAAACAATCAGCTTCCAGAAGAGAATGGTGTCACTAAGGCACTCAGAGCCAAGTTCCCCCTGATGTGTGTCCTGGCTGGCAGAGCCCCTCAACCTGGGGGTCCCCGGCCTGACTTCCATTCCCTCTTGACCCTGAGCAGGCCCCGGCAGGACTCAGACTGTCCTCAGGTCTGTGCTCACCGAGGCGGCAGGAAGGCTGACCTCTCTCTAGCACACAGCAAAGGGAATAGAAGCCTCCATGAATATGCCCCAAACCCAAACAGAGAGGTCTAATTTAGGCTACAATCCTGATAGGGCACAGAACACATATGGCAGATTTCCTAAAAGAGGAGAGTCATCACATGTCACAGGGTGACATATGAAAACAAACACCTCCATCAGAAGGTTTGCAGTGTTTCAGAAAATAACATGTGGAGGGAGGGTGTGGGGGGGTACAGACAGGGAGGAGGAGGGAGGGCGAGCACACTGGAGAGAGGACTGAAATGATGGGCCAAGGGAAAGGGTCTTTGGAAACCCCACTGCTGGTGGGTGCTGCCCCTGAAGCCACCGGAGGGTGGGTGGGGGGAGAGCGCCTTGAGGTGAACAGTGGTGTCAAGTCACTTATTACCTACAGGACTTGGGCAAGCTTCCTAACTTCTCTCAGCCTCATTCGTTCATTCAGGCGTTTGCTGCATACCTACTATGTGCCAAACTCTGTGTCTGGCACATAGTAGGTATGTGAAGGTGAAGGCCGGTCAGTGAAAGGGAAGGAGGCTCTGCTCTGATGAGCTTGGTTTGGTGAGATTTAGTCAAGGAGTCACACTANAGCACAGTTCTCTTATGAAGATGAGCTTCACGGACAAATATCGCACTGCCCAAGGCTCCCAGTCAGACACCGCATATCAGAATTGCTGTTTTGCTAGGCATAACCTCACCCGGAAATGCTTACAGAGCATCAACAGAAAGAAAAGCAAGGTTTCTAAAAATGAGTTGATTAAAGAAGGGTTTTCTTTGCTTTTATGCAACACTACCCTGTATTTCCACATAGTGTGATGAGCCTGTAAGAGACTCAGACTGGAAAACTGGCCCAGGGAGAGGGCTGTGGTTACAAAAGCAGTCAGCATGCAACAGCAGCCCCCCGACGTCTGTCACTCACACTCCATCTCATCTTGCTGGATGCGCTTTGAGGATCACTAGATGGTATCAAACCCTGGCCCAAGAACAGGGCAGGCTGTTCGCACCAGGAGCAACAGCTCAGGCCAATTAGGCGGGGGCGCCGAAGGGCTGCAAAGAGAGTGCTCATTGGCTTGAATGGAACAATCATTTTAAGATGCTAGAATGTTCTACGCACTTGTTAGGTGTCCTCGCTCAGGCATTTGAACCAAACACTTCCAATCGGCTACTATCAGAGGCCAAGTGCGTATGTTAGCATAATTTCCCAGAAAACCCCAAGTCCCAGAATTTGAAGAATCAGATCATGAAATCATTTTTTTGTGAGCGTTCTCTATGTGAAGTAGTATCGATGGGAATGTTATGTGCCAAGAACTGGTCAAGTTATGGGGGGGAAACAAAGTTTGCCTTGCTTAATCAATTCATTGAGATTGATTCTCTGAACT
>NW_017731436.1:548639-558715 GCF_001890085.2 Hipposideros armiger
AAGTATTCATTATTAAAAGAGGTTTCCATGACACCCCTTCATGGTGCCCTCCCTAGCCAGCACCCTCTGTATGAAGAAAGCTTCATCAAAGTCTGCAGACTAGACATGAGCATTTCAGGAAGCAGCAGGTCAGCCCCTGGAGGAGGATGCCTCATGGCCAACTCATTTATACAGTCAGTCAGTTAATATTTATTGAGCCCCTACCACTTGGCAGGCACATCTCTACGGGCTGGCACTGAAGCAAAGAATAAGATAAGGTCGCTGCCCTCACTGGGCAATAAATGAGCAATGAACCCAGATTCATGGGACTAGTTCAATTATTATGATGGAAATTACCATCATGCATCACTTAATGACAGGGATACATTCTGAGAAATGCATCATGAGGTGATTTCGTCCTTGAACACTACAGCGTACGAACATCACAGCGTGCACTTACACAAGCTGAGATGGTCTAGCCCACTACACACCCAGGCTCTATGGCACAGCCTATTGCTTCTGGGCTGCAAACCCGTACAGCATGTTACTGTACTGAATACTGTAGGCAACTGGAACACAATGATGAGCATTTGTGCATCTAAACATGAAAAGGTAAAATATGGTATAAAAGGTAACTGATACACCCGTATAGGGCACATACCATGAGTGGAGTCTGCAGGACAGAAGTTGCCCTGGGTGAGTGGTGAGTGAATGTGAAGGCCTAGGACACAACTCTGCACCACTGTTGGCTTGATAAACACTGTACACCAGCATCACCACAGACAATAAGTAATGTGTTGTTGCCACAGCATTAGGATGGCTACATGTCCCTAGGTGGTAGAAATTTTTCAATTCCATTATAATCTTACAGGACCACCATCACATGTGTAGCTCATGACTGTACTGAAATAACAAGTGTCTGCAAGGTGAAGTTGAAAGGCAGAAGAACACCGTGACCAGGCCAATTCTAACTTATACAAGCCACACAAACCTTAGGTAGAACTTACAAACATAATTCTTTTTACCACTGTCATTTCTAAACAATGAGATAAATTAAAAACAACCTGAATAGCGCAATCAAAATAAGACTGTGTTGAAAGACACGTCAACATGACAAAGAGATTCCAAGACATGCACAGGTGTGTGGTACTTTAAGAAACTGTGTGGCACCAAGATCAAGGGCAGAAAACTGTAACAATAGAGTAACACATGCCACCATTCAGCATAAAAGGAGATGGTTCTGCTGGAACTCAAGGTCAGGAGACCAAAAAAGGTCCCAAAGTCCCACTGCCTCCCCTGGGGAGACAGTCTCCTGTGCTGGTGGCCGTTGTCATTCCCCAACAAGCCACAGTCAACCTTCCAGCCTTTCCCCTTGTATCCTCACTGTCGCTACCCTGGCCCACGCTGCCAACACCTCTCACCTGGACAATCGCAACAGCCTCCTACTTGGTGTCCTTTCTGGCACTCCCGCCCCCTAGATCAGTCTTGGTCCAAAAGGGAAGCATCAAGCACTCGGAAAGAGGTGACTGGACACAGGATAATGAGGGAGCTGGTAACTAAAGTGTAGGCAGAATGAAGGGAAACCGAAGAAAAAATCAGGAACACCATGTGAGTGCAATTTACACTCTGAGGAGGGCTACGGAGCCCAGTGATGATACAACCACCTTTCCGAGAGGGCTTTTCTTAAAACCCCTTTCCTTAGGGGGTCCTTCCAGAGCATCTGATCCAAACGGCGGTGGGCCCAGGGAACAGTGGGAGTGTTGGCCTGGAGCAGGCCGTAAGCAGGTTCCCTAATCTGCAAGGAATTTCAAATCAGTCTAACCCCCACCAAAAGCCTATCTGCTGCTTGGCACCATCCCGGTGCTGGCCCCCCTTCCCTGGCACCTCTCCTGCCTTTGGTCCTCCACGGAGCCCAACGGCCCACCACTTTTAAAGTAGTTCATTGGCTCTTTACAGCAACCTGTGACAGAGGCAGAGAAGGAAGCATCAGAAAGAACCCCATTTTACTGAAGCATGAGCTGCACAGAGCTTTCTCTGGGTCCCAGAGCAAGAATGGGAGAGCGGAGATCTGCAGGCTCCTGCGGACTTTTCTCTCTACTGCACGGCCTCTGATGGTGAGTGGAACTCCCGCTGTTGGGGCTCTAGGAGAGGGTGCTCCCTCTGGCAACCTCCGTTAGGGCAGGGCCTCCGCAGCCTTCTCACTGCCATTACTCGCCGCTGCCCAGTCCCCAGAAGCCAGGCTGCTCCTGTGCAGGTGGCCTTCCAGCAGCTGTCAGCCATCTAAGCTCCCTCTCCCCAGCCCGAGAATACTGGCTCTTTCTTCTTCGTCCTTTCGTGAGCACAGTCTAACTTGATAAGGGCCTGTCTACTTTGACTCACGGAGGCAGAAAGCCCCGCTGCATCAGATTCGTGCGCAAATCACAGAAACTAGTCTGTCATCACACCGCCGCTGAGATGCCGGCTCTCCTCTGGCTGGGAGGGGAACTGCGCGCTGTCCAGTCGGGCATGTCCTGTGCAGCCCTGCTCCATTCATATCTGGGATCGAGGGAATTCTCTCCTTGACATATTTGCCAGGGTAAATATCTCCTTACACCTTCCAGAGGGAAAACCAACCTCCTGTGAGCTCAGAAGCCTCGGGCAAAAGCAGTGGCTAAAAATCTATTTAAACTCTGAGAGCTCTTCTGTGAAAGAGCCCGAGGAGAACAGAGAAAGAGCAAAGGAAGTGGGATGTGAATCCCAAACCCAGGAGTCCCAGCAGGAGAGCATCCCCAGAGCCCCGAGAGGCAGCTGCGATTTTGGCTTTATTGTAACCCATCTTTGCCAATGTATGCCTGATAAAGACTATTTAGCCCAATAAGTTTTTTTCTTACGATAAGTTGATAATACATATATACTTTATATTTAACTTGGGGAGTTTCTACATGTATGAATTCATGAGAATATATTCCAAAAAGTGAGTACACCTCTGAAAATGGGCCATAGATTTTCAAAAGCCTCCATCATCTTATCCTTGCTTTTCAGCGCACCGTGCCTACAGAGCATTAATTTTATTCAGAAAAGCAACACACAGTATGACCTGGTCCAGCCTGGCCCGTGTGCTGTGTGCTCCCAGGAGCAGGGTTGCCCTTTGTGGCACCCCCCTCCACCCCACCCCTCACCCCGTGAGGACCATGTGCCTCTCCAATGAGACCCTCATCACTTTCCTAGGAGTTTGTCAAACACACCACTACCAGGATCTTGTTTCCAATGGCCTTTCACCGGAAAGTACCTCCTAGGAAAGGGGTGGGAATGACGAGAGGAGAAAATCAGCTCTAGACTGATTTTTCTTTTTTTTTTAAGAAATCACACAGTAAATGTAGGTTCTGGCATTAAAATTTGTTTTCTACTCCCAGAATCAAGGCTCTACTGGGTCAAGCAGTACAGTCTGAGGTCAAAGCAGGAATTGCAGTTCTTGGTCCTGGAGACGACACATGCAGGCATTCATCTAATGGACACTTCTCTCTGTGAAAGGCCTATCACTACCCCAAATCGACGCTCTCTATGCCCAAGTGAAGGTATGGTGGTTTCGAGGCCTGAGTTAATGTCGCCAGGTCGCCCCCCAGGCAGCGGGTCAGCAGCCTTGGGGCACGCACTTCTGTCCCATAGCCAGATCCTGCAGCCACACTGCTGGCCACCACTAGTCAGAGGGCTTCCACTGCCGCACGCGAGAAACCAGTGCCTCCTCGAGTCCCAGGAGCTGGAGGCCTTTGCTGGTGGCAGAGCGAGCAGGGCAGTGATGGAAGTGCTCTTCTCTGTGCCCATGTGAGGACCATCCCCTCCTGCAGAAATGCCATATGCGTTCTCCAATCAGGAAGACAAACAGCAGTGTGCTGAGGGTTTTATCTCCAGCGTTTCATTTATCCATGAGGGAGGTGCCACTGTAACACCCATTTTACAGATGAGAAAACAGACACAGAGGGTCTCTGAGCATCTTCAAGAGCTGGCCACAAACCATGGGCACCGGCTGGGGCAGGGCATTTTGAAAGCTGAAACAATCTTTGGTTTTGTTCCCTCTCTTCCAGCTTCCAAGACTGTCTTCTCTCCCGGGTGCTTTACGACCACTGTGCTCAGCAAAACAGGTCCAGTTTTCTGCATCAAGACAACCATGATTCCAGCTATTTCAAGCCCTCAAACTCTTAATCTTAGATAGCTTCCCTCCTATGATAATCTCTTCTTTCTCACGTGAGATGGCATTAACCAGCCCAAACCCACTTCTGCACGTATGCAGGAATTGCCCTGTGGAGGTCAGCTGTGCCAATGGAAAGCCCGGGTCCTCAGGGAGCCCCTGGGGAGAAGTGTGTGTGTGGGGGGGAGGAGTTCCACAGGAGGAGAAGACTCAGGGGCCACAGTTCACCAGGAACATGCAAGCAATATACAGAAGTTGCCAATAAAATGTATACGCATTTTAAGAAAGGAAAAACTATTAAAGCTGTAACGCTCAATACATACCAGTAACAAAAGATGAATACAAGTCACGTGTATACATTTTCTGGCACCCTGGTAGACCGGCAGACCATATTTAAAGCTCAATTTTCTGCAGGTCTTGTTCGTTTGCTCATCCTACAAACACATCTTGTCCTCACACAGCAAGTCAGAGGCCCTCGGGAGAGTGTAAAAGCAGGGTCCTGGACCCCACTCCAGACCTTCCAATCCTGGGGTGAGGACCCAAGAATCTGAGCTTGAACTTAGGCCCTAGGAGATTCTGAAGAACATGGAGCCACTACATGTCAGGTGCTAGAATGGACCCCAAAATTACAGAAATGAAAAAGACCCATGTCCCACACACGAGGCCTTTGCATTGCTGGGGGAGACTGACATGTGACCCCCAGTAACTACCAAGCGCGAGTGGTCGGTTGTTAAGCCACCTCCCCAGGCTGACCAGCTCCAGGCCTGAAGGGCTTTCTACTCCTCAGGAAATTTTCATGTTGCAAAACTTTACAGCCCTACTCCCATTTTGAAGTCATCACAATTTGTGTGCATGAACTTTACCGCCCAAACTTGATGTTGTATTATTTTTGCTTTTAAAAAAATGTTTCACTTTTATCTCTGACTCAATTTCTTCCACTGGGTTCAAAAACCAGAGATAGTCTATGAACTATTTTTACCTATGTCAACCATGGTATTTATGTATCTGACTTTAAAATTTCTTAATAGTTTTTCAGTGCATAAATAAATGAATGCATTTAGGATATTTTCCTGAAGTTTCTCTACCTGTAAAGTAATAGTTTTTAAAACTACGTTAAGTAACATTGAAGAACATTCATAATTCTGCAACTCTAACACAACGGTCATTTTTCTGGTATTTTTATTTCCAGTCTTTTGTCATCTGCACTTACCTGAACATACTTGTAGTCAATGAATGTCTACAACTTTAGGACAGGTTTTTCATCAATACACTATTGTGGGCATTTTGCATGTTTTTATATAATCTTCCTTGTTAATTTATGGCTAGATAACATTTCACAAAGTCAATGTATTATAATTGATTTAATCATTCTCCTACGGTTGGATGTTTAAGTTTGGTTCCTCCCAGTTTTCCAAATGTATATATAATAGTGTTTTAAAATGTACTGCTTTTCCACCCATAAAATAGAATCCCAGACATCGGCTTATCTAGAGAAAAAAAAAGAATTGAAAGACAATGGAATACTGACTTGTTTTTTTGTTTGTTGACAAACCGTAACTTTTCACAAGATAGCGCCTCACAAGTTATTTACTGAACACCTATTATGTGCCAGGCATACGTAATCCTCACAACCACACACTTCAAAGTAATAGTAGCCTTCATTTTACAGAGGTGACATGCCCAAAGTCACACGGCTTCCAGGGTGGGGGTCCAGGTCTCTCTGACTGAGGCCCAGCCTTGCTGTGAGACAGGCAGGGGTGGAGGAGAGGGGCGAGAGACGGGGAGGGATACTCTAAGAAGCCTGTGGTCGACATCAGAGCTGTTTGCTAAACATGACCAGCTCCCCCACTTTCAGGCACCCGGAGGACCCTGCTTCTGGCCCCTGTCGTTGGGTGGAGCCATGCAAATAATTCTGACCAATGAGTTGTGAGTGGCAGTGATGTGTGTTACTTCCAGGTCAGAGCATCGAATTGCTCGTGGGAGATCCTCTAGACGTCTCTCTCTCTCTGCCACACGGCCATCAACATTTGAGGTTCCTATAGCTCCATCAACCTGGGTCCTAATGTGAGGAGCTCAGAGCAGAATCCCCAGCTGACATAAGTGGTCATGTAGCTTGAGCAAGAAATAAACTTCTATTGTAATAAGTCACTAACGTTTTGGAGTTGTTTGTTACCACAGCATAACCTAGCCTATCCTGCCTGTGATGATGTCTTTCAACTTCCAAAATGGCTGTCACATATGCGTCTCCTCCATAGAGCTGGCCTCCTTCCTAAGGTGGTTTGGGGATACTTAGGGCACACCTGCCCGGAAGCACTGCCCATTCATTCATTTGGGTAAAGGGCTATGGATGGTAACATGGTGTGCCACCCCAGTCATTCACACCTCCCATCAGCTCTTCAGCTTCCCATAAGGGAGGTGGTGCTTGGTGGGCTGTCCTGGAGGCAGCATGAAGGGTTTAGGATACAGTGCCAGCCCCTTGGGGGCTGCCTGCTGACCCCTGCTGCAGGGTCTAGACCCTATTGCCAGACTCACCTACTGAACAACTTTGCCTTTGGCCTTCTGCCCCAGAAACCTGTGGTTCTGTCATTCATATTAAGACCTCTTTCCTTGAGAAATACCACCTCCTGGAAAGATGGGCTAAGGGGAACCAGACCTGAGGGTTAGGGCCTTTGTCCAGGACTCAGACACAAGCTCTGCCACTCGCCTGCTGAATGACCCCGGGTCCTTTGATGAGACTGAGCCTCAAATTTCTCATCCATTAAATGGGACTCAAATATCTCCTTTAGGATGCTGGGCTCATTAAAAGAGTAAGAATGAGCTTAGCACATAGTTGGTCCTCAATAGACTGAACCTACCGTTTTTATAAAACATGTATCATCCCAGACATACAACAGGAAAATCTGCAAGATCTTCCCACGACTATGACAGCAAAATGATGCCACAAAAATGCAAGGCCTCCTTCCATCCGCTTCATCTTAAACTCAGACATCATTCTGAAAACATGCTTTGTCTTTTGGGGCGACACAGGTTAAGGGGAGCGTCTCGCCATCAGGATAACTGTTTGGGGTGGTGCAGTGTTTGCTATTAATAGCCATATAAATGCCACGTGGCTTGCAATCCTTGAGAAAAGCCCTCTTCCTAACTGGGAAGCACCCTGGCTTCAGCACGCCGTGAGAGCAGACGCATGCACACAGCTTACGTACGCTGGACGTACGCGTCCTTCCCACTGGCCAGCCCATCAGCGAATGGTCTTGTAAGAATGTGCGGTGCTGCTGCCTCAGCGCCCAGAGCCCAGATGTGCTCTAGCGGCCGCTGAGACTTAGTTTCCTGGGTGACTCAGCTGAGAGAGAGACTGCTGCCAGCCACACCGCCCGAGGCTGCTCCCGAGCAAGCCTCCTGCGTGCTCTGCTCTGACAGTGGCCTCCTCGTCCCCCTCACCGCTCCTCCCCCTGGATTCAGTCTCTGGCGCTGCCCTTCGCTCTCCGTAACCCAGGAGTTGCTAGGTTGTATTTTTCCTTCTTACAGCAGTGATTTTCCAGATGCTTTGGAATGTTTTTCTGATATTATTCATAACAGCCCCAAAGTGTCCATCAGCTGACGCATGGGTAAACACAATGGGATAGCCATACGATGGAATATTATTTGGCCATCAAAAGGAATGAAATACCGATACATGCTACAACATGGGTGAATCTTTAAACGTTGCATTAAAGGACAGAAGACAGACACAAAAGGTCACGTATTATATGATTCTATTTACACAAAACGTCCAGAAGAGCAAATCTACCGAGATGGAAAGACAAGTGGTTCCCTAGGACTGGGGTGGGTAGGACAGGGGGAGTGACTGCTGATGGGTATGCGGTTTCTTTGGGGGATGACGAAAACGGTCTAAAATTAGATAGTGGTGATGGCTGCACAACCCTGAATATGCTAATAGCCATTGAATGGTATGTCTTAAATGGATAACTCTTATGGTAGTGAATTGTATCTCACTAAGGCATTTTTAAAAAAATCTTCAGGTACAAGAATACTGTGACATCTCTTAAGATAAATAAATGCAAACACCCTGGAGATGTTTTGAAACCAGATATATCATGCCTTACAGACTATGCCTTGTGGGGTTTGCAAACTCAGAAAGGGAAGAGGCTGGGTGTAAAGTGATAGGGGTGGGGGCATTTGGCCACCTAGAAACCACAACATATGCAGAGGGCAGCCACCACGAGCTCCTACATTATTGCCTCTCAGGCTCAGTGTTGCCAGCTTTCACATTTTTTTTTTAGGAAAATAAAGGCTTGAGTTTTAGTTGAAATTTTCCTATTTTGGTTTTGGTAACTGATTCAATACTTTTAAAAACACAGATGACTTCTGCCTTTTACTGCTCAGTCAACAAACATTGCCTGAATGCCTACTGTGTGCCAGCCTGGGATGCAGCAGTGACGGGGCCTCGGGGAACAGGCTCTTTCTCTCTGTGTAGATGGTGCTGTCATGGAGCAGATGGCACTGTACAGTATGTGCTGAGCTGTCCCAACAGCGTGGCAAACTGAGGCCCTGAGTTGCCATGGGAACCGGCACTGCTGGCAGACACATTCACATAGGTAGATGGGAGCTGGCAGCCCAGAGGCTGCAAAGGACCCTCCCCAGTTCTCACTGAGAGAGGAGTGGGTGTGCTCAGAGGTGGCTATGGACCAGGTCGGGACAGAGCAGGCCTAAATGCCCACGCTTAGACTTTTGGAGAAAGACTGAGGCACAGAGGCCAACCTGCCCTTAGGGACCAAGTATCTTAGTACACTGTATTTTAACGACAGCCTCATGGCACCTCATGAAAGATGGGAGACTTCTGGTTTTCTTATTCTCTCTTGCTACCTATATAGAATGACGCTATCTGAATGTCATGGTACAAAGCAATTCCTTCCGGAAAGAAAGGCTCTAATTAGCCCGTTTTATTTCATTTCACAATGATCGGAATTCCCAGAGAAAATGCGTTGTTATGAGGGCTTGGCCATTTTTATTGCTTTCAATGTGACTTGCTGCCCACCCCCCACCCCCCAAGGAGTTCTGTTCTCAAGGAGACAATTCTCAGAAAGGCTCTCACGAATAGCAGTGAGTCAGGACCTAAAAACTGATATACTGGTATTAGTTGCAAAGAGGACACCTAAATGTACTCGACTCAGCATATGACTTAGGTATAACCTAAAACTACCATAATCTAAAATTTAATGAGACAATGGGAGAGCTGAACATGTCTGTGCTTTTCCAAAACAAAAATGAGTCTCACTATGTTAATTGGTCCAACCCAATAAACAATCATTAAAATGTAAAAAATAATAATGCTACTTTTATGTCATGTGGTGGCTTAAAGAGGGCTGCAAATTCTTTGCTGCCCCTGCCATTGGGAGATAAAACCTAACTGCCCTCCCCTTGATCGGGGTCAGTCCGAGTGACTTGTTGACCAAGAAAACGTGACAGAAGACAGTCCTGGGATTCCCAAGCTCGGCTCATAAGAAGTCTTGCAGCTTCAGCCTTGGTTTCTTGGCATGCTGCCTCTGGAGTGTGACTACCCAAGACCACCAAGCCACGAGGAAGCTGAAGTGACCCACATGGAAGGCCACAGATGCCTAGCCAGCCTCCACTGCTCCAGTCAGAGCCACATAGGAATCACACTCCTGCGTGACGAGGCCACAGGCTTCCAGTTCAGTCAATATCAGACTGAAATATTCTAACCCCAAACTGCCCAGCCAAACCAAGTCAACCCAAGGAACCATGAGATGGTTTGCCAAAGCTTGTTTTGAACTACTAAGTTTGGGGATGGTTTATTAGAGAATGGAAAATACCAATAGGTGGAAAAAAGAGAATATGATTATTTTTCATAAGTCTTCATTTAGTAAGAGGAAAAAAATACTGAATTTAGACAAATGGTAGTTTTACATCCATT
>NW_017731436.1:567016-568201 GCF_001890085.2 Hipposideros armiger
AGTTTGAGGAGGTGGGGGGAATATATATATATATTGGCTGACGATGGCTGGTGCTGGAGCAGCCCTCTTGGACTATGAGGTAATCTTGGGCATGTAAGCCAGCTACAGCTAGCAACAAAAAGCAGGCTGTGGAGCTGAAGACTCTGAGGAAAGCACTGCCACGCCAAGCCTAGCTTATGAGAGAGAAATAAACAATATTTTTGTCTAAGCAAATGATTTTTTCCTATTGCTTACAGATAAACCTTAACCTACATTTTATACCCCATATTTTAAGCCCTTGAAATAAGCATGAGATTTGTAAAAACAGCTGCCAACTAATAAGCAGTGATACTTCCAGAGCCAGAACTGAAAATAATGCACTGGCCACCAGAAGTAAGTATATATGTGGGGTCATCTGTGATGCCCTCCCCTCCCCCAATTGAAAACAATAACTATAGAATGAATGAAATCTAACAGAAGTTCAGGTGGACCACCTGGTCACCCATCTGGTCTTTGGAGAAAAGATGCTGCACCTCTAGCACCTAACACTGTATCTGGGACAAGTAGATGCTCAATAAGTACCTTCTGAATGAATGCAACTGAAGCCAAGAATTGCTAGTCAACCTAAACCCGGGGTCCAATTATTAGAGGATCCTTTTCAGTATAGAACAAAATAATTAAATACAAAACTGTCAAGTGTGTGTGAAAATGTGGCTTAGAATTAAAGGCCTTCGATGGTTCAAGCTTCACCTTAGAGGGGCATGAGAGAACAGAAGTTAGCAGTTCATGAAAAGTTAGAGCTTTGTTCTGTGGGATCAGAGAAGAGTGAATTTAGAATTGTCAAAGTTTCTGTGCATTGGTACCCTGTCATGCAGATTTCATAAAGCTTAAATATAAAAGATAAACACACGGACAGAATATCTTCTATGAATCGAAAGAACATAGATGAAAAGCAGAGATCCCTTTAGAATTCCCAACTGAAGAAAATGCCCCTAAGAACCTGGAGAAACCAAGATCAATAACACCTACTGCTATCCTAAATAAATCCACCTCATAACAGAAGCTTTGTAGGACAGAGTTCCATCATGTAAAAAACTAAACATAGGAACGGCTGAGTGGCTCAGTTGGTTAAGAGTGCGAGCTCTGAGCAACAGGGTCGCCGGTTCGATTCCCACATGGGCCAGTGAGCTGCGCCCGAGCTGTGCC
>NW_017731436.1:570631-580543 GCF_001890085.2 Hipposideros armiger
TGTGTGTGTGTGTGTGTGTTCCACACAAAAGCAAAAGAAGAATAGTGAGTGTTCCTGACGTTCATGAAACAATTCAGTGATTTACTTCTTTCTTTAGTTCTTCGCTCAGTATATTTCATGGACTCAAAACTGTTCCTCTTCAAATACATTTGTTTGCTAACATTTATAAATATTTACTGAAGTTGTTACCATGTCTCTCAAGAGCACTAGCAGATAAAGCTCATGATCTGTTATGGAAAAATCTGCACATTAGTTTGGCTTGAGAAACACCATAAATGGGTAATTTCCTTAATGTCACCTTGTTAGTCTCTAGCACAGGCCTCTGAATAGATAGAAAGCAGATGTAATGGCTGTGCCTAAATAATCCACATGCTTATTAAATTCTTAGGGTATGCCAGATATTGCTGAGTACTTTACATGTAAAATCTCATCTAGGCCTCAAAACAATCCTATGAGGTTTATACTATTATTATCCCCACTTTAGAGGAGAGAACACCAGAGCCCAGAGAAGTTAAACCTGCTTGAGATCACATGGTTAGAAAGTGGACAGTCTACAATCCAAACCATAAATCCGTCTGATGTCAAAGCCCATCAATGTATGGGGGGAAAAAATCCCAAGTCGTGGTTTGCCTGAGGTGCCCGGCTCTCTGAGTGAATTTTCCCATCAATAACAAGTCAGAAGGGATTCTGGCATCATCTGATTCCGCTTGGAGAGTAAAACTTTGTTCATGTGCCCCAGGACTAAAAGAGTCAAAGTAAAAAATTAAAAGTCAGCTCGAAGTAAGTAAAAGAAGCCAGACACAAAAGACTGCATATGGTCTGATTCCATTTAAATGAAATTCTAGGAAGGCAAGACTAAAATGACAGTGGATCCGGGGCTGCCAAACGCTGGAGGGACAGAGCGACTTCAAAGGGGCACAGAAGGAGAGAGAAGTTCTTGATTATAACCATTGTTTTCACGACTGAATATATTTGTCAAACATCCAACTGTACACTCAAAATGGGCAAGTTTTATTTCATGCAAACTATACCTTGAGAAATCTTATTTTTTAAGTGGGCTTAAAAGGAAATTGAATTATATTCATATAACATGAAATGTGTACTCTTTCTATTTTTTTTTTAATCTAAATTTCAGGTAAACGGATGTTTGGTGGGAAACTCTTGAATATATTTGAAAAACCCAAATCTTTTGTGTGTTGAAGCCTCGTATTTATGAACCTAACCTCACTCCGACTAACAAATGTTTGTGGTTGTTTATGATAAGATCATGGGCCTGGGTGCCCGGGAGGTACAAGGTATGTGCAAAGAAGCCTGTACTCAAACTCAGATGATTTTCACTCTTGGCCTGGGCATCGCAGCTGTGTGACATTGAGCAAGTCACTAAACTTCTCTGAGCCTAAATTTTCTCTTTTATAGAATGGGAATAATAGGGTCTCCCTGTAAGGGTTTATGAGAACAAATGGGCTAATTAAACATGAAAGCTCTTTTATTTTGATCAATATGTGAAAAAGGTGTCACTTTTTAAAAAATAGGGAAATAGTCTCGTCAAGATATTGACAGTCTATCCTACTCTAGTACCCATAGTTAAGGCCATAAATTCTAAAGTTTTATTCAGTTTCTTACTTGTCCTCTCATTGTTGCAAGTGCACAACTAGAATCTGACCTCCTATATTGTTCACTGTGCTTCGTCACATGCTCAGCACACTTAATAATGATTTCTGAGTACTCAGCAATAGATAACGATAGGAGGGGAAAAGGGTCGTTCAATACAGAGGGTGCCAAAAAATGTATACACATTTTAAGAAAGGAAAAAACTGTATTAAAATGTAATAATATATACCGATAACAAAAGATGAATATGTCACGTTTGACTTCTGCAATTACAAGAGGTGCTCGAAGTGGTTCCCATCAGCGTCCAGACACTTCTGATGATGGCGAACTCCTGCTTGAGCAACGCTGACCAGTGTCCACTTGTATACATTTTTTTGGCACCCCCAGTATACACAGGTAGAGGTGAATGCAATATAAATTGGAAAAATTTATCTGCTGAAATGAACTAAACATTGAGCAAAAAGATCTTTTAACGGCGATTTGTGAGGGTGCTATATTCAAGTTATTTAACAGATATACTGCCTTGTACCCTCTCATTACACACACTCTAGGCAGGAAAATTATTCATTTGGTAAAGGGATACGCTTTATGGCAGGACAAAGTTTCACTCTGAAATTATTCCCAATATATCCTTTCAGCTACTCAAGTCAGATCTAAATGCTATAGTTACAAAGAAATCAAATAACATATTTTTCAAACACTGCTGATGGCTTCCCTGGGGAGAAAAGCCCCCACATGTGTGGTGTAAAAGAATAAAAAAGGCCTATTCGCCCTAGAATACCTAAATCTGTAGATGCTATAAATCAAGGTAAGAGGCGTCAGTGAAATGGGTTTATCCTCCTTGACAAATGTCTTCCTAAGGACAAGGAAGGTGAAGTTCTGATGTAGGATTCTTGGCTCCTAGGTGTTCCTCACCCAGCCCCCAGCCCTGGCCTTCCTCCCACCATGGCTCCGCTCGGATCCCTCACCCTCACGTGGGGACAGCCCAGCCTGCATATCCAGGTGCCGTTCACCCCACCCACCTCCCCTAACAGCCACCGGGCCCACACCGCAGTCCGAGGGGTGCACAGCAGCATGGGAAAGAGCCTGCATGGCCACCGTAAGTGCGTTCAAGGTCTTTTGGACAAGGAATTCCGGGCCCCCAGAGCGAGGTCTGAAGGAAGGAGGTGGTGCGTCCATTTGGGCCCGTGGACTCCTCACCCCTTGGGGAGACACATAGCAACACGACGACCTGAGCAAGGCCCCCGAAAGCCCAGCACAGAGGCATCCCTTGCCCATTCTGGAGACTAAATGCACAACTAAGATCTTCATTAGGTAAAACGGCATTATATTCAGATACCATTGATGTATAAATGTGTTTATGTGTATGTGTGTGTGTGTGTGTGTGTGTGTGTGTGTGTGTGCGCGCGCATATACATAAATATATCAGTATATCACTCTGACATAGCAAGTCACTAATTACGTGATACAGACAATACATCAGGCAGTTAGGAAATGAAGAGCTATACAGCAACTGAAGGGTCCAGAGAAACATCTGGGATGAAGCAGGACTTGAGCGGGGTCTTCAGGAAGGGCCAGGCTGTGGCTATGTGGAGAAGGCTGGAGCTGAGTGGGCACAGTGTCTGAAAGACGAGTGTCTGGAGGTGCCAGCTAGATGCTAGAGCATCTAGACCCAGGGAAGGACTGAGGCAGACGCCAAGTGTCCCCAACATAATCAAGTTCACCAAACACAGACTCGGCTGCAGGATGTAAAGGGGAAGTACGGCCGCTGCAGATTCACTGGGGATAAGGTTCTAAACGGAGAAGTGTGATGCAACTTAAATGAAGGGTCACTGCTCAAACCCGAGCAATGGCCTAATGCTCTCCACACCACCCACCGACCCGCTCTTTTGGGTCGATACTGTGCATGGAGCCTGAGCTGGACCAACTGCTGGGAGAACAATATGAAGTTTGATGTCTTCGTCTCATAAAGCAAGCCCCAGGCATTTGGAAGCATTTAGTTTTACCCACTAACTCCCAACCCCCACTCCACTTCTCTCTCTCTNCCAAAGGAATTTTGAATTGACATATTTTAAGAGAAAGAAAAAGCAACATCATTTGCTATCATTTTTCCTTTCATGACAACCCTTATATTCCCATTATGGTATCACACAATGGAAGAGATATTAACAGAATAGATTTTTCTACCATTTTCTGTTGTCCAATCATCAACAAACATTAAATAAAAGAAGATACTAAGGACTCACAACACTCTCTGCTCCTGGGAACTATTAGAGTCTAATTAAAACTCACGAGATCAATACTACACCGAGTGAAAAAAAATCACCATCAGAACTATGAAGAGGAAAAAAGACTTGTTAGCAATCACATAAAATTACCCCGAATAATCCTCCCTCCTTCCAGCCCCCCACAGAACCACTCCTCAAGCTTAAACATAAATAAAATGTCAATAACCAGGTTCTTATACACCATGATGGCAGAAGGGGCAGAAACAGCCCCCAGGGTATGAGGGGGTGAGGGGACACCAGCTGCTTATTCATCTCTCTTGTAGAGCCAGCGTAAGCAGATGTGCTCACCAGTGTTTTATGAGTTGGTTTCTTTGGTGTTGTTTTAATTTGTTCGAATTTGCTCTTCTTTGCCACCAGGACATAGACAACACCAGGCCCACAACTGTAAGAGCTCAGCATAAAGGTCAGTCTCCGTCCTGGGGGACCCCCCTCAATGGTGCATTTGCTTAGGAGAGAACAGGAGGGGCTTACAAGGATGAGACCCCTCAGAACAACTAAACCCAGCAATGCAGACTCTGTGCAGAAGCCAGAAGTCACACCCCAAAGAGGTCACAGGGCCAAGGGCACTTCACTTCCAGGCATAATTTTTGACAAGAATCTCCAGGCAATAATTTTGACAGAAAAATCACATTTCTACAATTTCAGGCTTATGAAAACAGAGCATTGAAATGATTGGTAAAGATGCCAGTAAATATTGTGCAACCTTTTCTTCCTTTCCGTGTATTCTCACTTGCTGACAAAGGCAAAAAGGGAAATCGTGTCGGCTTTATTGTCCATTTTAAAACATTACAGGGCAGTTCTGCTCCAGAATCCTTAGAGCAAATGGCCAATTGCATATTCCGGTTACAGAAAATATCATTCCCGAATGACCTTGACCAACCCATCCCACAAAACAGATCTGAGGGTACCAACGACTATTCCTGCCCCCGAGCTGCAGGAACGGCTCTGGACTCGTTATGTTTGTCGTGGTCAAACCAGTGACATCCCTGTGGCCCAGCACTGAGTCCTGACCAAGGGCCAGCTCAGGAGCCCCCAGAGTGTCTCTGACAGCCCAGGCTTTTTTTTTTTTAATTGGGGAAGGGGACCAGCCAAGTTGTTGTTCTTCAGTTTTAATTGTGGAACGCGCCAGTCGCCATCTGGCTGCCCATCAGCAGCTCGTGGCCTCTAAACTCAAGGTGCTGTGTTCAATCTTAGTTGCGGGTAGCCACCATCCCATGCGGGAGTCGAATGAGCAGCCTTGTTGTTAAGAGCGCACGCTCTATCCCCTGAGCCTTCCGGGCGGCAGCTCAGCTCAAGGTGCCTCAACTCAGGCTTTTTACCATATGAAACATGAGCCCCGAATCACTAGAGATGGTGTTACTTCACAGTAATTTAAAATAGAGGCGGACAGACACAAAATGGTTACATGAACTCTCCAAACAATAGTAAAACTCTTCTCAAACCTCCTCCTTCCTTGGCAAATTTCCAAACTTTAAAATAACAAAAGTGATTACAAGACTAGACTGAGCAGGATCAATTCCTCTCTCTATTCCACACTATACTATGAAGAAGAGCAAATTGCCAAGGGGAGGGACGGCTTTGCCTTTATCCTTGAGAGTTTTCAAAGTGCTCTCCAATAAATTACGTCATGGTATACCCCTAACAATTCGGGGCGCTGTGTGGGTAGCCGCCATTCTCCTCATTCTGCACAAATCAAGTTACCTGCGGTTACTCGGCCCATCCTGGATACTCACCCCCACCCCACCCCACCCTGTGTTCTTTCAACTAGAGGATGAGCAAGGACAGGGCCACCTGGACCCCACACGGCAAAACTGGCATTAAAGCAAATCAACTGAAAAATACCAAGAGAGTATTTTTAGACCCTTGAGACTGATTACAAAATCAAAATGCTAATAGGACAGACACACAGTGGGAACTGCCTTTGTTCCAGTCCAACCAAGTACCTCTGGTCAGAATCCAGGGCCGGAGCCGGGGGCGGACACGTGGCTTCCCAGGGAAGCAGAAACCCGGAAAAGCCACCCCCAACAGCAGGCTCCTCCCGAAGGAGAAGAGGATGTGTTTCTACAACAGTGACAGGAATCTGCAAACATCAGTGAACTCACATGAAACCGGGCCACTTCCAGAAAAGCAAAATTCCCATTTCCTCTCTTTTTTCTCTGATGCCCACAGTCAATTCCTCTCTCCCCCACGAGTCAGATTCCGGGGCTGTGGACTGGTACGTGGCAGCTATCAAAGAATGTCATTTGACACTGAGATAAGTGCCAGGGAGCGCACGGCTCAGATACACAATGAGCCAACGTGTTTCTCCAACTCCCTGTCTAAACCAACTGCTTTATCTGAGGAAAAAGGCTGGGTCCCACAGTCATTTTTCTTTAGAACAAGAGCCGCTTGTATCCCCAGCTGACTGCAAGAAAGATTACATTCTGTGCCTCATGAAGAAAATGACAATGGTCCCGCCATGGCCTGAGGCCTGCAGAAAAGAGCAGCTTGCCAGTCAGGAAGCTGGGAGCCCCCCCTCCTCCTCGCAGCAGGACCCCGCCAACCTCCTTGTAACTCTAGGAGCTAGAAAACAAAACAAAAACAAATGAAAAGCCCAGCATTTTCAGGGCCTCCAGACTTCAGAAAAAACCCTAAGGAAACACTGCCTACAAAAAGCCTAGTGGGGATTTCACAAGTGAGTTACCTGCTCCATTTGGGGCGGGGCAGGGTGGCGCTGAAAAGAAGCCTCCATCATGAACCCTCCACGTCCCTGTGACCCTTCAAGGCCCAAATGCTTTCCTCCCTTGCTCTTGTCCTTGTTGGTCCCTGTGTCTGGTTACCCTGAGACACGTGACTGGTCTCTGGCACACCTCAGCAGCCCACATACGTGGTGCATCTTCAGTCAGATCAAGGCTGTCTACCTCAGGTGGCCATCAGAACCCCGGTGGTCCCCCTGTGTCCTGCCAATTCCCAGAAATGCTTCAAGAACTTGGGAAGAAAACGATACTGCAGTAAGTGCCCTGCTCGGTTGGTTCACTTCTCAAAGCTTTTTGCTGCCTTTCAAAGTGGCCTGGCAGCACCTCCCAGGAAACACAAGGCCACAGATGTGCAGCTAGAAAAACGGCATAGCAAAGCTCTCCAGTTAGCGATGAACAAGATTGTTAAAACGGGTGACACCTCAACTGAGGCCTGTTTTCAACCAAAGTAACCGACGGCATCGGCCCAGGGCTGTCAACAGCATTCACAAAAGGATGCTTTCTGGTCCGACGAAAATCAATATTGTGCTTGGACTGTGGCTTAGGAACCATTTAAACATGATGTCAGCATTAAATAGAGCATTAACAAATGAAACTGCCATAGGGCTGTCGGGGAAGTCATGATGCATTTTTGCATTTGAAAAACATAGAAAAATACGTCATGACTTTCCGACGACCCAATAGGTTGGCCTGTAGAGGCTATCAAATAAATTCTTCATTAATATGGAAAAAACTGTCAAAATTGTCAAAGACCTTTAATGTGCTGGAAGAAAAATGGGAGCACTTCTCTCTGTTTGCTTTTAATGTGGTTCATGCCTAAAGATGCATTAGAAGCATTTTAAAAATTAGTAATATTATAGTGCATTTTCTTCATTTCACGGATAAACACATGTCACAGCCAGGGATCTTCTAGAATTCAAGAGCATGACCCATTACCATAAAATATTCAGAAAGATGACAGAGAATTACTACTTGATATTAGAANTGCTGGACCACAGTCTGACCCAAGAGGGCTTTTAAAATTTTTTTCTAAAGCATGAAAGTTATCCAAAATTAGTGGCAGACTCTTAATGTATAAGGACCCCAAGACCTAGAGGCGCTCTACCTCTGGCGAGGGCTGGGTGCTCCCTTGGGTGGCTTCTGGGAGTGAGAAATGGCCAACTCTGGAAGCCCTGACTATGGCAATGTGCACAGAGGCTGGCTGGAAAGTGCTGGAACTGCACTGCCTACATCCCCTTTAGGCGTGCCCCACCCACCACCGCCCTTCTGCCTCTGCCCTTCTTTCGCAGCAAGGAGGGGCCCAGCTGGGCTCAGCATCTCCCTGCTTTGCTCTTACACCTGGGGTAAGCACTGCCATTGGTACACATTTCCAAATACAACCGACAGCCTTGTATTTTCATTTCAAATCCACAGGAGGTGTACCTGTAAGGGTGGAGGTCGGGGGCTTCTCATTTAAAGACCCGGATGCAAAATATAGTTGCTGATACACAGTAGAAATAAGTATGAACCAGGAGGCACGACAGGGGGCATGTTTTTTACCAAATCTGAATGCCTTCACTTTGGGGAACGACACGGGCTTGGGCTGGTAAACTACACATACGGGTTCAGGAAGGCAAAGTTCCCAAACCCACAGCCATCTGCCTGGCTCCTATGTCTTGCCGCAGCCAGCTGTATGTATCCTGATGTCCCTTTTAAAGCTATTTTTAGTAACAATCATTATTTAACAAGGAGAAAGAGAAATCCACATCAAATGTATTCATGTAGACACAGGAGATTCTGCCCACAAGTGGACTGCCTTTTAAAGCCATCTTTCCCCACAGAGACCCCTCGTCCCCTTGTACCATTCGAGGTTAGATGTGTGGAACCCCTGCCACAGTTTAATCAGATTCAATGACATCGTGTTTACGGCAGTGGCCGCCAGGGAATTTCCCAGGCCCCTGGAACGCGTGTTACTTCAGATTCTAAAAACAGACGTACAAAGCAATGACATGAGATTCTCCACTCCAAACGACATGTGCCGTTTACACAGCCCTCACTTTGCTTCGTGCCAAGCCAATCCCTGTGGCTAGCAGGCAGGAAAGGGGGCCTTCTTGAGCACATGCACCTTTTACCCACAGTCCAAACAGGAAATGATAGATCCAGCAATGACTTACCTACCTCCTGCTGCTACCAACCTCTGCTAATGGGGAGAAGCATAACTGAGCAAAACCGTGGTCAGAAGGCGTGTGGCGGGTCTCCGTGCTGCAGCGAGCATATCTGCCGCACGCCTTTGAAACACTCCCCCCGTCGCAGTTTTCTAATGAAGCACACGGATTTTGTTTCCACACAGGCCCAGTTTTAGTGACCTTCTTTTCTGCCTCCCTATAAGCCAAGTGTGCACGTAAGAGCTGGAACTCTTGATTTGAGTGATACATACTCCAGACTTCTAGGAGGCTTTTCTATAGATGGATTCCTGCACAGGGAGGGAAATTGGATTCGACGACACCGAAATGATTCCTTTCCAACTCAGAGAATTTATTTTTTAATTCAGCAAGCAAGCTTCTTCAGGCAGCAAGCTTCTTCAAAACTCCTGGTTGTAGGAATTCAAGAGTTGCTACGTGGGTGTGAACAGTGATCTTTGGAGAAGCAGATGCAGGAATGTTGATGGGTCAACTCAGAGAAATGAAGTGGAGGCCTCGCCCATTAACTATCCCCCTCTTATAGCTACCCCTGCACCCTATTTAGGGACACAAAGGCCACCTCCCCCTGCCAGGTTCTCCAGGCTTGGAGACCCCAATCCTGAGGCTCCTCCAGCTGCCTCTGCTCCAAGCTCCCCCAAACCTTTTCCTTTTGCAGTTGACGGGCAGCGTTCACTAGTGAGTGACATCTAGGTAAAGTAAAGCTTGGTCAAGCGTCACTGTCACACAATGGCAGGTGGAAGGTGTCTTGTTCTTCTTCTGTAACTCATATCGCTCCTCCAACAGTTTCCAAACTTCCAACCACCACCACAGAAACAAGGACTTTGTCTCCCTCCTAACACTTGGGGGAATCTTAAAGGCTGGTAGGGAAGGAGATACAGAGAGAAGCCCAGGAGAGACAAACTTATTCTGCTCACAATGGGTGGTGCCACCACCAAACAATAATTTGGACTGCTGTCATTGAGAAACAGCAGGAGCTATGCGGCACATTTTGTACGTTACAATGAATGTCAGTCATTTATTTTCTAGAAAGTTTCTTCATAAACATCTTGGGAGAAATACCTTTATCCTATGTATCTCTAAGTTTATACATGGGTCAAC
>NW_017731436.1:586043-636352 GCF_001890085.2 Hipposideros armiger
GTTCGACTCCCGCATGGGATGGTGGGCTATGCCAACCTGCAACTAAGATTGAACACAGCATCTTGAGCTGAGCAGCTGCCAGCTGCAGACAGGCGGCTGGATGGTGACTAGACTTGGAGCTGAGCTAGCTGCTTCCTCCACAACTAAGATTGAAAGACAACTTGGCTGTTCTCCTTCCCCAATTCCCCAATAAAATCTTAAAAAAAAAAAACCCTAAAACTAAACATAACGGGCAGTTGGGGAGAGGTGGGAAAAACAAGAATATTGGGTTCATGACTTTCCACTAGAGGATCGGTTTCTTTATTAAAAAGAACACTTTCCATGTTTGTGATCTTTACGAAAACTTGTCAAACATCTTTCTTTTTAATTTGGGTTATAAAATCTAAGCCCAAATTTCCTTGACAGTACAGAAAATTAAGATATCATAAGTTCTACCAAAAGCAAAAGCTGAAATTATAGAGTTGAGCAGAACATGGGGGCTCCTGTATTTTAAAATTAGCATAAGGCTCAGAATATTTTTTTAAAAATCCATAATTGGGTTAGGCAATTTCCATGCCAGAACATACACACCATACATACACACACATACACACTTCAAAAAAAAAAGTCCTACCTGAGATAGTATCGCTTGGAGACAGGAGTTTAAGCAAAGGGGGTATATTTCAGGCTGCAGATAGCTAAGCCAGTTTCCCAAAGGCTGACTCATAAAGCAGATGGTTTAAGTGGTTCATGGACAAACTTAAATCCTTTCAAGGGAGTCCATTTATTGAAAAATACTAAGTGCTTTGGAAATTAGAAGTACAAGTGGTAGGCAGTTTGGAAATACTGGCAAAACATACATCAGAAACTGGAATTCTGTCCAGTCCAAGGTTAGGTTTAGATGGAGGGAGGGGCTAGTGGGACGCCATGACCTCAGCCTCTAAAATTGCTGACCAGGTATCAATACTGTGCTAAGTCGAGCCAGTACCACCAGGGTCATCTCGGCTTTCTGGACCCCTCACCAGAGCTCACAGGACCCCAGGACCATCAGCATTCTCTGCCGCTCCCCAGTCCCGGGGCTCCATTCTTCCCTCAGGACCCCAGCAGGCATTTTCTGTGCCCTTATCCTGCTTTGTCCCTTTTTTCCTTCCCCTCAAAAGTATGTGCCAATTTCAATAACTGATATTCAAGAAATAAGGCTTCCAGAAAAAAACCTTGAGTACGGGCTTTTTCTTTTTAATTTCTGTGAAATGCTTCTCCTCTAGAGAAATGAGTTTGGTTTATCTGAACCAAATACTATCTTAAATAACTCTTTTTACTGTAGTCTAGCAGCAGATGTATCTATTATCTCATCATTCCACATATTTATTTAGTAGTAAATGCTTCTTGAATGAAGACCCATTAAATCAATGTTGATGGAATAGAAGGCCTACTATGTGCCAGGCACTGTCCCAGGAACTGGGGCTACACTGCCCTTTTGGAGCTCATAGTCCAACTCATAGAATGACTCTTTTATTGTGAAGGAGTGAGTATAGACCTCACCTTTTTCCGTCCTAGATGACAACACATGAGCTGGACAATGGACAAGGTCACTATTCTTCCATTTGCCACTTCTCCAAATACCTCAAAACTTGTTCTTACTTCTGATATTGATTTGTGCTAAATTTACCAAAAGAAGATGCACCGAGGATTAGCATTTGTAAGCTCTGACGAAGGTCAAGATCGCAGCAAAGGTTAATTGGCGTCTATGGAAATCCTAAGCATGGTGGAGGCATTCTAGTTCATCCATTTTAACAATCCACCCTGACAGGAGGTCAGATCTCAGCCGTACAGAAGGACACAAACAGACCCACACAAACACGCTACCAGGTTTCTGAATCAAAGTCTCTCCCACAGTTGACAATCACGATGAAATAAAAACACTAACATGCGTTTGCACGTCGAGATCCATACACTCTAAGAAATTAAAATATGAGCAAAATAGAATGCTGATTATGGATATGCGCCTTCAGGAAATGTGAGTTGAGACTCTGCTTGGGTAATATTTATGGAAAGCACAAGCTGCCTTTTATTTCATTCCTATTGGCACACCTGAAGTAGCTGACCTGCATCCAGTTTACAGGTGCCAGGAAGGGTGCTGAAACCCAATTGTCAAAAGGCATAAAAAGGCTTGCAGTAAATATATGATGTTTCTAGAAACTGGTTTGGTTTTTTTAATTTATCTCTTGAAGTTATGAGGTTGATCCACTCAAGGGCTGGTTAGTTCCAGGTCCTTCAGTTTGAGGAGGTGGGGGGAATATATATATATATNGGGCCAGTGAAGCAACGTCCTCCACAACTAGACTGAAGAACAAAACGACAGCAACTTGTCTGTTCCCCTTCCCCCAATTCCCCAGTACTATTCCCATTCCCCAATTCCCCAATAAAAATCTTAAAAAAAAAAAGTAATCATTAAATCTGTCAACACTATTTATTGAACACCACTATGTGCAAAGCTAAGAAGTAGAAGATCTAATCAGACGAACAATTTAACAATTCCTGGTCTGAATGAACTATATGTAGTCACAGGAGTAGAAAAGGGTAAAGAAATGAATCACTTCAAAGGTGAGAGGAATTATTCAGCATATATAATTAAGAACCAAGTTACACAAATACGTGTATTCAAATATACATGCAAATTGAACATTCCAGCTTGCAGCCTTCTCGAAAGCTAATCAACCTTAGAAATTTCAGAACTTCCAGGTTAGAGGGGACTGTCAACATATATTTGCGGCTGAAAAGGTGAAACATCTCGGCATTATGGATTTTTAAAAATATTTGCTTACTATAATTTTTGAAGTTTTATCAGTAACATTAATTTAAGATCTGATCAATAAAAGTTGGGGGTGGGGTGAGTGGAAGTGGGACAAAGCCCCAGCAACATCTGCCCCGCTTCAGAATTATTTCAATCGGAAACGGCCATCTCCACCTGCAGGGCCTTCTTTGAGTGGGAATGCTGGATGGACCCACGGGCTTGTTTTCTTTGGGGATGATACTCCCTTTAGGATCAATAACTGTTTCTTCTGGGGAGGTGCTGCAGGGGGTGTGGGGGTGTTTAATAAAACATCACTGTCAGTGCACACATGGATAAGGGCAAGGCTACGGGCACGAGAAACAATTTGCAAAGGTCAACATCCCGACTTACGCCATATTCTAAACACAGGCGAGACAAGAGAAACAGCAAGCGTGACGTTTTCTATTTTCTTATTTTCTCCGGTCTCTGCTTTCCAAACAGCATTTCCCACCGAGGGTCTGGCCTGCAGCCATTTCACATGCTCTTGTGCGAGTCTGCCCATCTAACAACTAATAAGGCAAGTGTTCTATCATGGAATGTGCCTCTACCTACTGGAACTCAGCTGACACAGAATCGCCCTGGAAAAGACACTGCTCCCCAGCATCACTTATCTTCATGGGTTTTGAGGAGATTTCCTTAGAAATGAAACGAGAGCCTTTTCTTCTTGATAATTGTGTGGTGGTCACAGCTAAACGACGAAACCAGCTCATCTGTAGCATCTCGCTGTGGGTGGCTCCAGCTCAAATCTGCACAAAGGGAGGGCCGAGACCCGCCACAGCAGGGCAGGGCTGCTGACACCACACTGGGCACTTCCAACTTGGCACCTCGTCTTGTTCAATTTGGTCGGGCAGATTGAAAGAGCAGACATGTAGAGGAAGGTGAGAAACACAGCTGCTGTTTCAGAGAAGTACAGTGCACAGCAAAGCAACGATATGCTTAGTCCTCCAACAGGCTCTCGGAGACACCTTTAGAAGCCAGAGCATGGGAAACTTCGTTCCCTCATCAACAAGAGCCAGGCGTGTTTATCAAAAGTCCTGGGAATCTGCACCCTGTCAGTAAAAACTCTGAGAACGAGAAACTGCACTGCTATTTCCCACCCTGAGGTGGTAAAAGGCAGTGTAACAACAACAAAGAGAAAGAAACATAAAGTCTATCCTGGAAGTCAGAATACAATACAGGCTTATGGCATTGGGGAAATTTTGCTGTGGAAATTCTGAGAGGAACCACAACTGGACATTCACAGTAGAGATCGTGGCGTGGAAACCTACAGTGAACACCACTGGAAAATGTGTTAGGAAAAGCAGAGAAAAGGTGAGCAGGGCATGCCCACCAACTCTGAAATCTCAGAGCTAAGGAGGCAACCTAGGAGTGAAGGAGGCACATTTATATACATAGAGGAAAGAGCTAACCTTACATGCTGGTAGAAAAATCATGAAACTCATCACATCGGAGATTGAAGAGGAGGAAACTCTAAGTAAGCTCAGAGGAGATTTAAAGCCGTGGATCTATAGTGAGTTATCTTTTTTATTTTTTGAGTTTTGCTCTAATTTTTTTCTTTTTAAGATTTTATTGGGGAATTGGGGGAGGGAACAGCGTTGGGGAATCAGGAAAGGGGAACAGACAAGTTGCTGTCCTTTTGTTCTTCAGTCTAGTTGTGNCTCTCTCTCTCTCTCTCTCTCTTTCTGTGTGTGTGTGTCTTTTTGCAAACTAAACCAACTTGCCTCAGTTTTTTTTTCTTTAAATCTAAATATAGTTTTAAAAAAAACAGTAACATGAAAGGCCTGGTATAAAAAAGTGGAAGAGGGATGTTTCACTTTCAGACCAGACTCTGTTTTAATCAACTTCCCAAATAAGTTCTACAGGGCACTGGGCTTAAAAGAACTTCTCTCCATCCCATGCATGGCGCCCTGCATTGCTGTGGCCCCTTTGCCATCCCAAGATGCAGAGGAGGCTCGTGATTCGCTGTGATGAGAGGCAGGGCCAAAATGAGGCACTGCACCCCCGACACACCAGCGCTGGCCTCGCCAAGCCCAGCCCCAAAGCATCCTCTGTGGCTTTAAAAATAGAAACGCTTTTGGCCAGACAACCGCACAAAATGGAAATGTAACAAGAAGAAGACAGGGGCTAGACAAATGAACCAAGGTTTCATCTATTTCTAGCCCAACTTGGTTTGGTTTGGTTTGATTTTTAATAAACTATGATGGCCCTTGTCTAATCCAAAATGCTGCAAGAAGCTGGTAGAAGACAGAGGCGAAACTAACTAACTCTTAGAATCCCTCTATCCTTTTGAGTAATGTTCATTTATCTCCAGTAATTCAGAACTATTATTTTCAATGTGTTTTACATAAATATAAAGTGTGTGTGTGTGTGTGTGTGTGTGTGTGTGTGTATACACATACTGTGGGGGGAGGGGCATGCTAAAACTCTTTCTTAGGAGTCACTAGAAGTGTCCCCCTGGTCCCTGCCCCCCTGTCAACCTGCTCAGAGTCGCTGCCCAAAACTCTGGCTTCCAGGGACTCTTCCCACTGAGGCCCTTGTTCCCTCCGTGCTGAACGCAATTTCTGGCCACATTTCACTTGGGGACTTTGCGTTGGTCACAATATTGATCCTTCTGCCTGACCCTTCACGCTGGCAGTGGAGCCCTAACCCATGTGACCTGTGATAGTTTCCTAAGCTGGCTTCAAACTACTAACAGAGGAAATGACACCCTCCTTTTTGCCCAGTGATGTTCTTTGACCAAGTTCTGGATAAATCTTTCCTTAAAAAGTCTTAGAATTGTTGCTTTAAGAAAAAAGGAAACCAAAGCCCACCAGGAGCACTGCCCGTGGCCGAGGAATTATCTGAGTGTGCACCTGCTGAGGAAAAGCCAGAGAGAGAAGGGGCGCATTATTCCTCAGGGGGCCACTGATGGGGGCTTCAGGCTTGGGCGACCTCGGGCTTCCTCGCAGGGGCAACAAAAGCATATTGTTCGGTGCCCTCCAGGCAATGCTTTCTCCATCAGGATAAAAGAGCCCCAGGCACAACGCCAGGGAAATGATGCAGTGCAAACATTTCTTTTCTCTTTAGTTAATGGAAATAATATTTACTTTGCCATGGACAAACAGGCACACTAGGAGAAAGGGGCTTAGAGGCCTAGGAGGAGTTTTGAAAGCCTGGGGAAAGGAGCCTCTTGTGTTCCATTACTAATCTACTCATCTTTCTTCAACCAAACTCATTCTCTAATAACAGCCATAGTTCCTATCTCATTAAGGAATGTATATAGCATGGGAAAGTTTTCAAACAACGTCCTGAATATTATGTATGCCTTCTACAGAGCACCGCTTCTATTACTGGAGGCTGGATAATAAGCATCACTGTAACAATTTTACAGTAAATAAAACGGAGGCATCCGCCAGGATGAAAGATTTGTATCCGGGGTTAACTTAATGCTAATGCTAAAGTTTAAAACACTCAGTACTTGGACCTGTACCACCTTTTTTTTTTTTTATAAACTTCATCTTTTTACGTTGCTTTGAGAGCGAAGACATTTATATTAACACAAAATACTTTTCCTATAGTATACTGAGTAACAAAATATTTGTACCGAGGAATAAACAGATTCAAATGTAACACCTGTTGGACGAGTCAAACCACACCGGAAATGAATAATGGCCCCATGAGTGGAACTGAAGGGAGCTGGGAGGCAGGGATGCAAGGAGACTTTTCGCTGAACATTCTTTTGTCCCTTTTGAATTCTGAACACTGTGAATGTAGTGTCTATTGACTAAATGAGTAAATAATGCTAGTTGCATTTTTTAAATAAGAAGTTGGCTCCAGATCTCTCTGAACGATTTATCTGAGGAAATAGGAATGTGCCTTATAGCCTAACTCCCAGGGAAGTTTTCATCCACACCCAGGTTTGCCATTCCCAAGTGAGTTCACGTCCCACCCTCCCCATGTAATCCTGTGGCTACCAGCTGTCCTGATGAACTCCAGGACCCTGACTGTGACACGGGGATCTGAAGTCACAGCTATGGGTTCTGCTCTGCAGCCACCGGCCTCCCTCCAGGCACGTGCCCACTGAGATTCCTGTCAACTCAGTGTCGCCTCCCTGACCTGGACCCTGGCTCTCCCTTAGTCCGGGGCTACGTGATGGGTGCCTCAGTCTGGCGGGAGAGCACACTCATTCAAACTCACGGGCCCCAGGGATTCTGAAAGTCATGGGTAGGCTTCTCCAGTCAAGACAGTTCTCCGAGCTTCTCCTAGAAGAGGCTGGAAAATCAACCACTTCGCTGTTTCCTAGGGCTCCTAAAGCAGTTCCAAAGAGAGTTCAAGGAATTGGAAGTGAGAACAAGGAACTGCAAACTTAGTTGCACAGAGATGATTTCCAAACCAAGATCAAAACCTAAACCAAGTTGGTAATGTCAATGCCAACCTCACACTTACATGGACCAAGAGAAGGGACCAGGGCTATATTCCCACCTCCCACCATCCTCCTCCCCAGGAAGACCGCATGCCCGCCCCCCTTTGTCACATGACCTGCAGTGCATCCTGGTAGGCAGAACACACCTCGGGCCCCACCGTCCAGACCGGCCATAGGGCTTGCTTTGGCCAATAGAAAGTGAACAGATGGGACACCTGCCACATCAGAGGAGAAGCGTTAAATTCAAGGCTGTGGTTTGGTGTGGCATCTTGCTTCTGCCCTCTGCCATGGGAACGGCATGTCCAGACAGATGCTGCTCCTGGAATAACCTTCCGTGCCCTCTATGCAGGGCCATGCAGCCTAAAAAGCAGCCCTACACTACATGAGCAAGAAAGAAACATTGCTGTTGAAGGCCAGTGAACTTCTGGAATGGTGTGTTACAGTAGCAAAGCGGACTAATACACTGCCAAGTCATGAGTCGCATGACTATTGGGCTTGACCTTCAACTTCCTTGTACAAACGTGGTCCTGCTGCAGCTCCTTGGAAGGGTTCAGGTGACCAACAGTAACACTCAACATGCTTGAGCTATTTTCAAACATACAGAAAACTGGGTGGTTGTGGGGACTGATGATTGTCAACAACTGACAGAATTCATTATTAGCCCATTGGAAGTGAAATATTCTTTAAAACAGGTGCATCGCTGGACTGTTCAGGCCAATTAGTGCTAAGGAGAGCTCAATTATCTAAGCTTCCTTTCTAGTTTAATCTAGACATTCTGGTAGTCATCATAATCAAACTTTGTGCATGCAAAAATTCTTTCCATAAGCACTTACTAGGCACCACCTATATGCCAGGAACTATGCTAGACTACCCTGTTGTCGTAAGCTTTCATTGAAATCAAAGGTTATTTCATTTGGGGCAAAGCGAATGGTACTATGACTACATGCATTTAGGTGTGCAGAGAGGTGGAAGAGGCCAGGGAGGAGAGGGTTACATGCAGAGTGCCTTTTTACATCTCTGAGAGTTGTTCTCCTGTTTCCTGGGGAGGCAGCTCAGTGCAGTAGTAAGAGGAGAGCCTCTGAAATCAGGTCGCCAGCTTTAGGCATGTGGTCCTACCACCCAGAGGCTCTGGGACCTTGAGCGAGGCCTCTGCAGGCCTCAGTTTCTGCATCTGTAAGAGCATCGGTCTCGCCGGCTTGTCATGAGGAATACCGAGAAATGCACACGACGCCTCAGGCATAGATCTTGGCACTGAGTAAGAATTCAATGTATGTTACTGACTTATATACTGTAGTTCTTAGTTCTGTCCCATGGGCTTCAAGTGAGCTATTTCATGTTGTTTTTTATTTAACGATTGTACTTCCCCAATGTTCTCCATTAACCTATAGATAAACGACTGTAGTTGAGCTACGTGGAACCTTCTTTCCTAATTAGGTCCTACACATGAGAAAGAAAGAAAGAAAGTGCAATGAAGTCCATACATGTTTTGAGCTCAGGTTTACACGACAGGGGATCTTTTCTGCATGGAAATAAAACACACACACACAAAAGCATGGAGACTTTTTTTCTTGTTACCCTTTTATCCTTTATTTTTTTATACAAGAGGCTGTGTCTAGATTTGCACTGTGCCTGTCAGAAAGAAATTAACATAGGAAATTTCCTTTCCTGACTCCCACGCAACACATCTGCCAATCTAACACTTGCAGAAGCAGTAAAAGATGAGGGGGCTACAGCCTCAGAGAACAAACAACTAAATTAACAGAAATTTGGAAATAAGAACAAGTATTTGGTGTCTGCCTGGAAACAACTTCCAGCTGAAGAGCTCTCTTCTCAAATATCAGAAACCTGCTGGGACAGAACGCAGGGTTTGCAAAGCCGAGGGAAGATCCGAGGCACCAGCAGTCCTTCCAGATAAACTGTGACATCTATTTCCCGGCTCTGCCATGACCCTCACATCCTGAAAACTGTGCCAGGCCCCTCTTTTCAACATCCACTAGCAACTTACTCTCAGACACAAAACTATTACAGACACACAGAAAAAAGGGCAGAAACAGAAGTCTGGGGAACTGTTAGGTTCATTCCAGGTTAGCAAAGACCCCAGAGCCAGAAAAGACCTTAATAAGTCACACAGCCACCTCTCTCTGTGCAAACAGTTCAAGTTCTAACACAGGAGACTGTCTATCCTGTTTGCGGGTTGAGGGTACCAGATGTTTACTGAGGACATATTGTGTGCCAGGCATTGTGCCAGGTTCCACAGGAGACCATAGAAATGGTGTGTGTCATTAGTCATCCACGGAGCTGCCTTCAGGGGACTTACACTGATTATGAACAATATTATTCATCATTCATTCAACAAATATTTACCGAGCACCTACTATAACTAGGCCCCATTCTTGACACTAAGATTCAGCCAAGAATAAAACAGATTTTAAAATTCTGTCCTCAAGAAGCCTGTTTTAATTGAAAGAAAGAGGCTATAAGCAAGTTAAAAAAAAAAAGTAAAAATGTATTGTATCAGATATCGATAGGAGTAAAGATTAAAAATAAAGTGGGGAAGGAGGATATGAATATAAGGGGGTGTCCACTTTAGAGAGGGTGGCTATGGAGGTGGGGGACACAACAGAAGGTGACATTTGACTCAACACCTAAAGAAAGAGAGGGAAGAAGCCATGTGTACATCTAGGGGAAAAGAATTCCCAGCAAAGGGAACGGCAAGTGCCCAGGCCACGCAGGAGAGTGGGTGGGCATGCGGGGAGCAGCTAGGAAGGCAGGGCAGCTGCAGCAAATGGGCCGGGGAGGGGAGAGGCGGGCTGAGGCTGACAGGGGCAGGTCAGACAGGTATGCTCACTCAAAGTCTTCTCAACCATTGTAAGGGCTCTAACAATTCTGAGCAGAGACGGGACGTGATCCGACTTGTGTTTTAAAAGATCATTCCTGTTGCCATGTTGAATACTGGGTTGGAGATGGGGTGGGGGTAGCAGGAGACACACCAGGAGGTAATGATGATTGATGATGGCGGCCTGGATGCAAGACAGCAGGGGAGGTGGTGAATAATGTCCAGTCATGTCACATGCATGTTCTCTAGTGCTGGGTGAAATGGAATGGCTGCATTAGGGAAATCATCCAGGGCCATCGCTCTCCGAGCAGGGAACCGAGTGTATTCAGTATTTCATCCCTGGAAAGGTGACATGGAGGAGAGGGGGAGCCCTGCTGTGCACCTGAGAAGCAGTATCCTCATTTATAAAGCAGGGACAATAAAAACAATAGTGGCCAGACCCGACGATGACCATGGGTAACCGTGAACATCGGGGAGGCTATTAGAGAGAATTCCTTATGCCAACCCATGTTCTGCAGAGGCTGAGCCACCCAATCAACAGATGCGAGAACTTAGGATGCTCTTCTGGGCACAAACTTCAAGACGACTGGATCTCAAGAGGCAGCATTAGCAACAAAGAGAGGATCTTGAAAGAAAAGCTCAAGGGCTGCCCGAGTGGCTCAGTTGGTTAAGAATTAGCTTAAGAGCACGAGCCCTGAGCAACAGGGCTGCTGGTTCGACTCCCACATGGGCCAATGAGCTGCGTCCAAGCTGAGCTGCCACTGAGCTGCCAACAGGTGGCAGGATGGCTCAGCTGGTGAGAGTACGTGCTCCTAACAACAAGACTGCCTGTTCGATGGTGGGCTACACAAGCCCTCAACTAAGATTGAACTCGGCACCTTGAGCTGAGCTGCCGCCCAGGTGACTCAGTGTATAGAGCATGCGCTCTTAACAAGGCTGCTGGTTCGACTCCCACATGAGATGGTGGCTGCGCCCACCCACAACTAAGATTGAACACAGCACCTTGAGCTTAGAGGCCACGAGCTGCCGACAGGCAGCCAGATGGCGACTGGCGCCCTCCACAACTAAGTTTGAAGAACAACAACTTGGCTGGACCCCTCCCCCAATTCCCCAATTAAAAAAAAAAAAAAGAAAACAAAGAAAAGCTCAAGCCACTGCCTGAAAAAGAAGAAACCCTCACACACATAAAGAGCAGGACAGCGGGTCACTCGCTGGTCTCCTAGTCTCCAGTTGTGGTGGCTACAGCAGCAGCCTCGGTCACTCGCACTGCTCTTCCGCACAATGTCATATTCCCTTTGAAACTGAATAACAAAACTGAACGCAGAATTCTGATAAGGGTCTGATAAATGGCCGGAGGGAAGATAACGCCCTATCTGGCCTTGTCATGCTGCTATTAATACACTGAAGTACGTCTGTTTCAAGGAAACACCACAGCCTCCCTTTGGCATCCAGAAAGATGCCCAGTCTGTCAGAGCACATTTGCTGACAGCCATGGCCATCTCCCCCATGTAGGAGCCGCGTCTGAACTCATCTCAGCCAAGCCACCGCTGTGCTGATGGACAGTTTCTAATACAAACACTTCAAGACCACTTTGAACTTGGTTCCCATCTTTCAAGATATTAACAAACCTACTAAATTTGGTGTTTGATGTAAATGTTATAAACATGCCCGCCGTTGCTTCATCCAGGTTACCGGAGATAGGCTAAATAACACTCAGCTGGTAGAGTGTTACTGGACTGTCCAGTTCCAGGATGGGCACGGGCTCTCTGTCCTGGCATGAAGTACACAGTGAAAGGTACCCGGAGCCTGTCGTCATCATCACAGCTCACCTTTCTGACCTCCCGGGAGAGGCCCACAGCGCAGGGGCAACACATGACTGCAGCAGACCCCAGCTCTGCTATGTACTTGGGGGGACCTTGGATAAGTGGCTTAGTGGTTCTTGGACTCAGGTGCCCTCTCTGTAACATGGGGGTAACCCTAGGACCTACCTCACAGGGGTGATCTGAGGATGAAATGAGAAGACATATAAAATATTTAGTAGCAAACATCCATACTCAATAAATAGACTCATGGCAAGTTGCAAAAATAGTACAGTGGACCCCACATCCCAGGCACTCAGTTTCCCCCAACGGTAATATCTTATATAAGCTTTATCTTTTTTTTTTTAATCGTCACAATTTTTGAGGTAAATTCATGATCAGCCCTATTTCACAGATAAGGAAACTAAGGCTTGTAGAAGTTGGATCACTTGCCCTGGGTCACACAGCCAGTAATCGGTGTAACTGTAGAACCTACACTCTTATTACCCACTGACTGCAGCAGCCTCTTGGGGAGAGGGTCTGGGAAGAAAACGTGGAGGACAAAGGCGGGCACCGTCTCCTTCCTTCCGATACAGCCTGCCAGCTAGGATAGCTCTTTCTCTGTACAAATCCAAGGCGTAAGAAAAGACCCCTCAAAAAAAATGAAACTGATATTTGGCAAATGCAGTGCTTGGGGGAGTGAACACTTGGTAAATATTCATGTTGAAATTTCAGAACCCTCAGAGCGACTGGGAATCTCTTAGGGTCCCTCCATCCACCTGGCACCAAGCTTTGCAGGAGTTCCCTGAAAGAAGGCCCTGAACCCTGAGTCAACAAGCTAAACACACTCCTAGCAATAAAGGCTCTCGGTAGGTAGTCGGGATTTTTTCATAAACATGATACAGTTACAGAATAATTTTAATTATAACAAACATTTATATGCCACATACGATGAGCCATGCACTTTACACTGATTACCTAATTTAATCCCTCAACATCCTTATCAGGGGTCCTATCATCTCCCCTTTTAAAATGGGAGCACTGAGGCACAGAGAGGTTAAGTTGTCCACCTGAGGTTGCACAGCTGGTAAGCAGTAGAGCCGGGATTTGAACCCAGGCAGCCTGGTATTAGCGCTCCTGCTCCTAGCCACCACTCAACTTGCCTTTCTGAAGACTAAAAGGACCTAATCAATTCCCAGTTCATTCATGCTTCTCCTCTTCCCACATGGTTCCGTTTGATCCCGCGGAGTGTAGCTTTCACTATTTTATTGTTCACGTATGAATACCTTGTCTTCTAAAATGGCTCCTTGGGTGGACTGGGAAAGGATCCTGCTTTCATTCTGCCTGTTCCGTCAGGCGTAGTCCACTGTGAAGCATTTTCTTGGTGTGAAACTCCGCATGACTCCCCCATGGAGACGCTCCATTAGGTCGGCACCTTCCGCTCTTCCTGGAGTCCCAATGGTTATGTCTGGGGGCCCCAGGCACGTCTCAGTGCCTGTGTGCAAATGGCTTATTTATCTAATTTGGTGCCTTCCCAAATAAAGTTAACCATAACTCAATACCCACCAGGGCAGCTCCTTTTCCTTTTAGTAAGAGATAGCTTAGAATCCGTCCTTCTCCAAACTTGACAAAGCATCTCATCTCTTCCACAAACTCTTAAAAGGGATTTCTAGTGTTCTGCAATTATAGTTGCTATTTTCTTAAAGGCCCTAAGATGTTTTGAGAATGAAGGATATATTTAGCAGGAAATAAGACATGTAAATGACTGCTCTAAACAAGGAAAATGGCAAAGTTTCTTTGGCTGAGAAGCTGTACCAACCCTAAGAGACAGAGTGTTAGAGAAAAGTCACTCAATGACCCTCTTATTCACTGCAATGAAGACTCTTGGTTGGCAACGTGGTTTTAAGGGTGAAGCCGCTAACTCAGCATGAATGCTCACTTCTAGATGAATTCAGCTCTTGGAGCTCACTACAGTCTGGACAACACCTTGAATTTATCACTTATGAAATATATTTGTCCAAAGCTTTTCCTGCTATTACCCCCAATCGCCAAATACATCCATAAATTCCACAGTTTGGGCTCAAACTGCTGTTGGAAATAGTATTCTAACTTCCTGACACCAGCACTAATATTTTGGCTGCTTCTAATATGACATCCAGACTTTTGGATTTCAAAAACAATGCTTGGGATAAGGGAGGAATATCCTGTGGTACAATAGGAGGGAAAAGTTTCTTTTTATTCCCTGAGCAAGTCTTTTTATAAAGGCACACGCTTCTTCTACTAACAATGTTAAAATATAAAGTTTAATATAGATGTTGCTATGGTGATTTTCACGTTTGCAGACTCACACGGGATTTTAGCATTGTGCTACACTGTAGATGACTTGTGAAGATAATTTGTTAACTTTAGCTGATGAAAAATGTAGACATTTGTCTACACCTGACATTTGTTTTCACTGGCTTCCCATACTTCCAAATGCAACTCAAACTCCAGATTCTAATCTTGCCATCTCTAAAATTCTCTTATTTGGCTAATTTTGAGATTTCCTTACTCCTCCAGCAAAATAAAAATAATCACTTTATATGAAAACCAATCTTATTTCTAGAATCTATGAGAACTTTCCATAAAGCATTCTTGTCTTAAATGCTTGCTCTCTTCTTGCCCAAAAAAGCCCAGGTTTGTGACACTCAGCATCCAGTTTAAGAAGTATATTTTCCTGAGTAAATACTTTTACACTCTTTTCTACTCTCTCATGTCTTTTTGAAAATTTAGAAAAATATTCACCATAGAATTAAAATTACATGAGATCCTTAATGTCACTGAACTGTATACTTAAAAATGGTTAAAATGGTAAATTTTATGTTATGTATATTTTACTTTAATAAACAACTTACATGATACACAGACAGACCTAGAGGGCATTATACTAAGTGAAATAAATAGAGAAGGACAAATACCATATGATCTCACTTATATGTGGAATCTTAAAAACAAAACAAACGAACGAACAAAACAGAAGCAAACACATAGATACAGAGAACATTCTGATGGTTGCCAGATGGGAGGTGGGAAGGGGGAATGGGTGAAAAAGGGGAAGGGATTAAGAAGTACAAATTGCCAGTTATAAAAACAGCCATGAGATATGAAGTACAGCATAGGAAATATAGTCCATAATACTGTAATAACTATGTATGGTGTCAGATGGCTACTAGATTTATCAGGGTGATTACTTCATAAGTTATATAAATGTCTAATTACTATGTTGTACGCCTGAAACTAATATAATATTCTGTCAACGGTAATTGAAAAATAAAACAATTATGAAAAAAAATTTTAATTACATGATAGTTCAGTACACATAACTTTCAACTAGTCTAATCCCTTTTAAGAAAACCAAATAATTTATAAAATAAAGACAGAGTGGACCTGGATATTTTTTTACTCTACCATCCCACAGAAACACTAAGGTCTGTACATTTAACCAACTTGTGCTCTCCCATCTTCAAAAATCCGGCCTGCGTGATCCCATAATTTCATGTGGGGAAGAATGAATCATAGCATTAACAGGATTGTTTTTCCCAGTTTTAAACATACAAGTTTATTATCCCATAGCTATCAACAACATACCTGCAGAGAGGAGCTAGTAGCCTTCGGTAATACATATTTAAATGCACTTTACCAGGACGTAGAAGCTCATTTTATTAGTAACAAGGAAATGCTGAGTCTGAGCCTTTAAAGGAAGGATTCTCAAACTGGAGTCTTCAGGGGACCCATGGACCCACTAAATGGACCCAACGCTACATATAAACACATCAGGAAATTTTCTGGGAAGAGGACTCATTACTTCCTTTAAAAAAGATTAAGAACTTGAATCTCACTGCAAAGACAAACCCACTGAAGGCTGGGGACAGAACGGAGCACGGGCCTGTCCGAGGCACTCATGAATGTAGCTCAGCACGCATGGCTTTCACGACAGCACTATAAAGAGAATCTGGGTATCCCCTGGAGAGGGAATGGCCTCCTTACGAAGGACACATCCATTAACCTAATTTGGTGTTCCCGCTTTGTCTCCGTGGGTGCTACCTGAAAATAAAAATGTGTTGTCCAGTGTAAAGCTTCACGTCACGGGGAAATGACACCCCAGCAAAGGCCTGGCTGGATTCCTGCCGCAGCGCCCCAAGCTCCCCAGTTATGGGAAAGACCTGGGCTGCATTGGGAAGAAAGACCTGCGGACACAGGTCAGGACCACGCAAGCAGGGCCAGTTGTCGTCACCATATCACGTGCATGACCCCTGCCCTTTCTCAGCGGCTGCCATGTCTCATTACCAACCTCACCTGGCAGGGAAAGGCCTCCCCTGCTCCCCAGTCCCCACTGCCTGCCATGCCAGCCCCTTCTTGGGAGCGTCAGCCGGTCCTCAGCCCACCTCCCCCACCCCCCACCCTGTGCTCCCTGAAGACCCACCTGCCCCCCCTCCCTCCAGAGTTCCTGACTCTTGGGAACGTCCACATCTGGAAATTCCACAGGCACCGTGGAAGCAACACAACCTAAACTAAAAGCATTCCAGAACAAACCTGCTTGGCTCCCGTTTCCGTGAATAGGATCCTTATTCCCCTCGGGAATCAGATGCAAACCTTCACGCTCACCTTTAGTGAGTCACCAAGTCTACTCGGCCCCCATGGGGTCTCTGGCACATGCACTCCCCACTGCATTCTTCCTACAACCGCCAGTTCAAGTCCTCGTGACTTCTCACCTGGGCCACTCCAGTATCAACAGGAGTCCTTAACTCACCTTCACATCTCCTGTGGGATCTCTGCCTCCACTGCAAACCGTCCTACTGCTGCCAGATTAATTCACCTAGAAGCCCAGCCCCCATCAAGTCACTTCCACACAGCTGCAGCACTCTCACATTGCTGAGTGAATTCAGAATAACAGTAATAGCTAACTGTCATCAAGCACTTATTTTACTGTGTATCAACATGGGGCTACACACTTGACAGGTCTTATGTTATTTAACCTTCTAAACAACCTCGTAATCTTCTTCATCTCCATCTTCCAAATAAGGAAGAAAGGGAGGATCAGAAACATTAAGTTATCCAAGGCCACAGCTAACACCTGGCAGGACTCTCAAACTGGCCTCTACAGACCCTTTAGCTTGGAATCATAGGCCTCCCACCATGTGACGTCAACCCACTTGTCCCTCATTGGCTACTGCTCAGGGCCCTCTCCTTGTCCAAGACACCAGTAAAAGGAAACCAGACTCTGTCCCAGCTCTTCACACCCACATTTTTCTCTCTGCCCAAGATCTCCTCCATGTCCACATCCCAACCACCCATTCAAACAACACACTGAGCACACACCTACAGTGGTGCCAGGCTCTCTGCCACCCTGCCAGGCCCTCCGGGTGCAGCACAGAAAGGAGAAAAGAATTGCGGGGGGGGGGGGGGTGCAAGTCCCTGCCATACTGAGCTCATATCTAATGCTAGAGACAGATACACAAGGTGTGATCAAACAATACAGTAAATGTTTAAATAAAAAAAATTTATTATAGTAAAAGACGCATTGCCATTAATCCCCCTCAAAATACTCCCCCTTGCTTCGAACACACTTATCCCATTGTTCTTGCCACTCTCTGAAGCAGTTCTGGAAGTCCTCTTTCCTGAGTGTCTTTACTTCATCCTCCATCATAACAACACTCCGTGTCACACATCACTTCTGGTATGTCAATTTCTGTCAAGTAAAAACATTACGGTGTGTCCTCATCCACCTTATTCACCGGATCTGGCACTGTGCAACTTCTGGCTCTTCCCCAAAGTCAAAATGACCATGAAAGGTAAACGTTTTGAATCAACTCTGTACATCAAGGCTGCCACGACAGCGCAACTAAAGGCACTCACAAAAGAGGACTTCCAGAACTGCTTCAGAAAGTGGCAAGAATGATGGGATAAGTGTGTTCAAAGCGAGGGGGAGTATTTTGAGAGGGATTAATAGCATTGTATCTTTTACTGTAATACATTTCTTTTAAAATTTAAACATTCACTGTATTTTTTTATCATGCCTCGTAGGTTAAGAAAGCACATGTCTGTCTATGTTCTGGCCTATCCTTAAGATTCATCCCAATACGAAAGCTTTCTGGACCACCCCCTTTCCTCGCCTCTCAAATCACATCTCCACATGTGCTAGCATTTTCCCCATGATGCTCCTTTAACTCTTGCCATCTTCCTGATTTACATACTTACCTAATTTTCCCAGATTAGCAAACAAGCTCCCCAAGGGCAGGACATATGTACACAAACCCTAGGCCTACCTCTTACCACCTGGTGACTTCACAGAGCCTCAGTTTCCCCATCAGTAAAGCTCTTAAGAGCAGTATGAGGATTCAGTGGGAAAAGCATCTGTAACACTCCGAGGACCTGCTGTGGCAATTCCTTCCCGTGAGAGCACAAACTGCTACAGGCACGATGGTGGAGATGCTCAGTGCTTGGTGATGGCACGAGCAGTTTGCGTTACGTCTTTGTATAAAGGTCAAAAGAAACAAGCCACTGGAGAAATCCAGGAAGCCCGTTCTCTAAGGCTTTGCGGGCAGTCCGAGAATGGAAACCCTGAGCAGGTCCCCTCTCCCGAGACCACAGCCAAAACAAGCAGGGCTATTATGAAGACTATCATGCAAGATTCTCTCCATCATGCAGCAGGTCCGGTTTCATTAAGCAAATTGCTCCATGGGCGTTATGAATGAATGGAGGGTTTGGGGTGGCCGGTTAGCTCAGCTGGTGAGAGTGTGGTGCTGATAAATGAAGGGAGGACACCAGAGTTGCCTTTTTTGTTTTTCACCTGGGTCTCCCCATAATGCAAGGCTTGTTGAGCACTCATCTTCATGGGGCCCAATCCACACTGACAAACATCTGACAAACTGAATAAAACTGGGTGAAAGATCCATTTTGACAGTACCCAGAGGACAGTGAAAGAAAGTCCGACTGCAGCTATTACTGTGGCCTAAATGATTCGTAGGACTGTGTTTTCAGTGACCTAGATACAAGCTTTCAGGGCACCTCGGAGCATTACAAGAACTAGTGGGAAGTGACCACCGCCGAGTTAAAATCATTTTATCAGATCAAGTCCTCACAGGACTTAACAGAGCAGAAGAAAGGAGAACGCTGGTGCCGCAGCCACCATTTGGGCTGATATGAAACACCGCAGCTCCCTCAGGGGGGCTCATCCGGCTGGAGGGAGCAGGGGACAACAGGAGGGATTTACCCTCCCTCAGCCCTAGTCTATTCAGGACATCAGAAGAGCTCCATGACGCTAAACTCAAAATAGAATAGGACTATTGTAGATAAATACATAATCCATAAATACATATTTTATAAGCTAGCTTCTCTTATTTTTAGCTTGTTGGCAATTAATTGTATATTAGAGATAATACTATTTTTCTTTCCTATTTTCTTTTTGTTGTTGGAGGTTGTCATCTCAGAGCTGGATTTTTCTAACATCTTTCAGCACATCTCTCGGCAATATCGAGGACCAACCACACCCAAGCATCGTCCCTGGCATCATAGGGACTCCCAGCTACTTAGGATGGGTCCCCTTGGCTAAGTCACATGCTGATACAATTACCGGGAACAAAGTGCATGTGTGGAGAGGCTGGACCGCTATTTTCCAGGTCACTGCTATTTCCTTTACCCAGAGGTCCAGTGCTCCCTAAGGAAAGATGCAAGCCAGCCAGTGGAAGACATCAAAGCATCCTCCATTCTCACAGCACATGTCATATCACAGTGTGCTACCATCTCCATTGGAAAAGGACACTTTTCAAGGTCACCGAGGGCCACTAGCTGTGCTCTGGGTCACGAGCAGGTGCCTCTGTGCACATGTTTGCACATGCCGCTTATCCTACTGCTGTTACCAAAACCTGTCTTTCAAGTATCCCGGTCATGCAATCAGAGGTTCTTTCAATCAGAGGATCGTTAGGGCTGGAACTTACCCTGGAGCTCAGCTAGTCCAGTCACACCACTGTAACCAGGACAAAATAGTCCACTGGCGGTTAGGCAGCTGTTCCGGAGCACCTCACCCCAGGCCAGCCTCTCAGGACCCGAAGCCTCTGGCTCGGCTTAGTCACTACTTTGTAACCTTTCTCTTCCTCTATTTAGTCAACACCTATGAGTTTCTGCATTTAGGCAAACAAAAAGCATTATCTAAGAGGGGGCTATAATTATCCAAAGAAAACTACCCGCCTTTCATTATCAGGAAAGACACACAATGGTATTTGGTATTTAGCTTGCAAAAGTGCGCCCACATAAAATTAACATAATTAGTTATAAGGGCCAGCAACTTAATGCAATTATAAATTCTTATCACCCAAAGAAATCTCAAGAAATAGAGGGTCCATGCCAGCAGTGCTCGATTTCATGCCCAGATGCAAATTGCCATCTGCTCAGGCACAAGACGAAGTTTTCAAAGAAAAGTGACCACAGGCCATTTAAAATCTTCTTTGGAAACAGATACACTGTATCTTGGGAGGGGAGGTGCCACCGCCCCATGACAAGAGTAGACTTGCCCTCCAAAGTAGATTTGAAAGCTTGAAAACTTTTTCTTTCCTTCCCACTTGATCAGCAGGGACAATGCTCCTTTAGAAACAACCATCTGGATTCAAAAAACACAAAAAATGGTCCCAAAAAATAGCACATGCTTAAATGTCAGGGGTATATGGCAACCTCAGAAAGCGTGAAAAAGCTGCTTTTCCTGCTATGTTTTTCTACATTTCTTTAGTAATCGCCATAGGTTGAAACCGTTGGCTCCTGTCAGTGGTTTCAGTGGCATGAAAGTCATTTTGCCATTCATAAAATCATGTGGAAATCGCTCTAATTAGATTTCTAGTACAAAACAGGTCTGCCTCTATGCAGTCTTAACACCTTGTATTCTATCTCACAGGAAATCACATTTTAAATTATAATGGAGATTATCCTCCTATTGGAAGGCTCCCAGACAGAGAAAATAGATTGCTCAGGAAAGCAGCGGCACAGTCAAATCTCAGCTGACTTACGAACTCTTCCATAAGCTTGCCACCTTCTAGGCAACTACAAACGCCCTTAAAAAGCAATGGGAATCTGTTTTTCCTCTGTGTCTCTGAGACTATTTCTAGATGGGACTGGGGTGGGGATGACGGAGAAGGAGAAGGGACGAGACAACATAAATTGGTAACTACATTGCCTCAGGGATAGAAAAGACAGTTTGGGGACTATAATCAATAATGTTGTAAATATTTTTTTAGGGGGCCAGAAGGACTCATGTCTTGTTAAGGAGGCCACTTCATGGACAGTGTAGAGGCCTGACCACTGCACTGTGCATCTGAAGCTGCTGTTGAATAATATTATATGTCAACTATAATTTAATACATATATAGTCATGGGATGTGGAGTATCGTGTGGGAATGGAGTCAATGGAATTGTAATAGATATGTATGATATCGGGGGTGGAGGGGCAGTGGATGGGGGAGGGGGGTTGTCACTTTGTAAGGGGTGAAAAGGATAACTATTGCATTGTTTTGTACACCTGAAACTAATAATAAAAACTTTTTTTAATTAAAAAAAAAACATTTACTGTAAAGCTTTCATATGTTGGAGGAAAGAGAAAGTCATGGGTTGGTTTGAGAGCCTAAAGACTTGCAAGAGCTTTATAATATTTTTTATAATAACTAAAAGAAATAAAAGTTGCCACGAATTTTGTACTAAAAAAAAAAAAAAGCAACGGGCAGATACACCCACTAGACAGGACGCTGGGTGAAGCAAGGGCTGTACCCTGTTCTCTTTTGTTCCACACAATCTCTTATTCAAATGATATTTTATTAATAAAGGAATGAATAATGTGATTATTCATGCTACACAGTCATCACGCATCCACTCTGTCAAGTACTGAAGACCCAAAGATGAGTAAGACCAGGTTCTTTGGTTTGCCTAATGCGTTTTCCATCTATTTTAAACATCGAATAGACACAGCACAAGAAGCCTCAAACTGTGCCTTCCATAAATTTCCCCAAAAACATACCGACGCTGCACGGGAACTCTGCGTCCTCCGGTGGACTGTCCTGAGCCAACTTCACTTCAGTAGCTTGTTCCTGGCTGAGCGTTTCCATGAATCCAAGGGAAAGAATTAAAGCAACAACTCTTTAAAAGGCCAAAGGGAGACTGTCGGGTACTTGTTTGGTTTATTGTGACCACTGGTTCAGATTAAATTTCCTAAGGAGTTGAACTAACCCTGGACAGCTGCAACCGTGAATAAGAGTTCAACATAATCCACACTAGTAATAATGCAGAAACGTGCCTTCTCGTCCCCATCCAACATATTAAGATCATTAATCCCCACTCATCCAAATGGAAGTCTGGTCATGCAGCAGCCCCTTCGCTCTTCCCCAACACGGAGACACGCCCTTGCATTGATGTACAGTCCCGTACTATTAGCCCCGGTATGGAGGTGGGGAATCTGAGTACAGAGCTGAGCCAACAGGAAAGGTTCCCGTCCAGGGCTAGGAGCCTGGCACTGATCTCCCCTCTCTGTGTGGTTCCTGAGAGGAGAACTTTAGGGCTGAACTCCAGGACCTGCCACTTAGTCCAGCTGAGTCATCTGCTGGATGAATTATGAGCCCCCTAAGCCTTGCTTGTCTCACCTCTAAATAGGAATGGTCATGGCACCAACATCAGACAGCTGTTCTGAAAATTAAGTCCAAACAGTACTGCACGGAGCCTGTGCAGGCTCTCCGTCACCACGGCCCATGCTCACACGCTCTCGCCCTGTGTTCCACATGCAATCTGGCAGGTGGGGGTAGGTGAGCCAGATGAAGACAGCTGCTATTTACAGACAACTCACCGAGTGGATCAGCAACACTACGGCAGCTCTGCTAACGCACCACACAAGAGCGTATTGCAACCTGGCTATACAATTAACCCAGCCAAACCAGCTGTCATGTCAGCCTTCCTCCTGGGACAGCTACCCAGCTCCGTATAAAAGAAACCATTTATCACACCCACGAGATGCTCACAGCACACATGCCCAGCCCGACTGTACTTCCCACAAATCAAAAGGCTTTGGCAGGGGCCACCAATGACTGGCATCCTTAGGATGAGCCCTCTGTGGTAGGCAGAAGGACGGCCCCACAGATGTCCACGTCGTGACCCCTGGAACCTGTGAAAATGTTAGGTTACCTGGCACAGGGGCATCAAGGTTGCAGATGGAAGTAAAGTTGTGAATCAGCTGACATTAAATATCCTGGATTGTCTCGGAGGGCCCTACGTAACCTCAAAGATCCTTAAAAGTGGAAGCGAAAATTGGAAGCAACAAGCAGAGAGAAGGCAACATGAGAAGGACTCAGCCCAATGCTGGCTTTGAAAACAGAGGACTGGGGCCACAAGCCAAGGAAGGTGGCAGCTTCTAGACTCTGGAAAGGGCAAGGAAACAGACTCTCCCTTAGGGGTTCTGGGAGGAGTACAGCCTGTCGGCATCTTGATTTGGGCCCAGTAAGTCCATTTTGGACTTCTGAACTGTAAGGTAATAAATTCGTGGAAATGTGCTGCAGCAGCAATAAGAAACAAATACACTGTAGTATCTAGTGGAGATCTCTTGAGCAGAAATGACATAAACCTCGGCGAGGGCATTTCCTCAGACATTCTCCTTCACCCGACGGTTCCCTTCTACTCTGACCGTCAGCTCTTGGTGTGAAGCTGATTACCTCTATCCATCTCCATGGGAGTCTTCATTGAGCCACTTCCCAGGTCACTCAGGAAGTTGTTTTAAAAAGGGAGGAGAAGGGAGATGGTTGCTGAGACCCTGGGAAGATGTTAGGAATGAGGTATGATCCCCCAGATCTGCCTTATTCCAGTCCTCAGATCTGTGAGGTCAGCGCACGCTCGCTTCCTCCCTCCCTCCCTCCATTTATTCCTTCCTTCCTTCCTTTCTCCCTCCCTCCCTCCCTCCCTCCCATCCTCCCATCCTTCCTTCCTTCCTTCTGCCCTTCCTTTCTTTCTCCTCCCTCCCTCCCTCTCTCCCTCCCACAACTAGCTAAGGAATACCTAATGTATGCTACATATAGCTAGAGGCAAGGAAACACAAGAGTGAATAAATAATCCTTGACCCTGATCCGAAGAGCTCATTAAAGACCTACTATTCTCCTAGACCAGCGAGTTCACTTTTGGACCATTACCCACAGCAATAAACGCACTTTTACATCACAGAGTAACACACACACACACACACACACACACACACACACACACACACACTCGCGCGCGCGCTCTCTCTCTCTCTCTCTCACCCTTTGATAAGAAGGAAAGGAATTCAAAGCATTGGATGTGGAAAACCGTGACTCACTGTTCCCGTCAACCAGGTACATGACTATAAATGTCACTCAAGTGAGATCACAGCAAAGGCACTGAGAAACAAACAACACCTGAAGAGCAGGCTCTGGACACTGAGGCCCCTGAGGACACTGAGGCTCAGGTGGAACCACGGGAAGGAAACCGGCCTTGATGTGAGGAGAAACACCAGAACATCTGAGCAGCACACCCAGCGCCTGGAAAGGAGCTATCATTAACTTCGGTAATCACCCCACATACTTCGGGAAGCTTGCTAATGAATGTCAGAAGACCCAGTCTCTGTCCTCCGAGCCTGTGCTGAAGGTGACAAGCGGAACAGGGATAGTCTGGCCCCGAGCTCACCCACAGGCGTGCTGTGAACAGCCACTGAGAAAGTCACAGCGCCCTTTTATGTAAGATTGCTTGATTTGTACAGAGGTTTTTGAAAATGGGAAATTTCATTCTCAATGACTTGTCATTCCACCTAATGACACATATTAACAGCTTATCTTTTCACAGGCTAATTTTAGACAGATACCAGTTCACAGATCAGTAGTTTAGAAAAACACTACTCTCCTTTGCAAATCAGTCCCCTCTCCCAGCAGATCCTCCAACAGAAGAGCTGGCAAGGCCAGAGGCGCCAGCAGGTGGTAGCGGGCCACATCTGTGTGGTGGGCTGAGCCTTTCCCCTTCGGCTCTGCGTGGGTGCTGCCCGTACAAGAGGGGATACAAACACCACACTGGTGATTTCAGTGTCTGGTCACGTTCCAACATGGCCTTGCAGAGGTTTCTTAGTCTTCTCAATAGTTTTTCTGGCAGAAAATGTTGAGATTGAGTAGGTTGCCGAAAATAGCACACATCGATGGCAGGACCACTCCCCGGGAAGGACTCAGTGTTCCTCTAATCACGGTGCCCCCCAGGAGTGCTTTATTGGAGTCACCCTTCATGCTGTTACTGAGAAAAGAGGAAGACTGGAGTCCCCCACACAGTGTCCTTAGGAGTCATAACGACCTAAACGTTAGCATCTTGATTCAAGGATGTTCCCACATTCTACCAGAAGATGGGTCCATTTCACATCACATTTCTGATTCTCGCTCTTGCAGGAGTAATCACCCTGGCACATCTGCTAGCTCTGAAGTGCAACCCGATTCAGCTGTCACTCTGGCACCCCGATAGGCAGACTCCCCGTGCCTGTGGATTCCCTCTCCCCCTCACTCCCCCAGTCAGCCTGGGACCAGGGGTCATCACTGGTTTCTCTCTTGCCATTGTCTTTCGCGTCCCGGCCTCCTAGGCCTGCATTTTCTCTGCTAAATCTTCTAGTTCTGAATGAATCAAGCCGACCATCCCCATCTACACACCAACCCCACATTCCCAGGCCCTCCAGGGGAAAACCACAAAGCAGGGAGCAGAGTCCCCAGGGCATGAATGGTCCCCAATCTGAGAGGCCAGGGATCCTGCGACACCTCTAGACAGGTTCCCTTCCAGTTTCACCAAGTGACACTTGCAAACTTTGAACCCTCAACATCTCTTATCTTGGACTCTGACCAAGCAAGAAAACCAAGGCCATTAGGTGAGAACGCCCTCACCACCCATCCTTTCTCCTTCCTGCCTTTCCTCTTGTCTTAGGACAGAGATGGCCCTCCCCTGTCCAAGGCTAATACTCCAAGCGTCCTGCTGTGTGTGCCCGCCTTCCCTCCCTTGTTCTCCAGCCACTCCCTTTCTTACCCATTGTTTCTACCTTTTCCTTTGGACTGACTCTTCGACCTCCTCCTCCAGGTATTGCCTTCAATTTCTCCTTCCCTTTCATGAACAGGTGGTCTACAGCAGGTGCTACCACTTCCTACCCCTCAGTCCCCAGCTTTCACTCTTTAACCCACTACAATAACGACCCCATTTCCACTAAAAATTCTCTTGCTTCAGGTGCCAATGACCTGCAAGTTGCTGAACACAGTGACCCATTTCAGTTCTTTTCCCACTCAGCTCCTCTGTAGGATTTGACTCTAGTTTCCACTCCCTGCTTCTTGAAACTCCCTCCTCCCATGGTTTCCTGGTCCCCGCCCTCTTCGTTTTCCTCCCCTCTCTTCGCCATTCCTTTCCAGTCTTATTTGCAGGCTCTGTTCCTCCTCTCTCACCTTAAAAGTTGCTTTCCTCCAAAACTGTCTTTTGACTGGTTCTTCTACACGCTCCTTGAATCCTCTACACCCAAATCCACAGCAGACAACTCCCCAGTCTGAAGCCCCAGTCACACTCTCCCATCAGCTCCAGCCCCATATAACCAGCGACCTGGTGTTTTTCCCCCTCAGGGTCCTACAGGCCCCTCTAACTCAACAGGTCAACAGCTCCATGTTGGTCTTCTGAGTCACGCTGAAAACTGAGAACATAACACAGCGCCTGCGGGCATTCCATAAATGATTGCTGAATGATTGTCCCAAACCAAATCCATCATTTTTTCCCCTCAAAAACTGCTCATTTTGGAATCCCATCTCAGCAAATGGCACCACTGAATCACCCGAGACCTGAGGTCACCTCAGATGTCCCTTTCCCGTCCCCACCCGCTGCCTCCATTCAGTGGTCAAGCTGCATAGCTTTTACCTCCATAATGTCTCTCAGGTCCATTCCCTCCTTCCCGCCCCCAGGACCGTCACCTGGCGCCCGGCTCTCATCATCTGAACGTGAGCCAGCATGATGGCCTCCCTTGGCTTCCTCCCTGCTCTGGCCACTTGGTCTTCACTGCCCAAGGCGCCTCATGCTCTGACTCTGTCTGGCTCTCCAGGAAGAAGGAAGGACACAGGTCGGGGGATCAGAGAGTCTTCCACTCTGTGACTACTGAGTGTGACCACTGAGATGAGCTTGGAAAGACAGCAGGAGCTGTTCAGGCCGAGGAACCTGGGGCGGGGTGGGAGGAAGTGAGGAGCACTACAGACAGAAGGCACGGGAGTCCAGGGCCCTCGGTTTGGACAGGGCATCGCAAGTTCCAGGAGCTACAAGGAAGCCAGTGTGGCTGCAGCCAGGGAGCAAAACAGAGCATCTGACTAGACGAGACGAGTGAGGCCCAGAGGCCAGACGGCCAGGGCCTTGGGACGTGGGGGAGAAGAGTTTCCTATTCGGAGCGAGGAGAAGCAGGGGAGTGACATGGTCAGGTCTGCATTTTTAAAGATTCCTCTGTAAACATGCTTAATTGATGAAGTAATGATGGGTGCTTCCCCAATGTGATAAAATATATCTATCTCCACCTAAAACTCAACACGCAGAATGGGAACACTGGTAGCATTTCACTCCTCGGGAACAAGCCAAAATGTCCACTATCAGGGCTCTTTGAAAAGCTGGTCAATACACTCGAGTGAGGGAGTATAGATTTACAAATCAGAAAAAAAAAATGAAGGGGTAAAATTATCACTATTTGCATAAGATATTCTTGTATCGATAAAAACCCCAGAAGAATCCACTAAGAAACTATTCACACCGTAAGAGAATTCAATAAAATGGAAGGAGCAAATTCATGTGTAGAAATCAATACCTTGCTTGTATACAGACATTAACCAGTTAGAAGAGGTAGTCGAAGACAAGGCCTCATGTACAAAGGGGACAACTGAGTGGGACTGTAAGTGGACAAGAGCCACAGGAAGAGAGTTTAGACTGACCTGGGGGACGCAGAAGACGACTTGAGAAGTTTAGGGACAGAAAGTGTCAATGACCTAACAATGTCGATTCTTCCTAAATTAATCACTAAATGTACTGCAATCCCAATAAAAATAATGGGATTTTATATAGATTCAGAGCAATCTTATTTTAGAGCGTATATGATTATATGGCTCTAGTGTGCCTGTGCATTAAGAAGCGAACGTGGATGGGGGTCAGGGAGGGCGATGAGTTTGACTTTGCAGTGGTCCCAGGTGAGAGCTGAGGGAGCTGGGCCTGGGCCCGGGGCCTCGGGATGGAATGCAGAGAAGCGGATGTATTGGAGAGATATTTATCTGGTGAAATTCATAGAACATGGTGATTGGACAGGGGAGGTGAGAGAGAGACGCTACATGATGACGCCTGTTTCAGGTTCGCGTACTTTACTAATTAGCCAAATCTTCTACAAATATATCCTCTCTTTACTAAACTCACTGCTCATGGCGGCTTGTCTGGGCCGTGGGCCTCTCACAGATTTAACAATGTCCCCGGAAAGGCTCTTTCACTCGTGCCCACAGCACAGAGAGGCACGGATCTGGCAGACTCTGTTAATTAGGTGTCCGACGTCGATCTTGGTGGAGAGAATGGGTGCAGGCTCAGGAAGTCTGCTGACCCCGTTCTTTCCCTCTCTGCTTTTTTCCCCCATGAGTCAAAACTATGCTGGGAAAAACCAGGGCAGTGATTACATTTGAGTGTGACCTAATCGGACTTGATGTTTACCTTAGCTGGGGCTGGACCTCCCTCTAATATCGGTACTCGTCCTGTTTCATAAACAAACAAATCCTTACTGTCCAACAAAAGCCCTCACCTCCACTGCTCGGTGGTTCTGTCTGTGGCAGTCTCCCTGTAAGGTTTGCCTTTCCAAACTCTTTCCAACACATTTTCAAACAGCACAGAATGAGTGTAATTATATCACACAGCGGTCGCCTCTCAAACATCTGCAGGAATTATTTCAGTGAATGTGCTGTGTGATGTGGAAAAGAAGTCTGTTTGTTTTGGGTACAAGGCACGTGTCTGTTAAAACTCAGGTGAAAGAAGCCAGTGCTTTGTGGGGAAACAAGTTTAGAAGCTGCTCACCTCAAACATCGGCCAGGTTGGGGTTTCTTCTGGGTCTACACAAAGCACTAGGAGGTGACTGAACCCGGTGCGCCACAACTCTCCCTGCCCAGGCATCACCTGCAGGTCTTATTAAGGGCAGGTTCTCAGTCTGCAGGTCGAGGGTGGGGCCGAGACTCTGCATTTCTAATGAGCTCCTAGGTGATGCCTTCCTAGGGATCCACAGTTGGCAACTGGAGTAGCCAGAGTCTAGGGGGGGCTCAGCTCCTCAGAAGTTGTGTTTCTTAAGAGTCCATCCATTTCATGGACGGTGTAGATGCCTGACCACTGCACTGTACACCTGAAGCTGAATAACAATGAATGTCAACTATAATTTATTATATATATAGTCACAGGATGTGGAGCACAGCATAGGGAATAGAGTCAATGGTATTGTAACAGCTATATACGATGTCAGAGGGGTAGTAGATTGGGGGAGGGGGTTATCACTTTGTGAGGGGTGTAAATATCTATTCCATTGTTTTGTACACCTGAAACTAATAAAAAAATTTCTTTTTAAAGTCAACCTGCAGATTGAGACACATTCCCCTGATTTACAAAACAGAGGCCATTACCTTATGTCAAAAAAAACCTCAGAAATAATGACTGTTTTAAAGTTTCTTCAGACTTTGAATATCTGACGGCCAGAATCCTCCATTGCAATGTAACCTAGATGACATATTTACTAAAAAAGCCACACCTAGAAAATCCTGCAATACTTAGTAAAGCCTCACTGATGTGGATTAAATATTGTAAAAGGAAAGTTTTAATTTTGAAATTTTAAAAATACAACCAAGCTTAATGACTTTCAGTTTCATAGAGTAAGCAAGTTTCAGTGATTTGAAAAACAGTTTGCTCTTGAGTATTTCATATACTTTCCCAATGGATCACGTTGGTCCTGTTTCATTTACACTGGCTACGGGAAAAAATAAAAGCCTGGGTCTCCCCAGCCCCTATATGAGTTACCACAAATTCTAAATACAAGGAAACGGAATTTCAAAAGGCCTCCTGCCTTTAAAATAAAAAGTTTCTAACACTTAAATATCAGTGTCAGTTCCTTCATTAGAAACCATTTCTGTCAGTGAGCTTCATTTAACCCGTTTTTGAGGCGGAAAAACTAAGGCCTAAAGTCACATGAAACGTCAGTAGAATTCAAGGTCAATGCCATTTTCAGGACCTTATTAAGCTAAGGAATGTTGATGGCAATAAATTCTACCCATTCAAGTACCAGCTGCCTTGAGGGAAGGTATGTGTGTCTCCTGACAAACACATATTCTCACAGTCTAGTCGTTTGGCCTTGGAAAACATTTTCCTTATCAACCAAAAACAAAGAATGCACAAGAAAGAGTAACTGAACTGCTTTTAAGAAGAGAGGAAGTAAAGCGCCCACATTTAAACTGTTTTTCCTCTAACTACACATATCCATGCTCCTGTATACATAAGGCCATGGGGTGATCATATTGTGGAGAAAACCACCCTGTTTTGCAAGAAAATGTGCAAAATACCGAATTAAAAGGTACAAAAATTTAAAAATACAAAATAAAAGCACAGAATAGGCCTATGCAAATGCCTTACACATATTATCTTTTCCTCTTCCTGGTTATCATGGATAGGGCTTACCATGCCCACACTGATAATGAGGAGGTAAAACCTTAAAAACGTGAGCTCTTAGAAAATTTTTGTTAAAACAGAACGCATAGTACACTCAAATACTAATGACCATGAGAAGTTTTCAATTAACTTGGGTTTTATGAAGACTAGTAGCCTTCCCACCATATCATCAGAGCTAACTGCCTCCCTGAATAACAAGACACCAGGGGCTCCACAAGCGAGAACTGGTCCCTTCAACTCATTTATATCTGGGGTGGGCAGCATGGAGGTGCAGAATCCAGAGATGGACACGGAATTTAAAAGAAAAAAATCTGGAACATTCATTGGCTAGGTATGGGAAACATGTGGCAGAGAAAAACTATACAGTTTGCACTGCTCCTCTGACAGTGACACATTTATCTTAACAACATGGAGTCTTCTGACGTTCCTCCCTCAGCCCGCCTTCCTATGGTACTGTCATCCCTTTAATTCCAAAAGCTGAAGAAATAGGATCCAATGCCTGGAAAATGCTCTTCCTATAGGCTGCAGTGTGACCCGATCGAAAGGGCCCAGCACTGAGAACCAACAAGGAGCTCTCCCCGACCCCATCCCTATAATGTTCCTCTCTAGCGTTACAAGGTTCACTTGTCCACATCCCCACCCCCCAACTCCCACCCCCACACGGCTCCACAAGGAGGGGGCTGGGGAGGGGCCTTGATCCATTCCCTGGAGCCAGGCGCAGTGTCTGGCATTCTGGACAGAGATAGATCTGCATTCGCCCCTCCCCAGCCGGAGTAACTATGGATGAACTCCTTCATAACTGCACCAAGGTGTCCTCATTGACTAAATGGAGTTAATCAGACACTATCTACAGTTGGTCCAGGGGTGGTAGTAGTAAACGTAATAATGATACTAATAGGTGCTCAATGAATAAATTAGTCCGAATAGTCTGGTTATCTAATCCAGCTGGGCCCCACTATCTACTTCACCCAGTGGTACCATCCTAGAAACATGAAGGTCAGCCTGAAGATTCCTTAAACAAATGGGCCTGGCCACGTGATCAGTAAGCGACTGACTGCCCATCCACACTGAAGGTCCTCAGTTCTGCACAACACATCGCGTCTCCCACCTATATCTGCCCGGACAGTTGTAGCCTCAGTCCCCCAACCAGCGTGACTTCTGTGGGCGTCGGGGAACTGGGCAGAGGGAGAGGAAAGGTGACTGCAAAGAAGTTCACGTCCTCTGGACCGTGCAATCCTGATTTGCAGGTGGCTCATAACAGGTTTTGGTTCTTCTTTCATATGGTTTCACAGTCAAAATCCTGATGGGCAAGAACTGCTTCTCTAGCTAGCATCCGTCAAAGAATTGTGCACAGGCCTGGAAGAAGTTCATTTAAAAACTCCTTCCCCCAAATCCTTCTCCCCCTTTCTTATCACACTGTCTCCCATCCAAGTGAAATTATTTAATGCGTAGGATCTTTGAAAATAGAAGGCATAATCCTTAAAACTCCAGTTGGGTCCTTCTGGATCAATTATTTCTGTAACTGACAAAAGGCAGGCAACGCTATACCTGGTGCAGGCGTGACCTACTTTATGGCTTTATATAGGTTCACTGTACGAAGTGCTGACTGGCTCCTGGCAGTACCTTTGAGTGATCCAAGAAAAATAAACAGATTTGAAAAAAATTGAAAATGTGTGTCTAAATATATGCAAAGGAAAACAATCTCCCAAGCAAAGAAGACCATTCTGAATGTTAAAGAGGGGAAGAGGAAGTGGAAAGAATGAAAAGAAACAGCAAAATGTACTTCTCTTTCACCAAATGTCACCTGGCTTGTCCAGGCCTGAAATTTCAGGCCCCACGTTCATGGCTTTGCATCTCACAGATGTCAAACTCCCTGAGGACCAGGACTGTCTGTCTCACAACCTGGCACATCCTCAGAATCGATGAGTGACTAAATATGTTGTCTTTGGTATTTTTACAAGTTAGAAAATCATACTTCCCTTGGAGGCATTTTTTGGCCACTAACTTTTAATCCATCTTTCTAAAGCATTTCAGGATTTTAAAAAAATGGACATACTTCTGACAAATTATTTTCTAATAAGCTTTTCTCTCATGAAGCACATCCCACCTGTTCTATAAAAGCCCTAATATTGCCCAATTGCCATTCTTTATCCAATAAGCATGTTGGATGGCCCTATTTTTTCTTTATATACCACCACCCTATCAATTTATCTGACACTGGTGATTTTTTAATACATTCCCATCCCTTGCAAAGCTCTTTGGTAAATAATAAAGACAGCATCAAAGTGTTATGACCCTATTACTTACGAATATTACTTAATAGTTATTTAGAGCCCAGAACACAAAGGAACTTTCTTTAAAAAGTAGTAACTCATTGATTTACTGGTGGTGTATTGATTGAAAAGCTGGGCGAGTCCAAAATATTGTTGGCATAGTTCTCCTGACAGTCAGCACGGGGCCAGCCCAGCACCCACGTTCTCTGCCAACATCCTCCCATCACCCTCTCTATGAAGTCCGGCCCGTTAAGCCCTTGAATGCCCACAGAAGTGACTCTGGTGCTGTAACTAGCAAGCCAAACAAAGACATAAGAGATGGAAAACCAACTTAATGTTATTAAAATATCTAGAAAACTGGTGGTTCAGACAGACAGGAAGAATGAGGAGAATTCAGGATTCAATCAGGCAGTTCAGAGATTTGTGAAAGAGCTGCAAACCTCAACTAGAGGGTGCAGAATTGAGTTTTCCCAAATAGGACACTGAAAATGGAAAGACGTTGTGAAAGAATGTCATGAGGCTGTCACTTGAACTCAGAAAAACACACCACCGACTGTATGGTATGGACATTGAGTACTCTCTGACATCACGGAGACTATAACCAGGCCTCCCTGTGCCCATCGGTGGCTTGGGTAGAATGCAGCCCCTGGGTCTCCCAGCCTAAACGGAAATCTCACACCTCAGCCACAGCCCAGCGGAGATGGTTGGCATCTCACAGTCATATGTTGTCCTCCAGGGAACCTCAGACTACAACCCATCATTTCCCACAAGAGTCCCTACCTCCCCAGCAAGGCATGGGCCAATGCAGAATATTCATTTTGGTTTTATTTTAAAGGTGAAAGGGCACCACAAGGAACTGATTCTAATAATCAAGGATGCCAGCCAGCCTAATTTTATAGAGTGTCAGATCGGCAGGGCTGGGGGAAAGCTTAGAGGCCGCTCGCTAGGTAATTTTTACAGATGGAGAGGAAAGCCCACAGGGGGAAGGGGAGCTGGCTGTGGGCACACAGCTGCAGAGCCAGGACTAGAGTCCAGCACTCTCTCCACGAACCTATTACGGTTTCATACAACCAAGATTCTATTCTTAGAGAGACAAGCCAAACACGTAAAGCTCCATGCACAGGGCCGGCCATCCACCTTATCAGATCATCTCTAGACCCCCTCCCTTACTTTTGAAAGAAGGGCAAGATGCCCAGCTCCAAACTCTGCCATGTTAACGAGCCCAGGTGCTCAGTTCTTGGAAATCAATGATCAAGGACCAGGTCAGTTTCCACCAGAGGCAGATGACAGTGAGGCCCTGCAGAGAATTCAGTCACCACAGAAGTTTCCAGCAGGTGTGAGGGGAATTCAGCCTCAGCCCAGATTTGTTTAAAGTTCCACAATGACCTCCTCTTACGGGCTCTGCCCCCCTGAAACCGGGCTGGTGGGTAGAAGCGTCACTGGTGAAAATGGATGTTTGTTCCCCAGCGTTTCTGCTCTCTGCCCCGGTCGACCACCGGAAATGGCTGACCACCTTCCTCTTCTTTTTCTTACATCCCCCTTCCTTGTAAACACTATTAGCATTTAGTATTTAAAGAGACAGCTACAGAGCTTAATTTTGTCTGAAGCATCAACACCAGTGTTAAATGCTGCAGGAAATACTGTTTATTTATGGAAGTCCCCCCGAAAGCACAGGATAATTTCCTCATATGCAGCAGGGTCTGTGCTACGAGATACGTAACACTGTCGTCGTCATTCAGGCTGAAATCAAATCCGCGGTAAGTGGGCTGTGTCCGGGGACAGATGAGAACATCACAGGAACGTTAAAGGAAGCCTTTGACCACTGTCAGCCACACTCTGGACTACTCCAGATCTGGGCGCTGCCTTCCTCAATCTTCTCCCGCAGGCTCCACGGCGAGGTGCCCCCTCCCCAAGGCCAAGCCCTCCACCAGCACGTAGGCTCCCAGCCCCCTGCCTTCTCAGGAACCCCAGCTGTCACAAAAACCGACTTTCTGTTAGGGTCAGCTACATCTTTGTAAATTTACTTATGTCTCTACTATTTAAAAAAAAAAGTCTCTTGGCCTCATACCCCCTTCTGGCTGCTGAGCTATTACTGTTCTGCCCTTCATGGCCAAACTTTTAAAGAGCTGGTTGCTTCCTGACACACACACACACACACACACACACACCCCGCCCACCACCACCAATGCCTCAACCCACTCCAGTCTGGTGTTCCCACCATCGTTCCACCAAATCAGCCCTTGTTAAGGTCCCCAGTGACCTCCATGTCACCTAATCCAACAGTCCTTTTTCGCAACGGCATTCAATTCTGCTGACCATCCCCTCCTTGAAACATTCTCTTCCCTCGTCCACGAGGACAGCGGCCCCTCCCTACCCTCCTCCTCTCTTTATGATGCCACTTCTCAGTATCTGTGACATCCTCCTGGGCCTAACTACTACAAGACCCAGGACGCCTCTCCATCATTTTAAACTTTCTCCTTAGAAGCAATCACTGCCTGTAATACACAGATAGCTCACAGGTTAGACAGGAGCACCTCAGACTCAACAAGTTTCTCCCTCTCCCTCTCCCTCTCCCTCTCCCTCTCCCTCTCCCTCTCCCTCCCTCTCCCTCCCCCTCTCCCCATCCATTCAATGCTGCAAACCAGGAACCTGGGAATCATCCATGACCCCTCCCTCTTCACCCCACATCCAATCTAAGCACAGACAACTATACCTTCTCCAACACGTCTCACACCTATCCGCTTCTCTCCATCGCCTCTGCCACACCTGGTCCATACCCTGCCTGGTTTTCTTCAACAGCCTCCTCATTCTCTCCCCGCTTCACTCCTGCCCCTCTGATCAGCGCTCCACACTTAAACCAGAGTTATCAGGTGGAAGCACACTTTTGATAGGGTTCTGTTCCCCCCATCTGACAGATTCCTATTGCTCACGGAACAGGCCGCTGGGCCGCCTTCTTTCAGTTCCTCCCAAGTGCCTCAAGGAAAGCTCTGCCCAGTTCCCCAGCTTCACCCAGGCTCACTCCACTTCATCCTCCAGACCTCAGCTCCCTGGGGGAAGTCCATCCTGGGCTGTCCTCCCCGCAGGCAGGGTAGATAGCTCCGTACACTCTCCTAACACTGGACACTTCATTTTTATTAGGATTCTTCACAGCTCTAATTTTACAATTTTTCATGTGATTTTTTTTGGTTAATATCTTCGCCCTTCCCCACTCCTCTGGCAGCCTTGAGAATGCACTCCCCACACTTATTACAGGGAGTCTAAAGGACTGAGGAGCGCTGCAGCTGCCGCCCTTGGAAATCCATCTCAGAGTGTGTATGAGCATAGTTCCTAGGGGCCGCCCCAGTCAATGACTGAATGCAGCGAAAATACTAAGACACTTTCCTGGGAGACCTGGGACCCCTTCTCCTAACAGCTTTGTCAAATGTCCCTAGACCACACAGGATGCTTGCATACAAGCTTCTCTGCCTTTTACCCTCACTGGGGGGAGGGGTGTCAGACTTGCATGAGCTGAAGGCTCTCCCTGAGTTTCTGACTTCCTCCTCTATTAGGGTACTTCCCCTCAAAGTCCTTGCCCATTTGATCCCTTTGTATCTGCTACTTCAATGACCCAGTAACACAACCCTCAAACTATAAGCCCTATGAGTGCAAGGACCTTGTCTGTTTTGGTTGCCAGTTAATTTCCGATACCTAATGCAGCAACAAAAAATGCATCTCTGTGGGATTAATGAGTGAAACAATTAATATATCATTTTGAAGGAACTTAGAAAACAAACTTCTAAAATCTCTCGTGGATTGTATGCCCTTTGCTTAGTGCCACATGTATCTCCATAAAACACTGAGTAAAGTCTCAGGGCAGTCACTGAGTGAGGGCAAGTCCCCCAGTAACTGGAAGCGAGTCACACTGCCTTCGTCACACTGCAACGTGACTGGTGCATTAATGTCTATGACTAGTAAATAAGTACACAAAGAAACGCGTTGGGCAACCTTGGCGGTGTCGTTCCACACTGCCAGCACTTCCTGGCCTCTCTGAAGAGGAAGGAACACAGTGGCATTTAACAGAAAACCTGTAACCCATAGCGAGTGGCGTGTCCATGAGAAACCACCGCTGATGGAACTCTTGAGTACAGGCACAAAACTTCCGGGGAAAGAAAGGAATGGTTTGTGGGTAGAAAAGAAGTTTGAGATTCCATGGAGACATGCTTTAGATGGTAAAAGACATTTAAGAAAATGCAGTGTAGAAAGCTTTTCAGCACCCACACATCCTTCCCACTAAGTATCTGAATGTGAGAAGATTTTGGCTGCCTTCTGACTTTTAAAAAAATGCTTTAAAAGAGATATACCTAAAAAAGAAAAAAACCACCACTCTGAAAGAATACTGTATGTTATTTCAGGTCATTTTAAAACTATGAAATAAGAAATTCTACTTCTAGGGTGGGGGGGATATCATTTTGTGAGGGGTGTAAACGTCTATTACGTTGCTTTTTATACCTGAAACTCATAAAAAATAAAGAAATTCTTCTTCCTGAGGCAAATTGTCTAAGGCAGTGACATTACACCATGGAGTATTGGTAAAACAGAATCAGAGAAACTGTACCCACCCAGAAGATGCTAAATGACGACATGAAACAGGAGTTGTCATCAGTTCTCTCTCTACATATAAAGCTTTGGTAGCATCCCATGAGCAAAAGCTCTGTATTTCAGAGAGTCGTCCTCCAGATGTTTGGTGTCATAAAGATAAAGTCTTGACCTGACGGAGAGAACCAGGAAAATTATCTGGCTACCCCTCACCTCCCAGGATGGCCCCACATGACCACTGCTTCTACAAATATTATACTTAACGAGCCTCTACTCTATCCCACACACTCCTCCGGGCAATTTAAACACTCCTACAGAAAGGGCTTGATCGCTCTGTCTTCACTTCCTCCCTCACTGCCAAGACTTGATTCACGAAGTCTCCCTTCAATCTGTCATTCAGGTGCGTGAGTCACCCACCCTCCTTTCGCTTGGTGATGGTCTCAGCTAACCCCACTGGTTCTCCAAAAGCACATATATTTGAAAGCTGTTATATCTGTAACCTCGGGGGCAACAAATACTGATTTCCGTAACCTTTTTCTTTTTTTTCCCTCCATGGACCACGTTTTCCAACCCTTTATGATCACTGGTACTTCTCCTTCAAACCTATTCCCAGAACTTCATGCCCCCAGTGTAAGCTATTGTTTGGCTCGGATTCTAACCTGTGCGTGTATCCAGCTGGACCCTTTTCCTCCCCAGGTGAACTACGACTCTCTCCATTCTCCAGTTCACAGAAGTCACTTTAGCTGTCTCGTCACTTTCACCTGAACTTGGAAGGCAATCACTCCAAACTAGGACAATTCCCACTGCCAAGTGTATTCCGTTACACAGTCATTGATAAAGGATGCAACCAACTTTAGAGCCAATGCTCATCTCCCTACCCCCTCCCCAGCTTCCCACTAACCCACTGATAAGTACCAACTGCACACACATCCCATGACTGTGTGGCCTAACCCAGTGGTCGCACCTCAGAGGCACCTGGAAAGTTCTTTTTAGCTTTTTGTTTGAAATAAATTCACAATAAGTAGTAAATACAGTACAGAGAGTACTCACCCTTTGCATTTTTCTCATCCTCCCTTTTGTATTTTCCTTAACCTTCACCTTTTCACAGGTCTTATTTTCTATGTAAGAAAGTACACATCACCCAACCTGTCCCAACTGTGACATCTTACATAACTAAAAGAAGCCGGTTGACACAGTACAATGAACTAGACCACAAACCTTACTCAGATTGCACCATTTTTTGCATGCACTCATTTTTTGGATATGTCTTTGCGTATAATTCGGTGACATTCTGTCACCTGTATAGATTAATCCAGACACAGAACTGTCCCCGCAACACCAAGGAACTTCTTGTGCTGCTCTTTATGGTCACACCGTCCCTCCATGTCTGCAGTGCTGCCATTTTGAGAATGTTACAGAAACGTATACAGCCTCTTATGATTGGCTCTTTTCACTCACTGACAGGTTTTAATAAATAGTGTCTCCTGAGTTTCATCACTACTCCCACCATCCCAACCCAAACCCCAGGATTCTGATTCATTGGATCTCAGGTAGAACCCAAAAGATTTCAAAAGCTTCCCAGGTTATCCTTATGAACTGTGGGGTATGGGCCGCTGGCCTGGAACATTTCCTCCCAGCTAACAGGTGACTGTGGTGTGAAAGGTAGAATCAAGTATCCTGCTAACGCAGGTAACATTACACCCATCACTTCCTCACCGGCCACATCCTGCAGGGCCTCCCAGGGAACTGGATTAGTCTGACGTGACTACTTCCTTATGAAGTTGCACTAGCTTTTCCTTCCTAGCCTGTTCTTTAGAAGATGTCTGATAATTGAGTTTGTGATGAATTCTTCTCAAAATTATTTCTGGCTTAAACGTCTGCATGCTTTTATACATAAATTCTGACTTTTTCATCCAGAAGTCATTTTTTCAAACTAAATACACTGTGACAAATCCAGTCAATTTACTAGACAAGTATTCCCTGCGCCCAAATGTCACTAAAAGGATGTCGCAACTTCCATCCTTATTTGTCTTCCTCACCTTCCGTGGGAGGTAATCACAAAATAAGGACAATATATTACCAGACTGCAGTTTGGCTGACCTTTGGGACACAGAGGATCCCCAAACAGAAAAGAAACACAGATGCCACTACGTACTCTCCGTCTCAAACAGAAGCCACCAGTGCAGCCCGGGAAGCAGTGACAAGCTAGCCCCGCTTTCAACAAGCACTTGAAGGCCTCCTAGGACAGCTGCTAGGGAGAGGGAGCACCAACCTCACCCCTGGAGCTGCCATCATGCTCCCTGAGGAAACAGGAAACCAGAGAAATACTTTCATGGGATGACGGTGAAGGAAAGAAGAAATGAAAAGGCTGAGGGCAATTTATTCACTCATTCGATGAGTTAGGCAACCTCCCCACTGGCACATTAGCTCTGTGCAGGCAGAGGTGTGGTGTGTTTGTTCCCCATGATACTTCAGTGTTTGACTTAGGGCTGGTGCCCGGTAATTATCTATCAAGAAACACATTTACCCAGCGCCTACAGGAGTGGTCAGGCCTCATGTCAAACACCTCGCCCGAAGAGAAAAGGTCACTTCAGGGAGCACTGCTTGCACTGCTCTAGGTCCACATTCTAGTTCTTTCTCCATAGCTAGGTGGCTATGGGCTGGTCACACACCCTCTCTGAGCCACAAGAACACTCTAGGGCCATTTGTTATAAGGACTAGTGATACGTATAAAAATCCCTGGCCCATAATGGGTGCCTGTTACATTTATGGAAATACTATTAGACATCCAGGGAATTTCTAATCCAAGGTCGAGAATGGTGCTAATATGAAAAGCCAGTGCATACATTAACGCCTGATGCCTGGGTATCCGACAAGCAGGACCCTATCTTCCTGTTTCCCTTTCTGACCTGCAGGCAGGCATAGTCTCTTCTGCGCGTCAGGCAGTTCGCTCGGTGGGGACTCAGCACTGCTGAAGAAATGGAAAGAGGGGAGGACTGGAGCAAATGAAGCAGGCTGCATGTTCAGTTGCACAGTGTGTGCACTGAACAAGGGTATTACAACCAAGGGGTACTACCTACATTGTAGATATCATAGAATTATATCTTTATTTTGGTAATTTTCCAGCAGAGAGGAACGTTTGATTTTAATAAAAATATTTATATATTTTATAATAATTTCTATATAATATAAAATATGTATATATATATAACAATTTTCAGACAGCTGGAAATAACCATCTTGAATGACTTCCTCAAATTTAGACAAAGGTGCCATATAAGATGGAGCAATCAGGACCCTGCTGGGGAACCCCTGGCTTAAACAGATATTCCTTTTGAGTCTGAGAAGATTCCCTTTGCTACCTCAGCAAGCCAAATGCCATCCATCTCTTGGAGCTAAATTTTTCTGAAATCATACACCTATGGACCCATCACAGGGTCACGAGTGGCCAAACAGACACATGGGCCCCTTTGACGTGCGAATCCTTTCAACCTTCTTTCTCCTTCCTGTGCCCCTCTCAGCGCCCTTCCCTCCCGGATCCCAATCTCTGCACCACCCCTCACTGTCCCCAGCAGCGGCTTCCTGTTTAGAGCCTCAAGCCTGGTAGGAAAGTGATAAGTTAACATACACTTTGGAGCTGATATGATTCGGACTCAATGTATTATCTCTCCCATGGGGAATTACTATTTAAAAGAGTGTGCCCTCAAAAGGACAAGGCTTCACTCAACAAATGACACCAAGGGTGGTATTACCCCAATTAGAAGGAGCAACAAAGAGGAAAAGATCCGGGTGGTCGGAGTCAGGGTGGGGCTGGGGAATAATTACCCAGAATTCCCAACTGATACCACACCTAAGACTTAATCTGCACGTAGCACACTACGTGCCCCTCCCCATAACACTGAATGGGCTTTCTTTTTAAGGTCGGTCATTATACCCAGGCGCTGAACCACAGCCTCCCTAAACTGGAAGCATTGCCAGGTTGTTATAATAAAGAAATCATTTACATTTCAGTAAATCATTGCTCAAAACGCAGTTCCTTATGCAAATACCTATTGTGGTTATTATTAACACCACATACTTTCCACATTATCATCACAATTAATATAGACTTTTTTTTTTTAATATAGACTCTTTGAGAGGATACTGACCACATCTCCACACTCCAAAAGAGAAAAGAACACTAAAACACAACATTATTGAGTCTACTTGGGGAAGATTTTGCCCTGGATCTTGGTGGTATAAAAATGTTCCCAGATGGGTTTCTCTCCCTTGTTTCACGGTTCTGGATTGAGGCCCCAAGATAATATATTCCTGAGCTACTTAGCATATGCATGCATATATACATATACATATATATATATATATATATATATATATACACACACACATACACACACACACACACACATATTTTTTTATGAGCCAGGAAAATAAATAAAACAGAGGAGATTTGGCTCCACTGCTCTTTGCACCCCAAGGCTGACCTCCCCAGTTCTGAAGACATGTGTTAAATGCTGTGCACTGACTGACTTGGGGGACCTGGATTTCACCCACTGCTTTGCGTCCACTTGAACAGCTTTTTTTCTGAGCTGTCAGTGGTTCATCAGGAATTCATTCATTAACTCTTATCTCCTGATGAGAAAAATCTATTAATGGCAAAAGAGTGTATTGAGAAAGAGAGGAAATACAATCAAGCAAACTAAGAAGTTACCTATTTTCACATTTTTTTCTGTAAATCAAAAATATATATAAAAATAAAGTTTATTTAAAAACAGGTTGTCTAAGCACAGAAAAGGATCCAACTTCTGTTTCACGTCAATGAGCCAAGTACAGCGCTAGATGCTCCAGGTGCCTCGCAAGGAAACTGTCAGAAGCTTCTATTATCCCATTTTTCAAGGAGAAAAATGAGGTGCAGACAGCTGCACTTCTGAGGGAAGTGGGGAGAGACTCTCAATAAAGCAACTCACAAAGGTCCATGAAGGCTTCTGTCAGCACCGGGAATCTAACAGAGCAAAGCCCTGCTAATCAGTGCCGGGGGACATAAATTGTTTTTCAATAAACACCCATTTGCCACTTTCAGAAAATACTCTTTTTATGGACAACAGGCTCTTGTGATAGAGGACTTCATCTGTTTTCTCACCTGTAAAGTGGGACTGTTACCTGCTATGGAGGTTGAATGAGGATGAAGTAAGATAATGCACATAAGCCCTTACAGGCGCCTGGCACCTATAGGCGGGCCACCCTGGGAAATGTCCATGCTTGTGTGCCCGCTTCACGTGGGCACCTGTCTGGGCGCGTGCTGGTGCTGGCTTAGCAGGCGACCAGGACGGGGGAGATCTGCACTCCTGTGCCAGGCCTGCCACCTCCCTTGGCCGCCTTTCATCGTCCCCACACTGGTGGTTGAAAGTGTGTGTGTTATAGTGTCACATTAGCTAATGAGATCATACTTGCTAAACTAAGCTAAGCTAATGAGCTCTGCATAGCTAATCAGCTCCAAAGAAATGAGCTTTCTTTGTTGGTGAGTAGGCCACCCCCTAAGTTAATTCATATGCTAGTTGTTGGAAACTGGGAATGTGTTTTACCACTGAAACAGTGTGACAGGAGGGCAGGGTTCTCAGGCCACCCCACATTGCTTTCAATCTTTAAGGAAGGGAACCACGGAGCAGGAGTTCTGGGTCCCAGCGGCTGTGGGTCCGTGGTGCAAGGAAGAAAATGGACTGCTGTCCCCTCTCCTGGGCATACAGGTCGGGTGAAGGTTGAAATGTAAGAAAAAACTAAGAAAGTAAACATCGGTGACTATTCCATTCTAACCTCAGTAACCACAAATTTCACAAAATGTGTGCTTCGGTTCATCACTTACAAGGTTATTTACTTTCGTTACAGCCTGTGACACATCAAAATGGTATTTGGTCAAAGGTACAAAACAAAGAAATTTGGCAAAACCCCCTTTCCCATCCAAGAGTGCATACTAGGAATTCTATTTGCATTTCTGGACATGTGCTAAGCCCTTTAACGAAACAGGTCTTCTGAAATAAGCCCAAGCTATGAACTCAGGTGAAGGTTGGCATACTTTTTACAGTACAGTGCAACAGGACCAGTGCAGAAGGCAACAGTGTTATATGTACGTCACCAGCCTGACAATATTAATACCTTCAAATGACGGATGAAATAGTGGTCCTCTCATCACTTTTCCCCAAGGAAGAAATAAAGCTTAAAACAAGAAATTATCAAAAGCATCTCCCGCTGAAAACGGCCTGCTGACAGTTACGAGGACGGAGATTATGCTCCCCTTCACTGCCTGCCTTACCCTCCTGATGTCGAGAAGGGGCGGTGTGGTGGGCAAAGCCCTGACTGGTCATCAGAAGATGTGCCTTCTCACCTGTGTGCCCTTAAGTCATCTGGCCTCCTGGGCCTTCAGTTTCCTCATCTGTAAAATGGGGGGATGTCTACCAGTTTTACCACTATACGATCAGAAGCTTAAAAAAAATGGATTGCTATACATAGCCAGTAAAATTCTAGAATACACTTTACCAAGAGACTGACTGGAGTCAACACTAATGAAAAAAGCATTATTTGAAAAGCACCTATTTTTACATATTTTGGGGCTTTTAAAGAAAGGTGTTTAGAAGTCCATTATTTAAAACACCCATGTTTCTATTTGTCTTTGACCTCTACGTCTAAACATCAGGTTACTGGAAATGGTCACTTCAATGCCTTGTGTGAAAGGCTTGAGCATCTGACCATACGTAATGAAGGAGGCTTATGCAAATACTGCGTGCGTGGAAGGGACCCAGGAAGTGACGTGAGTGCGTGGGAGGCAGGTTTGATTGGCGCCTCCGTTCCAGGGCGTCACTGCTTTAGTGCAGTTCCAGAAGCAATGATTCAGTGCCTACTATGTGCCACACTCTAGTACCAGATGCCTGGGAGCCAAAAGGCAGTAGGGCAGGCCGTGGGCTCAGTGAGCTCCCAGCCAGCGGAAGAGGAAGGCGGGTAGAGCGAGCCAGGGCACACGGGGCAAGCACCACAGACGCAGGAGGAGAGCGCTGTGGGAATGCGGCGGGGGTCACCACCTGCGGGTTGGGAAGGCTTCGTGCAGCATGCCTGCTTGAGTAAGACCAGGGCAGACAGGTTGTGTGTGCACCGCAGAGATGCACGGTTGGAAGCGGGAGGAGTGCAGGCAGAGGGCACGCAGAGGTCAGAGGTAAAGACAGGAAGTGTGGGGACCTGGCATCCTGGGGACCTGGCAGCAGTGTCCAGAGTGCGAGGTGTGTGTGGCACCGTGTTTCCCAGCTTGCAGGTTGCGGGTCATGAAATCAATCAGTTGGTCTGAAGCATTCTTTAAGTGAACTTGTCTAAAATAAAACGATAGAGTTGAATAGACTAGAGCTCGCCACATATGGTAGAGAAGTGCTGGCTCGTGAACTTTCCATTCTTATGAGATAGAAAGAGAGAGAGAGAGAAAGAGAGAGAGAAAGAGAGAGAGAGAGAGAGAGAGAAAATGAGAGAATGTGTATGTATGTGTGTGTGTGTGTGTGTGTGTGTGTGTGTGTGTGTGTATGCACCCATCTTGGATCTCCTCGATGATGTACTGCTGGGTGTGGGTCCCTCTCTAAAAGTTTGACAAAGACTCTGTTCAGGATATCGGGGACCTAGGGAGCTATGCTGTTATCATCTCCACTGCCACCTTCCAGGGTACGCAGTGGTGACAGTGGGACTAAAGATGACAGCAACACTTCTCGCATAAGGGAAGGACACAGACAAGGGCTCCAGGGCCGTGGCTAGCACGCTGGCTCTATCACAACAGCTCGCAAGAGTGAACCCTCCATGAATTACCCCAAGGGCCGGCCACACCATGATCTAGGACATCAGTAGGGCAAGGGCGTGAAAAATGAGAAAAGTTCAGCCTCTATGAGCTTATTCAGAATTTTGCAATTGAAAAAATGTAAGTTTTGTGTTTTACAATATATTTTGGTATAGAAATTGCATTTGGTGGTGGGGAAAGGGGTTGGCCACCTAAACTTCTTACTGTTTATGGCTTTTGAAAGCCTTGAATCCGGCCCTGATGGTGACAACATAATTGATTCTGAGGAAAATCCTCCTTGCACCAAATGTCACCATCCCTATCCCTTTTCAAATTCATGTGACCAGTATTTGTCGGAGGCCCACTGCGGGCCTATGCCAACAACAGGGATTAGGCTCAGGGCCATCCACACAGCCTGGTCACTGGAGCGGGGCTCACGGAGAACAGAGGACAGCAGGCACGGCCTCAGAAAAGTTGTGACACGCGATGGAAAGTGCATGTGGCAGAACTACCATCCAGGTTGGCTCCAGCCCTCCAAGAAGCCCAGCTCCAAAAATGGAAAGTACGTGGACGACAAGAGATTCTGGTTCCAGATCTTTCTTCTTCTCAAGCCCATTAACCTTTCAGGGGGTCTGTTTTCTTCAGATGAGTGACAGTAACAAGTGCTTTTTACCTTTGAAACAAGAATCTTAAGAGGGAAAAGGCACAAATTATGAGATCTCAGCCTATCCAGAGAAAGGGCAAAGACCTACAACTACACATGAAAGATGATGCAAGCACCTTTACTTCTTATCTTATCTCATGGCATGATGTTCATTCAGAGACTCAGGAAACACTAAGCTTGGCGCTGACAACAGACCACAGCACCTCAATTTACGTAGCAGGTATACAACCTCCAACATGTACATGGCACCTCGTGCTTGGCATGCAATGAATACTCGATAAATCTTTCTAGAGTAAAGAGAACAAGAAATATTAGCAAAAGTGGAAGAAACCTGAAAAATTCATGAAGAAAGATACGGGGAAAAAAAATAACTGAAGGACTGGAACTGAGTCAAGTCTGTTCAGAGGGATGCTTTTACCTATTTGTCTGAGTGCTGGAATTGGGAAAGCAAAGGTTGATCAGCCTGAAAAACAGAGTCCCCTTAGGTCCCCTCCAGCATATCGCAGAGGTTCACAAATGTCTTAATTATTTTGATCTGAGTATTAGGCCAGACACTTCAAGTAAAACCATTTCTCTTTGGAGGCTGAATTAACCTAATTGCCTATGGATACTGTGGAAATAAGCAAGCCACATGCCAAAGCGACACTTGTGTTTATTGCATAGACACGTAGAGCTTTTCCTCTTCCCTGTGCTGGTCAGTGTATGTGCCAAGAGCAGCCCTACTGGTAGAGGAACCATTATGGCTACAGAATGGCTTTCTCTAACCAAAAAAAAAAGTAGTAAGAAAGGCAATATTTTTTTTAAATAAAGAAGAAATAGTTCAATGTCATACAATTTACTGCATCGCTATAAAACATGTCCACAGTCTTCCTAACTCCAAAGAGAGAGTACTTCTTTAAGTTTTTTTCTACAGCATCACTCATCACTCCCATGATTCTGTCTTAAGTGGGGAGAAGGGAAGACAAGAGTGAAATATTAAAAAATCTTCTTTGGGGCACATAGGTCTATTGCACACTGAGAAGGAAATTTAGTTACAGGTCAGGTTCAGCCTGCGTTCCAGCCTCATCCTTTCTGCCCCCAGATGGAGGCGGGCTCACAGGCCCAAAGATGTGCACCCAGAGGAGCTGGAGCAGCGATAGCCCTACCATTGGGGACTCTCGCCCTCCACCCTGACCCTGTGTCCAGTCCTAGGACCACACCCCCACCCTGATCTCATCAAGTTCCCTACCCTTGCGACCCTCTTCTGCCACCCTACAAAACTGAAGCCTCGCCTGGCACTTTCCAGCCCCATTGGTCCCCTGGGCACAAAGCTTCTTGCTGAACCTCAGACTTGGGCCTGAAACCCTGCGCTTTGTGACACTACCACATTAAGTCACTGGCGCCCCCTGGTCCCATCTGCTGCCTTCCAGGCTGCGTTCCCTCTTTCCCCCCTGCAGTTAGTCCATTTGTTCCCACCAATGCCTGGATCACCCCAATGGGCAGCTCTATCTACAGCATTCAGTTATTGTTACCTGTCATCACTGTCAACACTGTCATCAGCCAGACAGATAACCCCCACTCCTGTCCTCACCTCACTGTCCCTTCTTTTAGGGCAGAAGCATTCATTCTCCCAACTGCTGGAATGATGGCATTTGCCAGCTGTCGGCCAAGTCCCTCCAGGGAAACTGGCTGCAGCTGGACAGTCACCTCGTCCCAGGCCTGGCCCCTTCCGGGGCAGCCCGCATCAGCGGCTGCTTATGCAGGAGGAGAACGGCCTGCTGCTCTCTTGCCTCCCAGATCAGCAGGAGACTTCATTGCAATGCACCTGCCCAGTGCTGCTCCCTTCACACCCCACAGGTGTTGATCCCAGAGCAGTCCCTGGCAGGCGTCCTACAGGTAAACATCTGTCTCAGGGTCAGCTTCCCTGGGGACCGTACCCATGACATTAACCAGGCCAGTCTGTCCCTGAGATACTCTGCCTCATCTCATTCTGAATTCCTCGGAATTCTGCAGATAACCAAGGTGGTCGTTTCGTGCACCCATTTTATGATGTCTGATTAACGACCCTTCATAGCACAGGGTGTATACAAGTTTCTGGCATGTCAAGTCCAGTTTAATATGGAGAACTATAAGGATTGGGGTGTGGTAGACAGAATAACAGCACCCAAAGATGTCTCCGTCCTAATCCCTGGAGTTTGTGACTCTGTTACCTTACATAGCAGAAGGGACTTGGTGATTAAATAAAGACCTTGAGATGGGGGGATTAGCCTGGGTCATCTGGGTGGGCCCAATCTAATCGCATGGGTTCTTAAAGGTGGAGAGGGCCTTTCCTGGCTGTGGTCACAGGGAGAGGAACGTCGCTGGCTTTGAAAACAGAGAGGGGGCCTCGCGTCAGCTCTAGAAGCTGGGAAAGACAGGGAATAGATGCTCCCCTAGAACTACCAGAAAAGGAGGCAGCCCTGCTGACCTGGATTTTAGTCCAGGGAGACCCGTGTCAGACGTCTAACCTACAGAATTGTAAGACAATCAATTTGTAGTATTTTAAGGCAGTAACTGTGTGTGTGGTAATTTGGCAACAGGAGAAAATGGGTACAAGGGAAAGAGAGAATGAGGAGAAGGGAAAACAACTCATTTATTTCTACCCTTTAACTCTCCCCTTTTATGCTTGATCAGGGTTCCCATTCAGGAAAGCTTGAGATGGTTCTGGAAAATACCAACTAGGGTCAACTCTGCATGACAGGGAAACTGTTAGCCCTGAGTAAAGGATAATTTTCTGACGATGAGTGGGCTTCTCTAGCTGAGCATCTATTTACCTTTAAAAAGACAAGAACATGCTTTTTGAAATAGCTGGGCAAAATATGCTTACAGCTAATGGAACAGGAACACAAACAAACTCAGTGTGTCTCCTAAATAGAGTAGTAATCCCCATTTGAATATGTGTGTTAGGACCATTCTGGAATTTAATTTGCATGGGTTGCTATCATAAAAAGAAGCAGGAAAATTTATATCAAGTTAGCAAGTGTGAGATAATCTAAGAATTCTCCCTGGTTAAAAAGACAAATAGACTATATATAGCTGCAGCATTTAACTTGACTTTGGCTTATATGTTCAAAAATGCCCTTATCTGCCATCAAGAATGTGTGTATGGGAAATTCTTGGCATTAAAAGACCCGAAAATAGAACCATTCAAGATGATAAATTGTGTTGATTATATAAATCTGAGGCCCACTCGAAAGATCAGATCACTGGGCATCAGCAGCTGTCTACTTGCCCACTGCTGGGGCAGCTGGCTCTGCAGACACGAGGCCACCGCCGGCTGTTGCTGGAAAGGCCTCAGTGGGTCAAAAGCATGGCGGGCAGGTGAGCCAGGCCTCTGGCCTTCTCAGTAGCCTGGGGGAAAGTCAACATCCTCATACACAACAGTGTCACAGAAGTGTCCCTACCAGGGCTGTGTTTCCACATTGAACCCTCTCCAAAGTCAACAGATGGGGGACTGCTTTACATAGAGATCTAAGAGAAAGAGGTTCTCATCCATCGCTCTTTAACCAATTGCGAGGACAACAGAAAGGCCTTGAACACTGATTTTAACTGTTTTGTGTGGATAACCTTTCCACACATGGGTGTGTGAGTCTATCATGATATATGTAACGATCACAGCACAGAAGGGAACTTGAGACAGGAAGCTGGGACTGTGCTCCAGGAGTGGGGTGCTGAGAGCCTAGGCCACTGGGGCTCAAACTATTTTCCCACCAGGACACATGGGACAAAGGACACCTCCCAAAGGGCTCTGGGACTGGCACAATTGTGGATGCATTACCTAGCTGCAACCCCTTTCTCCTACTCAAGGGCACACTGGAATGGAAGTGGGGAGAAGAGCTGACCTTGACTCTACCATAATTTGGAAAAATTCTCCAACTTCAGCACTCTAACTTTAGTGTTGTTCGTTATATACTAATTGCTGAATACTCCAAACCAGTCTCAAAACTGCATTTGAGAGTTTCTGGTAGTAAGTTTTCCAGTTACCATGGCCATCTAATAAACGTCCCCAAAACCCGGTGGCCTAAAACAACAACATTCTTTTGTTTATGAATCTGCAATGTGGGTCGAGCTGGGCAGGGAGAGCTCATACCTGCTTCAACTGAGGAGGCTCAAAGACTGAGGGAGGCGGGAAATGGAGCCATGGGAAGGCTCACTCCCTCGCATGTCTGTCTCTCGGTGGCGAAGACTCAAAAAGCCAGAGGCTGGAATAGCAGGGGCGTCCTGGGGCATCTCTATCTCTGTGTGGCCTAGAGTCTCTTGACATGGTCTCTGTGTTCTGTAGCTAGACTCCTTACATGGCCACTCAGGGTTTCAGAGGTGCATGTCCCAAATGAGAGAGAGAGAGCGAGACAGAGAGAGACAGAGACAGAGAGAGAGAGGCAGAGAGAGAGGCAGAGGCAGAGGGAGAG
>NW_017731436.1:636421-647723 GCF_001890085.2 Hipposideros armiger
GAGAGGGAGAGGGAGAGGGAGAGGGAGAGGGAGAGGGAGGGAGAGAGAGAGAGAGAGAGGGAGAGAGAGAGAGAGAGAGAGAGAGAAAGAGAAAACACACCAGGTGAAAGCTTTATCACAGTTCTAACCTAGCCTCAGAAATCACACAGCGTCACTTCTGCCATGCTCTCCTCTTCTGAACTGAGTCGCTGAGCCTGGCCCATATTCAAGAAGGGGAAGAATTACACTCCACCTTTTTTTATGGGAGGAGGGTTAAAGATTTTGTGAAAATGTTTGAAAACCACCATGTTAAGTATGGAAACAGAGGAAGAATGCAGTCTAGGAGATTATTTTTTAAAAGGACTAGTAGAGTGGGATGACTGAAAGGAGGTGAGAAAGGGTGAAAAGGGAGAACATTTCCAGGATGAATTCTGGGGACTAGGGGAGCATTGTCTTTACTGAGAGTCCTGGAGCCGTGAACAATGCATTCCATTTTCAATGACTTGCTTTCTGGGCATCAGAGGACACCTGGGTAGAGATCTCCATACACTAGAGGAAATGCAAGATTAGAGGGCAGATGCTCCAAGCAGGAGAGAGAGAGAAAGAGAGGGGGGTGGGGGGGGAAGGAAAGTCACATTGCAAAAGGCAAGAGTGATCACCATGATGATTCAAACTTGCTAGAGAAAATAGGAAAGGAAGAAAGGGAATGAACAAAATTAATGAAGGGCAAGGAGGACAGAACAGATGTAATACAGGAGAAAAAGAAATAACAAAAGGTAAGCAGAAGATGAACATGCTAGAGGCTAAAGGAAGAAAAAGTTCCAAATGAAGAGAATGTGGTCACAGTCTCATACCACTGGAAGTAAGAGAAGAAAGAACCCTGAAAAAAAGGACACCAGACTGTCAAGGAAGTAGCCAGGAACACACATTTGGGGACCTATTTTATTTCTATTATCTATACGAGGAACGGTAATAATTTCCCACCTGAGCAAGAAGAACTAATTCCTCCAAAAGACTCCAGTGTTCAAATAAGCTGTTTCTCTGTATTTGTGAGGAAGTGCCCGAAAAAACACTGGAAGATAGTAGACTTATGAAACTTCGCTTCTTTCCCAAGTGAGTCGGCCCACCCTCGCTCCACTGAGAAGACTATCTCAAGGCAACCACATCCAGCACCAGAGGGCCACCGGCTACACCCTCCTCCACCAGCCACCTTGCCCACCCATCACATTCTGACGGTTCTCATCAGCAAGATCAGTCTCATAGACTTTGAAATCAGCAGTTTTTAAAATCTAATTTAAAGATGTGTGGAAATTATTGTATTCCTATATTTAAATGACATGTTCTGTCCAAATGTGCTTACAATGTTCTAAAGAAAAAGGTCTCCTTAGTGTTGAAAGCAAGTCTACTTCAAAAATCTCTAGGTGGGGGGACAGGGAAGTCCATTCTAATGATAGGTTGGCTCTCAGCTGTGAAAGGCCAAGGGGATAGAGGCAAAAATGAGCCAAAATTAATGATAGTACAACTTCTAGAGATTGGAAGAATGGAGTTGAGGGAAAGGGACGGACGGACGGACGGACACACACACACACACACACACACACACACACACACACACACTCCTGTCACCTCTTTGTCTGGGCCTGATCAAGGCAAAGGAAGGGATTTTCTTTGTCATGTACAGCATCAGGGAGACAGAAAAGTCTGTAAGGGCTGAGGGCTGGCTGGTTTAACCAGAAATCCCTTCTATCAGGACTGGCAGCTAAGCCAGCTACCTGAAAAAAGGTCGGTAGCAGAATCTTAATTATAAGTATTCTGAGGGGCTATATCTGAACTAGGCATGAGATAAGAAAACAGCTTCCAAACTCAAAGTATTATCAGTGAGTGGCACGGGGGTGGGGCAGAAGGCAGGAGGGGGGAGTTAAAGCTTTTTTTTAAAATCAATGAAAAACAAGCATTAAATTACACGATGAAGATGAAATTTTTGATAAAAGTACCTCACTCATCATAAGGACATATATTTCTTTTAACCTTGCTCTTAGTTGTAAACAACTTCAATGATCAGTTGATAGTCATGATTTATCATTTTGATAAATATTTTATCATCATGTAAAAGCATAGTAGATTGAACCCCATGCTAATCTCAGTTACCCAGACCTAAGTGTTGGGTCTGGATGTCGTAGTCATTGCCAGGAGACACTGAAGAACAAATCAAAACCTATGAAGAGGCAGCCTTGCATATTCTACCCTATAAAATGATAGTAAATATGAAGAATCGTGATAAGTCAAAGGAAGAAAGATTAGAAAAAGTATGAAGAATTGAGCATATTTACACAAATCAAATATTATAGTAATAAAACTAATTATATATATGCACCAACAAAAACTAATATGAGAAACACAATATTAAGTTTAAAAAAATCACAAACTGAAAGTTGTAAGTGCAATCACTCCCACTCTAACAATGAGAATAAACCAGATTAGCTACAAAAGCACAGATTTAAAAATACAGTAAGGGCCGGCCGAGTGGCGGAATGGTTAAGAACTGGCCTGGGACGCCAGAGGGCCCCGGTTCGGATCCCACATATAAGGGCCAGTGACACTGCCCTCCACAGCTAAGATGCTGAACAACAGCTCAACCTGGAGCTGGGCTGCCGTGAGTCGCCAGCGACGGCGTAGGCTGCAGCCCCTGCTGCAGTGGGTTGCCATGGGCTACCGTATGTAGCCAGCAGCCAGCGTGAGCGGCCACCAGCCGCAGTGAGCGGCCGTCCAGAAGCCGGTGACTGATCTGCCTCGCCCGGGAAGAGCGCAATGATGGTGCCAACTTGGGCCAGTGAAGCAACGTCCTCCACAACTAGACTGAAGAACAAAACGACAGCAACTTGTCTGTTCCCCTTCCCCCAATTCCCCAGCACTGTTCCCATCCCCCCAATTCCCCAATAAAAAAATCTTAAAAAAAAAATACAGTAAAACCTTGGATTGTGAGTAACTTGGTTTGTGAGTGTTCTGCAAGACAGGCAAACATTTCTAATACAGTTTAACTTGGTAAATGAGGAATGTCTTGCAATATGAGTAGTTTGTTTCCAGACGAATTAAGCTCGCAAACCAAGGTATTACTGTATATCAGAAGACTGAGGATGCAAAAAGCCGTAAATGTGTCAAGCCCTTCCCAAAAGAAAAAAGGCCAACATCTGCTTTCATTCCTAGGAAAATGGCAAGAAGAACAGAAATCCGCCATAGGCAGGAGTAAATTTTTAAACAAGTTTAATATCCACATGTGGACTGTCATACAGGATTAGAATTCCAAGGAGCCTCAGTCAGAGAGAAAGTGTATCACCAGCCAACTCTTTCCCATAGATCATCACCAAACACACAGCAAGAGCACAACAGAAACTGAAGGTGGGGCAGATGAGTCGAGAGACATCTGCCCTGATGCCTATGGGACATTCCCCAAGGGTAAAGCAGGAGTCAGAGCATAAAAACTGAACAAATCTCTCTTAGGTACTTTAAGCCTTCACCCAGGGCACTGCAGCAGACTCCAAAAGCTGGGGCCAGACAGATGTTCAGAGAGAGATGTCCTGAGGTGTAAAATGCTGGGGCAGGACTGAGAGCAAAGTAATCTCCCCAGTAATCCAAAAAGTTGGCAGTGTGGCTAAAAAGCAGAAATCTTCATTTGGTAAGCTAGTACTGGGCAGTGACGTGTAAAGAAATTTTCAGAGTTTTGCCAGGGCTCAGATCCCAACCCCTGCTATAAGGAAAGTACTGATTCTACCCTCAAAGCATTTGTATGATAAAACGAGTCTAACTAATGCTTCAGCAAAACCCACATCCATTTGAAATACAAATGAGATTGACTCAGCCCACTCACCAGTGGCCTGAAATAAGAGCATGCCCTTTTGAATTACAACAGCCTTTACAATTTTTTACACATAATATCTCCCACTCAATCAAAAATTATTAAGTACACAAAGAAAGAAAGAAAATATAACCCATAGTCAAGAGAAAGAATAACCAAAAGAAGCAGGCCCAGGGATGATACTGATGCTGGAATCATTAGTCAAGGATTTTAAAATAACTACAAAAAATATGTTAAATGATCCAAGAGAAAATCTGGACAGGAACAGATGGGTAATCTCAGCAGAAAAATGGAAATGATATTTTAAACTATATTTTAAAAACTATTTGTAAAATATACCAGGAGTGCCAAAAAAAATGTATACTTCGGTCAACATTGCTCAAGCAGTATTCACTATAACCAGAAGTGTCTGGATGCTGATGGTAACCACTTTGAGTACGTCTTGTAATTGCGGAAGTCAAACATGACTTGTATTCAACTTTGGTTATCGGTATATATTGAGTATTACAATTTTAATAGTTTTCCTTTCTTAAAATGTGTATACATTTTTTGGGCAACCTCTGTAGAAATGTTCAAAATAAAAAATATGATATCAAAAAAATGGCTCAACATAAACAGGACACAGTAGAGGGAAGGATCAGGAAACTTGAAGACATACCAATAGGAATTATTCAAACTGAAACACAAAGAGGAAAAAAAGAGTTAAAAAAAACAGAATCAAGTATCCAAGATATATAGAACTATACAAAATAGTATCATATATAAATAAGTGGCATTCCAGAGGAGGAGAGAAAAGAGGACAAAAGAAATAATGGATGAAAAATTTCTAAAACTGATGAAAGATATTAATCCACAGATCCAAGGAGCCTTAGCAAAGTCTCAAACCTGATAAATATCATGAAAAACACACCTCCACATCTCATTGTTCTGCTGTTGAAAACAAAAGATAAAATCAGCTGGAAAAAAAATTGAACCATTGACTACATGTGGAAATGTTAAAATAGCTCATTTCTCATCAGAAATAAAAGAGGTCATATTTAGTGAAAAACTAAACAAAACCATTAAGGTGGTCCCCAACCCTTACCTGAACCCTCTGACATTTTATCCGATCAAAATTCCTGGATGTACCTAACTGTAAGTATCTATTGACCACCACTGTTTTCCCTTCCTAACAACCTCAACTACAAAAGAATGAATGCACTTGAATGAATGCACTTCCTTGAGATCCTTAATTTAAATTCTCTTGCTAAGACATAATAACTCTGCCATGAATACATTATGTGTAACATTATATGCAGAATAAAAATCTCCAGATTATGCAGATATATATGGCCCATTAAATAACTGACCAACACTATCCAATTATAGAAACCTACACGAATTCTTCCTGCATACTTTAGTATCACTTCCCACTAGCTGAGAGAGAACACAGTAAAACATAAGTAGTCAACAGTATACTTAAGAGTTTTGTTAGATAAATTCAAGTATCCAAAGTCAAGAGCCTATAAAATGTGAAATGTAGTTAGGTGCTGGTGGATGTTAGATCACATTCACATATAACCCAGAGAACTTTTTTCACTTAAAACATTTAGTGGAAAAATAAGGAAAAACTAGAAAGAAGTCTTGATTAGCCAAGAGAACGAACATTGTTCTATCCCTACTTTGCTAAGTAACTAAAAAAAACTTTTATTTCCTCCACTTCATTTAACGCACTTGAAAGGGATACTTGATTCTGAATTCAGAAGAATTATATTGAATAATCAAAGCTTCTAAGACAACTATGTTCTATCGGGCATTATTAATAAGTTCGACCAATGTTCACAACTTTACAAAATGAAAAACTGAAGCACAAGGATGTTATTTTCCAGTGTTTCAGTATTACTGTTATTTCATTAAGCAACAAATATTTACTGAGAATCTGCTATGTACCAGGTGCTATTTTAGGTACTGGGGATGCAGCAGGAAATAAAACAAATGGAATCCCTGCCCTCATGGAACTTACACATGCTGCTCATACACACGAATGAATGGGTTTATGTACTCATGTCAAGAGGTCATTTATAAGGTTTTGAACACACCTAAAATTCTTGTGGGGCCACAGTGGGTTCTAAAATATCCTCGACACCTTCTAGTACGCTAATAGAGAATGTTCAGTGTGAGGTCCTGATGGCCATTACTATCACCTACCATCAACCCCGTGGTGTTCTATTATGCACAGCATGGCCAGCATTTGGCCAAAAGAAGATGGGACGCTTTCCAGATGTTTTCTGAGATGATGGAGAACTTGATGCAGTTCTGAATAGATCAGTTAAGAAGAGATGGGGTCCTTATATGTTATAAGGGCAGTCAGTATCTTCTGCTAGATAATAAAAGGTTTCCCATCTATAAGGGAAAAATTATTGGAAATGGCACTTTTGTTTACAGACAACAGTCCCTTGTTCCATCTTCGAGGCAAACATAACCCTAGTTCCACTGACTATCAATTTTTCATCAATTACAGCAGGTCCTCGAATAATGCCATTCCATTCAATGTCATTCATTATAATGTTGATGAGATGCCTTAGGAGCTCAACTCTTACCTATTAGCCTGTGGTAAAATTGGTTACACATTTTGCTTAAAAATCACAAAACCTATTAATGACAAAGTTAAGTGGGGACTTACTGTATTTCAAAGGGGATTAGCTAAAGAAAGAAGGCAGAGGAGGAGGGGGAACTTGGGAAGGAAGGAGAGAGAGGAGAAAGGAAGAGGGGAGTAAAAGAGAGAAGACATATGGCTTTTTAAAAAAATCATCAATGGACTTCTAGTGATGAGAAATTTAAGAATGTTCCCACACTCTCAAGTGTTTCAGCTCCAGTAACATCTCCAAACTATCTGTGGTGACTGTGCAGAATTTGAAGATAGTCGAGTCCAAGACCTGAGCAGGCCTCAATCACTTCCCCTCACCAGATGCTCCTGAAAATATGAACCTCCTCTGATCTCCCAGACCATCCCCTTCTTTCTGCCCCTGTAATCAAAGGACTTCGAAGTGTCAATATTTCAAGACCAAAAACTTTATTTTTGAAATTTCACCTCTACACAAAAGCATGCTGTGTGTGTGTGTATGTCAGAGACACAGAGAAGGAAATTGATAATGTTCAGTGATCTTTTCAAACTGCCAATCTGGGGATGTGACAATGAGGACAGTGTGCTGAGTCTAGGATAAGCCAGCCCCTCAAGGAGCAGCGAGCCCACCCCCTTAGCACTGCAACCCGCGTGCTCCCTTTCCTCTTACATACAGCTGTGAAATGCTGTCCCTTTGCATCCATGCTCCATATGCTGAATAAAAGATGCCAAAGACAAATCGCCCTGTCCTACTTGGAAAAGACTGGAGAGTTGCATCAGGTTGCTTCGAGTAGCTTTCTTTACTATCATCATGGTTCTGAGATAGTAGCTCTAAAAATAGACATGAAATCCAGTCCCCAATTCTTGTAGGCTTCCTCAGTGCTCTTGCTCAGTGGATAAGGGCAGTCCCCAGACATCCCTATAGGACCCCACTCTAAAGGGGCAACAGCAGAGCCACTCCTCAGGTTCCTGCGAAGGTCTTTAGCTGCAGACTACAGTGCTGCGTTCTTTCAGCCCTAATATGCGGTCACTATCGCACTTGCTTAGTAACCCTCATATGTCCTCCTTCAAAGGCTCTCAGAAAAGGGGGGGTCAGAGTCCTAGAGAGGCTGTTTCAAAGGTTTCCTCTAATCATAGGCACCATTTCTTGAGCGCTTGCTATTTCTTGAGTGTCAGACACCATACTAAGTCCATTTTTGCATTTAATCTTCACAACATTTAAATATAGATATTATTAATCCCATTTAATAGATTGGGAAACGGAGACTTTAAAAAGTCAAATAATTTTCCCAGGGTCATACTTCTGGGAAGAATCTTGGGATCTGTCCATCCAAAGTCCATGCCTGTAACCACTGTTCTATAATATATTGGCGGAAAGCAGCACAGTGGGTCAGCAAGGGCGCTGGCTTTGCAGTCAGAAGCCCTGCCACGAACTATTGTGTGACCTTGGGTGGTTGCTTAGCCTCTCCAAGCCCCATCTCTTCATCGTCAACATGGGAATAATGCCCACCCTGCCCTTCTTCCAGTGTTGACACCTGTTGCTGCATTCCAGTAAGTCCATTCCTCTTGGACCAACTTCCTTGTCCATCTGTTTAAGTTCAGGAATCAGGTGGGGTGAGAGCAGAGTCACGGGCTGAGGACGTCTAAAACTAACTTCAGAAGGTACATGTCTTCTTTTTAAATTTTTAATTTGCCTTTGTGTAACTGTATGGGGAGCATGAGCTCTGATGTTTGAAAATGAATTCTAATACTTAAGTTAGCTAGACATGAAATTCATCAAAATAGGCAACCACAGGCAACCACATAGTATGTGCTCAGTAACTAATGGAAGGACAGAAAGAAGACACATACATAAAGAGCAGACAAAACTGGCATTTTTCTCGATCTCTTTTATCTTTTGGCATTTGTTTTTCATGACCTATGTGTGTAACTGATTGGTTCTCTGAGTCTCTATCAAATTAATTTGGCCAAAGTTATTTAATTTTACTCTGTCATTAGCAATAATAAAGAACTTAAAAGCAATAGAGTAACAAATATTCTTAGCCAAACCATGGTATTCTACAGTCTGAATAGCCCTCTGATTTTTCTCAGCTGAGGCATCATGCTAGGATGGGCCTACCTTCTTAAAATCTCAAATTGCCTAGTTGAAGCAATCTTCATGGAGACCACACACACACACACACACACACACACACACACACGCAGCTGATAGAAAAATGAAGCTGCCAGTAGTAGCTAATAAAACCCCAGTGTGTATGTTTATTCCTACAGCCATCAGTTAGCACAATGCTGATGCAGAAAAACATCACGACTCCCTGCTAGTGAGGGCTTTGGGGAACTCTTGGGAGAAACACACACAGATATGAAGATGTGAACATGAATTTATGATGGTTTGGTTAAAAGCAATGTTTGAATGAAGAAAATAAAAGATAGTAAGCAATAACTGGGGGGAGGGCCCCTGACCATATAGTGGGGATTTGGGGGTATATAGAACACAAAGTATTCATCATTCTACATGAACACACTTGTGGCTGAAGCTCTGCCACACAATCACAAAATCAACTCATTTTACTCTTAAAATTGCTACAAAGAGCAAAAATGTAGATGCCAAGGGAGATCCCGTCAAAACTTTTTTAACATTAGGAACATAGTGCATACTCTGTGTAGCGGGCCACCTGTACTGAGAGCCACCACTGGAAGGCTGGCATTTCTGTGCAGCCACATGGCATCGTCATTCCAGTGCCTGAAGTCATCATGTCTCAGAAGGCAAACTCACCTGGCACCTCCAGCCCCTTCCTCAGTTCCCCAGTCCCGTGAGGACAAGAGGCTGGTCTCCAATGAGGATGAGGAGAGCAGCAGAAGGAACAAAGCATTTCTCCTGCCATTCCAACGGCCTCTTCACAACCCTCCCTTCCCATCCTCTGGTTCCCGACAGCCGCCACCCACCAGTCTCAACTGTGCACAAAAGTTACACTTCTGGGCAAGACCTGGAAATTTTACATAATTGGAAATAGAGGGGTCCTGTGTGAGAAACCCTGGGGGCAGCTGAAACGAAGCTCTCTTCTCCTCACCTGTTCTCACTCAATCTTGTTAGAAGCTTGGGAGTCGCTTAAGCTGAGATCTCTCTCCTCACCTGTTCTAACTCAATCCTCTTAAAAGTGTTCATCATAGCACAATGTCCAGATACAAAATGTTTTCTCCCATAGTCAGAAGGCCTTAAGTAAAAATTGTTACATTGTTACATTATTAAGAGATCATTCATTTCTGATTGGGACAGTATTTGAAATACGCAACTCCAGGTACAAAATCAGAGCCTATTACTACTTGTCAGAGACAAAAAGTAAAGAAACACAAAAGGTTTTCATTAACCCCATCCAACAGACGTAGGTAGATGAAAGAGTATCGTGTCCCATAATAACCAGGATATAGGAAGGGCAAAGAACTCCCAGGAATATATTGCTTTTTGTAATTCGGGGTGGGGGAAGTAGAGACAACTTTCATCCAGCTAAGATACCAGGGATTACATAAGAAGCTGCATTGCAAATGTTGGACCCAATAAGAACAACTGAAATTGATTCTGGAATGTGGTTAAACTGCTTTATCTAATACCATTAACAAATAGGAAGATCTTTCATATTGGCAGGAGGATAGTTTCCACTAAGCCTGTTCGATTTTCCTGAAAACTGCCAAGACTCATATGCTCTTTTTCTCCAGCTAAAAGCCCTTAAAGTCCCAAAGTATTGTTTCTGGGATCAGAAAGTTGCCAGGAAGTGTCACCCTTTTCCTCTGAACAGGCCTAACGTCTCCTTTCACCTGTTCCTGGATGCTGGGAGAGGAGGGGAAAGGGTTTCTTTGCAGCCTATTTTCTTGAAACTTTTTAAAAAGAGTTTAGAAACCTCATGGTACATCAGAAATTGTGGCTCAAGAGTGAACATCTGCAGAGAATGAAAAATGAAATTATCCTTCTAGGCCACATTGGGTGGCCTACACTTTGAAACCTAAAATAACCGAGATTCTTCATTATTCCGCGAAGGTGTGTAGAAGATTTAATCAACTGAGCTTTACAAGATGCCCGACAGCTTGTGAGCAAGAAAGTCGATCCCATTTATCCCTGACTTAAGAATCTGTCTCATGCCCCTTCCCACGGGCCACATCTGGGCTGGTCTGCTCGTCTCCAAACTCAGCAGAGGCAGCACCAAGAATCCGTCACCTGCGAGGTGCCACCCAACCCCTGGGAGCAACAAGGCCCACACACCGTAGTGTCCCCACTTCTCTCTCCTCTACTCCCAGAGCCCGACCCAGAAATGCATCACCTCTGGGGACCGAGAAGCAAGAAGACCTTCAAAAGGAAAAGAGGGAGAGAGGGCTTGTATTATATAACAATATTCAGCAGATAAGGCTTCTAGAAAACGAAAGTAGAGGAGGAGGGGCGGGGGGCGGGGGCGGCCAGGGGAGCCGGGCATGGGGAGCGTTCGCAGCCACTTACTCGAAGGCGAAGAACAGTCCGCTCGTGACCAGGATGAGGACGAGAGTCAGGTAGAAGACGCCCGTCTGCCGGGCCATCATGATCCTCCCGTTGCAGAAGAACTTGTTTCTTCCCGGGAAAACCTCCCATTTCCTCCGGGCCGCGATTTTCTTCTTCTTGTGGGGCGACTCCATGGGGGAGGAGCTGTGGGTGCTGATCTGACTGTACTCGCAGTCTTTCATGGGCCCGCCGCCGCCGGGAGGCATCCACGAGGGCAGCCGGCGGGGGGCGCGCACCCCCAGAAGCCCCGCCGCGGCCCCTAAGCGGGCTCTGGGCTCGGCGACAACTTTGCGGAGGACGCCCAGGTGAACCCCTCGGGGAGCCCCGCTGTCATCGCCGGCTC
>NW_017731436.1:654308-659480 GCF_001890085.2 Hipposideros armiger
ATTGTTGGTGAAAAGCAGGTCGTCTAACTTTTTCACGCAGCCTTTTCAGCACTTCCAAATAGTAAACTTGGTTAACTGTCCAGCTGATACAAATTCATAATGAATAACCCTCTGCTATCAAAAAAGGTTAGGAACATCATTGCAACTAGTTTAGGAACTTAATTGTCAGGACTTTTTATAGAGCAACAAAAGAATGTAGCTCAGGGCAGAACCTTGGGGAATGCTGGCATTTAAGGGATAGAGGTGGGAGCGAGCAGAGGCGAGAAACAAGGATTGGTGGGAGGGGAGAAAACCCAGGATAGATGTAATTCCAAAGAAGCTGATGAAGGGCAAGTTTCCAGGAGCAGCAGGGGGTCCTCACCATTGTTAAAGGCTGCAGCGCTGCGCGGAGGTCTGGCAGGAATGTGCTGCATTGGGACTCTGGGAGGTTGTGCTTCCCCTGGGAGCAGTTTGAAGGAGTGCTGGGGCCAGTCTGTAAGGCCCTGTGGAAACAATGGGCAGCGAGGAAGGAAGGCAGCAAAGCCATGAATAGTGAAAAGAATTACGGACCTTCAGGTATAGAAGCAAACTGTCACCATCATACTAAGAATAGCCTGAACACCAGCCCTGGGATGCGGAGATGCCAGTTACCCTAGAAACCCCGAGAAGGGTACCTTAGCAACATGTAACAAGCTGCTGTATTGTGCACGGTGCCTAAGATGCTTCTGGATCCATTCTGCTTCATGGGAAAGATGTTGTAAACCAAAGGTCTTGACAGTGAAATCACTTCGTAGCTCACTTCGTAGCCTCTCTAGAACAACAAAGGGGATGGCAGCAACCAGCATAATTTATTAGAAAGGTTCCATATGGGACAAGAAAATGTTTGTAAACCCATTTGACTACAGGGCACATACTTTCTTGTCTGGTTTCCCTACCTCTTTGTCAGGTTCTCTTGGGATGAGGACACACACAAAAAAAAAACCCCAAAAAACTCAATAGACAATGAGAGGAGAGAGAGAGGGAGAAGGCATGTAGTTAGAAAGTGTGCCAGGCACTGCTCTTCCTTCATCTTAGCCGCATCGCATTAGGATGACATACCATCTATGTTATCAGAATAGACACGGTCTGACAATTAAGTTTGTGAACTTGTTGCAACAATGTTGCTAATCTTTTTTGATATCAGAGGGATTATTCATTATGAATTTGTATNGCGTAGAGGTCAAAAGGACATAGTCCTGGAAGGAGAACTTTGAAACTGCCAGAAAGGGACTTCTCTGAGACTTCTAAGATGGAAGGAAGTAACTGGAAACTCCAATACCAACAAAATTTCTCAGAAAAACATACACCCTAATTCCTTCCAACCCAGAGAGCTTGCTTCTATTTTTACATTTCAGCACATCTGGGTAAATCTTGTGTTAAAACATAAGTGTTTAAAGTAATAAACTCTGCACTACAACAAAAAAATTGGATGAGGCAGAAAAAAATTAATCCAGAATGTTCTTGTCATTTTCCCCAAGTGACTTTTTCTTGCCTTTTTTAAACACTAAAAAATAACTTTTTAGTATTTTAATTAAAAAAAATACATGTGCGTTGAAAAAATATAAGGAAAAAATATTACACATAAACATCAAAAATAGAAGTGTTCCAATTCCCATCATCTTAATCATTAACATTGTTACCTATCCTTATATAATTCATTTATGCATACATACACATATATCTGTATCACTTAATAAAAATGGAATCGTATCATGCATGCTTTCGTACTGTATCTTTTTTTATAATCGTAGTGTTTTTCCTCTTAACCCCCCACCCCTACTCTTTCCAAGGTAACCAGTGTTCACAATTTGGTATATGTCCTTCTCCAGGCTCATGTGATGATAAGTAAACATATATACACACATACAGAGGGTGCTAAAAAAAAATTATACACATTTTAAGAAAGGAAAAAAACTGTATTAAAATTGTAATAATATATACCGATAACAAAAGATGAATCCAAGTCCTGTTTGACTTCTGCAATTACAAGAGGTGTTCAAAGTAGTTACCATCAGCGTAATTCTAATAGTTATTTTCTTTCTTAAAATGTATATGTTTTTTGGCACTCTGTAGATACGGCCCATATTCCAATTTCATCGTTTAACAATGTCCTTTATAGTTAGTTTCTCCCAGTTCAGGATCAGACATGGCACAGTCATTAAGCCCCTTGAGCCTCCTTCAATATAGAACGGTCCCACCCTCTTTTAGTTTCTTGCTCTCGGCATTTTAGAACATCATTATAGGCCATATTTTGTACAGTGTCACTCAATTTGGGTTTGTCTGGTGTTTCTTCACAATAAAATCCAGGACAGGGCTCTCAGCAGGTTTCAGCCATGTGCACGCAGGCAGCCTTGCTGAAGTCACAAGATAATTGCCTGGGCCAGGCCCCCGGCTTCTGGGCCCACAGTTCCTCACACACTGATAAGAGCGTTTTTTCAAGAAGCATGTCCATGCTGCTTCCCCCTGCAGGTGCTGGATAAACCTGGAATGTGCCTGACGTCCAAGCCAAAACTGACTCCCGAAATACAGACAGACACTTGTTAGTGGAGAGGCAAAAAAGCATGCACTCAGTTTTCAAGAAGAAAAAAGTATGCTTCTTGAGAGGTACAAAGGCTCCCAAACCATTTTTTGATGACATATCAAGTGTGCTCCAAAACAGTAAACATTATGGTCAAAGGAGAAGCTTCCTATCGGTGATGAGAAATAATTTTACCGCAACGAAAAGTAAACCCTGGCGGAGACCCCAGAGAGCCCAGCGCTGGGTTGTCGAGTCTGGTTCCAAAGGTAAGAGCCCAGCTTCTGTTTTCAGAATGCCCACATCTGGAAAGCCATCGCCCNCGCCTCCCGCTCCTCCTCCCGGCGAATCGCCGCGCCGGCTTGGCCCGGCCCCCACCCCCGCGCCCTCCAGGCCGACCCCGCCGGTCCCAGAGAGGGCGCTGGGCTCCCTCGGGCGCCTCCCGAGGACGGCGCGGCCGCGCCGCGGCGTGCGCTCTCCGGCGCCTTCTGGCCGCCCCTCGCTTCGGTCTTTCGGGCTTATTCCCGGCAGCTGCCACAGCCTCGGGACACACATTCCCACCCAGCAACACGCAAGCCCGTTCTTGCGATTCCCGGGGACCTGAAACCCGAGCGGAGAGGTGACCCTCCCCCCAGAGGGGCGCGTGGTCGAGTTCGGGGGGACTCGACTGCTGCGCAGGAATGGGGCGGGCTCCCCGGCGACGGGATGGGGAGGCACGGCACGAGACAGGCCGGACTCCGGGATGGGGGCCGCGCGCGGGGGTCTCGGGGCCGGGTTTCCAGGATTCCTGCGGGGAGAGGGGCGGAGCGGCGCGCTTGCGTCCCGCCTGAGCCCCGTGGCAGTCGCGCTCCGCGTGGGCTGCTGCCTCTCGGGCCCGCTCTCACTTCTCCGACACGGGCGCTCACAATTTGCTCGCTTTATTTCTCTCCTTTTCCCTGGAGCTCCACGGCGGCAGAGGGACCGCCCGCGCGTCCCCGCCCAGCCAGACAATCCCCGCCTGTCGGCTCCTGTGCTCGCCCCCTCCCTGGCTTTGCCGCAGGGTCTGCGCCTTCGGGTCGTGGACACAGCTCGTGGGCAGCAGAGAGCGAAGGCAGCCGGGCGGCGACGCTCGGTTTTCCGAGCCCCACTTTCCTTTCATGGCCCACTGGGATGTGTAGTTCTTCCTCTCTCCGGCCGGCTCCGAGAGGAAACACGACTTGGGGACCCAAACACTACAAATCCCTGCATCCCCCGCGACGAGGGCGAGCGAGGCATGGTGCTGGGCATCTCTGGTGCTCCGTGGTTGGAAATGGGAACGAACAAAGGGAATGGTGGGGAACGGCTGTGCCTTCTTTGTGGGGGTATTTACACGTTACCCATGTTCTTTTCTAATCTTCACTATTGTATCCAGTTTAGCGAACGCTCAACTGCTTGCCAGGGATCACAAAGCCCCCCGGTGGTAGAGATGGGATTGAACCCAGAGTCGAGAGAATTTCTCTTAGAAAACTTCGGTAAGCAGCGTCAAAGGGAGATGAGATTGGCTTATCCAGGAGAGAAAAAGAATTGGGACCAGTTGGGAAGATCTTCCTGTAGTAAGGAAAACGTGGTGGGATGGCCATTAGAGAATGACATGCAATTATAAAGAGTTAAGGGGGAAAAAAATGAATTTACAAGCGTCCATTGCAAAGCAGGTTAGGGGAATGGATCAGATCTTGTACAGTTAGAATTGGGTTCCAGTAGTTTTAGCTATTTCATGATGGATGAGCATATTATGGGGACAATTAAGTACTTTATGGCTGCACTATTTTAAAACAAAAACAACTGGCAAGCGTCAGATGTTTCAAGTGAAAGCTCTCATAGGCTTACCTGTCCTTTAACTCACGGGATCAATGCGATGTTATTTTTATGCAATTTATTATAAGCACTTTTCGGGGGTGTCCAGTTAATATACTAGATCCATTGAATTAATGGCTTAAAAAAAGACTCTCGTTCTTGCTCTCAATTAAGAACTAATTTTTCTGGCATCTTGGTTATGCTTTTTAAAAGTCTTCTGTTAGAGAGAGATGCATACTAAAGTATTTGCATGTGCTTTGAAACAAAATTGACAAACTGTTGCAAATTAGTCATCCATTGCAGTAAATTAACACAAAGTTAGCAGCTTAAAACAATACAGATTTATTATCTCACAGTTTCTGTGGGTCAGGTGTCCATACACCTGGATCCTCTGCTCAGGGTCTCACACCTGCCATCGAGGTGTTTGCCAGGCTGCGTTCTCTTCCTGAACATGGCAGAGAAGTTACAATCTAGTTCAGGAAACAAGATCGAGACAAATGAGAAAGAAAATAATATAATAAAAATAACTATCTTTTCTGGAGTATCTTCTCATGTTAGCCAATAGCCTATCTTGGTTCTTTATATGTTTAGCTCATTAAATCCAGAGGACAAACCAGATGAGACAAGGATTATTATCTTAATTTCACAGAGGAGGAAACTGAAGACCAGAGAAGGTAGGTGATTTGCCCAAGGTTTCACAGCTAGTATGTACCCAAGTCAGGATTCCAGGCCAGGTAGGTATGTCTGATGCCCAGTTTTTCTACTCTAGCCAAATACACAATGGAAAGAGTACACCGTGTCTGACTAACTGCCAACTGAGTAAAGAC
>NW_017731436.1:662200-663529 GCF_001890085.2 Hipposideros armiger
TGGAAACATACATTTGAATACATGTCCAAGAACAGGCTCTTTTTGCCATCCTTGGCATTTCTGGGAAAAGATACCTCACTGGATGAATAACTAAAACCTACTTACCTCAAAGGTTGGAGGGGAGAAAAAAAAAATGTAAGAGGGCCTTGTAAACAGTAAATTCATAGGCAGGTGTTAATTATATTCTTATTAGTGTTCCTGTTCTTAGCAGTTGTCACTGTTCATAGCATTTTCTTTCAAAAGGAGATTGAGACCTTTATGAGAGTTTCTACTAATGAGGATTTCTTCTGGGGGGTCACTAGAATGATTGCTAACGCAGAAAAAAAAAAGTGTCATGTTCTCCCACAAACATCTGCATAAATGATACATTAGTAATATCTGAAGATTAGTCCTGTTTGGGGTATAAAAATATCAGGGATATTCTTAATTATAGATTATTCAATAAGATAGAGTGCACTTCTACTTTCTAGAAGTTTTCATTTTTATAACTTTTGTTGTTCCTGTAATAATATTTCACCTTAAAGACATTTTAACTTATTTCTGGGTTTCAAATTATTTCAAAACATAACATAGTAACTTATACTTTAGTTATCTTATACCTTTTCTGGAACAACATAGATAGAAGTTGTTTTTTTTTAATAAGATAGGATTGTTTTCAACTTTTCTATTTCTCAATATTTAAATATGTTGGGGGAAAATCAGGTTATACATTTTTGGTAGGAGTATCAGGAAAGTGATGTGTCATTCTCAGCATTAGGTCAAGAGGCCCATGATGTTGGTTTGTCCCAATATTTGTGGTGTTGATTTTGATCATTAGCGTAAGATGATTCCACCAGGTTTTCCCAAAATAGTTAATTAATAATTACAAAGACTGTAAATATCTTGATCTTCGTGAAACACCCACTTAATTTTAGTATCTATTGATTTTCTAATTCTATCTTTCCTTCCCTCCTTCCTTCTTCTTTCTTTCCTTCCTCATTCTCTCTCTCACTTGCCCTCCCCCCTCTTCCTCCCCCTCTCCATCTCTTCCGCTTTACCCCTGTCCCCCCACCCTTTCTTGGCGCGTGATGATAAGGAAAAACTTCTCCTTTTTCCCCATTTGTGTATCTATTCGCTGGTTTATTTATATCAGTATGGCCTTATGATACTTATTCAATGGGTTGTCATCTATTATTATCAATAGTTATTTTGATATTAAAATTGTTCCAGATTTGGCTAGCAAGAGCCCCTTCAAGCTAACTCCTATGTGATTTGACATGACCCAATCATTCCTTGAGCGCTTGCTTTCCTACTAACTGACTCAAACAGATGTTCCAGGCTTATCCTGTA